>NC_083379.1:11197352-11511176 GCF_031755915.1 Ziziphus jujuba
AATATAAATATTCGAGATTTAGCTTTACATTGATTTAAGGTCATCATGGGCATGTATTATTATTGTTTTTTTGAGGTCTAATTAATTGGGCTTTATTCTTTTTGCACTAATTAACTGGTAATAACACAGAAAATTGCAGTTGCAGGCTGTGCTCTCCAACGTTGTACTGGTATCTTGGTGGAAATGTTATACAACAGGGGCGTTCTATATTTTATGTTTTTTTCGAATGCAAATTTATGGTACTATTTTTGTAATTTTAAGTTTTATTTGCTCTAGGGTTTCTGACACTGTTTAATAACATATATAATATCATTATTTTTACTATTTATACACAGGCGGATAAATTCGTTTACAAATTTATAAATCAAAGATGATTTCTTCTAAATCTGTCTGATATCCTTGTTTATGGACTGCGCTCACGAAAATTTAACAGCCGAGTTAAAACCACAATGCAGAGACTCGTTTTGATACTTTTTTATGGCGTACCAAAACAAATGGCATGTCTTGAAGGATTTTATTGAGTCATAACGACACAAGGTTTCATTTCTTTTCCTAGACCAGAAAGAGATGGACAAGGAAAAAGCTGCGTATCTCATTTCTCTTTTTTTTTTTTTTTTTTTTTTTTTTGGCAAGGCAATAAAATGAAAGATACAATAGGATTCAGCTCAAAACAAGTTGGATGATCTACTTCTAGGCTTTTTAAGTATCTAATTGGATATTTAGATGACAAACGGCCAGGCCAGTTCTGTATCTTGTATGAGCTTCTTTTACATAAGCTGTTACTACATGCTAATAAACAAAAAAACGTTTCCCATTAGATCTTCCAAAATTGGAAAATGGCTCATTTTGATGGTCTTGTCCATGTTGTTTCCGAAGTAAGCACATTTCCATAGTATACTTGCTTTGAAGATTCATCCCAGAAAGCCTGAAAGAAGTTCAAAAAGTCAAAAACATCATATTAAGAACGAAAAATGCAAGGCAATTCTTCAATGTCAGATAAAGAGAATTTTTCACACAGTGAATGCAACTTGCACGGTTAAAAATCATGTCCTATGTCATGTCAGATTAAATAGATCTTTGCATCTCACAATTCATACTAAGGAGGCAATTCATAAAATCTTTTGTCCCAGTTAAAACCTGGTCTACACGATTTCACACACGGTCATATATTCTCTGCAATTCAGCATAAATAAAGTAATGTAGTCCAATCACTGTTTCTCATCTCATTGATGTCCAACAGTTTGTTTGACTAAATCACCATATCCGAGAGATTTTATTGTTCATAGCAAATTAAAAAAGGAAAATACAGTTTTCTAAAATAAAGTACATAATTATCTTTTATTCTTCTTTTCTCCCCCATAAAAGAAACAGAATTCACCTAATAAGATGTGTGCTCTTAAGTGAAACATACCTGCCATCCAGATGGGAGATCTTTTGAAATTTCAGTTAAATCAGGTTGCTGGTTTTCATCATTAGGTGCCTCAGTTTGGGTCTGTGCAGTTTCACTGGCTAACTGAGCTCTTCTGCGTTTCACTCGCTCTCGCCTATGCATAGAAAAGTAACATAGAAGTTAGGTATGAATTGTTTATGTGTGTGCAGAATGCAAATATGAGAGCGAAAGAGGGGGAAGAAATGCAAGAATAAATGGAGGGAAAACTGAGTGAGAACTTCTTGCAATAGTAAAATAATTTAGGCTCCCATACCAATCACCGCCCAGTGGTTGAAAATTAGCATTATCTTTGGCCTCTCCACTAGCAATTTGTTGTGCATGCCATTCCTGCAATGAATGAAATGTAAGAACCAGAAGCCATCAATGCATCAGAATCTATTGAAAGGATTTCCATTGCACACCTCTATTTCCCTTTGTCGCTTCCTCTCTAGCATCTCGTAAGCATTTTCTGGTTCCTTCTCATCCTCAAGCAACTCCTCTTTTGCTGCCTTCCACTGCTTAAATAAACGTACCAGTATTAGACAATTCAAGAAGATATTAACCATTTTTATTAAATCAGGAAATTAACAGTATAGTCAAAATGTGGATTCAACTACTAAAAACAAACTAGCCAGAAGCTACAAGACATACCTTGTCTACCAAACTGGAGACTTTCTTATTAGATCTCAATGATGGAGCAACTGCAACTGTCCGCTTTTTATTACGTGTAACTGAGAAAGAGAGAAATCAGGCTCAAGTATGCAAACATATATGTTACAAGTTAAAACAAGTAGTCACACGTATCATACAATGAAGGTAACATCAAGTGCACTCTCTGTTGTAAAATTACATATAGACATAAAAAGGTTGACGATAACCATCAATACTATTATTAACACCAATGCCAGGGAAAAGGCCAAATTGAAATCAAAGCTTTCCTTAAATCATATATGTAATAATTTGTCAAACATGTTGTAACTCCAAGATGCAAGTTAAAATACATAGGCAGACAAGTTTTGCACAAGGCAAGGAAGATTTCGCTACTATTCATACACTCAGAAGGCATCATAGTTATCCAAACCAACAAACACGCATCATAGTTATCTACACATACAAATAGTAGCCATCAACATACATGTTATCAGAATAGTATAGCAAATTACATTCGTAAATTTTTAACTTCAGAGATGCTATGTTAAGCTCAGGGGCAAAGCTTATCAGCTTTGTTTGAGCTAAAGCATATCAAAAGCTAGTTATCCACAAATGCAACTACTAACTTACATAATTCTGAAACTTTACCTTTAGACTGAACCTTGGTAACTGCAGATGTTCCGGCAACAGTTGCAGCAGAAGAGCCAGCATTATTTTGTAGCACTGGAACAGCCTCTTTTGTTGAAACCGTTGCAGATGCTTGGATGGTGGCTGTGCTGGAAAGGACATCCATGGTTGCCCTCTCAGTGTCACCACCAACAGTAGAATTATCACCACTTGTAGTTGACAAAGAATTTTGGCCTGCTTCAACAAAGGAGACAACAAATCCACTGCTAACTGGAGCAGCTTCAGTGTGAAACCGAGGGGCCTCTACACAACTAACTACGGGAGCAGGGGGTAGAGTTCCATCTTGCATCTCATAATAAGGAACTGGATCAGCAGGGTTAACAATAACCTGAGCAGTTTCAGTGTAGGTATTAGGAACAGCACCATAGTATATTGGTGCCTGGGGAATTGCAACCTGACTTCCATCAGCATGTCCATAAAAGCTACCACTTGGTAATTCAACAACAGAATGACCATAATATTCATAACCAGTATTTGGATATGACATATTGTATTGTTCTGCATATGAAGGTTGTCCAGTCGCAGGATATGATTGGGACAGATGATACAAAGGTTCAGGTGGGTCATCAGGCGGAGGCGGAGGAACCAGTTCATTATCTGGTGGTGGAGGGGGAATCCACTCCTCATCTTGGGGAGGCGGAGCAGGAAATGCATCATCTACCACTATGGAAGTGTTAGCTACAGGTGGATTAGGGTGATTTGGTTGCTTTGGTTGAGAAAACTCCTTGGCCCCAGACACATCTCCAATAGCTTCATTACCTGCAGAATTTGCATCTTCAACTTCCATGTCCACATCCATGTCAACATCTTCCCCAGCCTTTGACTCATAAGGACAACCATCCCCTCTGACTTGTTCACTAGAAAACCTTTCAATATTTTTAGTAGGAGATCCCAATGAAGAAACCAGCTCACAATTTGCAGAAGAAGCATTAGCATCTGGGTCCTTTGGGATTACTGTTACTATGTCAGCGCTGGTGGTAGAAACATGAGAATTTTCCAGGGTAGAGAAAGACACATTGTTTCCAGTTCCATCTACTTGAGATTCATGCCTAGAGCTTCGCTGTAATTTGTCCTCTTCCCTGAATAAAGAGATATCATTCGCCTCGACTTTATCAATTTGGGCAGCGTTAGCAATCTTGCTTGCTTCATCTTTAATTAAGCTCTCAAGAATTTTAAGCTGCTTTTCAGAATGCACCCAAAATGGCAGCAATGATGATCCAAACAATAAAAGCGACTTAATATCAGCAAGCCTAATCTCAACTTCTAAAATGTACTTTGAGATGCAATCAAGACTTTCTGGCCGGGCCTTCGACCTGAAACATATAATCACAGCAATTAGAGAGCAATCAAAGGATTGGAAAAGGCAAAAGAAAAATGTGCATAATGTGGTTCTGACAAAAATTTAACGACATTCCATAATAATGTAAATAAAAAGTTTAAGGAAAAGGCAAAGCACATAAGCATACCCTTTCAAAGACTTCAATCTCTCTAACAAAAACTCACAATATTTCACAAGGTTCAACGAAAGGTCGGTCTCTTCTTCACAACCTAGAGTATCACTCATAAATTTCTCAGAACCAGCTGTTGTTGAACTCCCATCCCCTGAAAGAGGATCGAAGGCAGAAGCACCGGAATTGATGACATCATTACCCACTTCAGTTTTTTCTGCATTCCACTGAGGGGGTTGGTACTCATGTCCATACATCAAATTAGAAGTCCCCTCCGTTGTTTTTGCTGCTGAACTGTCTAATTTTACACTCAAAGTCAAGTTGGAATTTTTTGTATCAACAGAAGCTTTTTCCATTCCTGCAGAAACTGCAGGAGTTTTCTGTTCACTGGCCATTTCAGTTACCTGAGACAATACTTCTGGAATGTCCCACGAAGTTTCTCCAGTTTCAGTGTTCCAGTAATAATATTGGTTACTTTCTTCGTGCATCACAATCTGCCAACCTGAACTAACATCTCCAAGGGGATGTGTATAAGATGTTCCAGCTTGCTCTGTGAAATCCAAATCTTTGTGAAAATCACATGATGTTGTAGCATCAGTTTCTTCCTTATCACCACCCTCATGATTCTGGTTAACATCAGGTGAAGCAGAATGTTTCTCTACTTTCCGTTCTTTGACCTTAGAAGTAGCATGGTCATCTCCAACATTGACATCTACATGTTGACTACCTTCACCAGGGGGGCCCATAACCTGCAAGACACAGCCATCAACATGTGAATCAGTCCATATTGCCATTCCAATTTCTGAAGTCTGTTATGGGAACTGTAACTTTCAATTACATATCTCCACAAATATCAGTTAAAAAAGTTCACATCCCAACAAAATACTTCTTTTAAGGCATAAACAAAACAAAATATGCTGAGCTTAATTAAATGGGTATAATACAAACACAATCAAATCCTTTGATTACATTTTCATCATTTGCGGGTGAGGAATTTTCCATGGCACCATTATTAGGTCTCTCATTTGAGTCCTCCTCCAGTTCATCATCACTATATTGGCCAAGTAAGAGAAGAGGATTTTCTGGTTGCAGACCTGAAAACAAGAAAAATAGCAATTTAAGAACTTACCAAAATATAAGATTTTTCTACATCTGAAATATATCAGAAACAAAGAAAGCAGATGCCCTGGATTATACAAATAATATCTAAATAATTGACTCTAGAGAGAGTAGAGGGAAAAAGTTTCATAAAATTGTAATGTCAATGTTTAAAATGAGCGTTTTAGAATATGCTCATCAAACCACCTGTTACACATCAAAGCAAGATGTCAGTGGGGTATCAGAGCAAAACAAAGCCAGAGACATACGAACCGATAATTAAATATCCCTGTTGAAATCTCCAAAAAGCTTTGATGCTGCCAAAAAGGACATAACGATTGGAAGTGATTCATAATTTCACTGTGGCAGGGCCCAGCCTGATCAGACAATGAAGGTTCTCAAGACCACAGCCACCCTACAGTCGGAAAACAAATTCTTGGGGCAAACAACAAAACATGTCTTGTAAATATAGTTCCATATTTCCACCAACATAATGTTGAGCACAAATGTCCTCTCTACATAGTCCTTTTGAAGAAAACTGATGGAACCCACCTGAAGATGATGGTGACTTGGGTAACCCAGCACTATGTTTTGAATCCACATCTGCTCCAACTTCATCATGTACTGTGGAGCCACCCAAATCTCCTACAAAGGTAAACAATATGCTCAAAATTAAATTGCCAAATATATATATACACTGGGGCAAAACCCTGTGAAAAAAAACATCAACCAACGCCAGCTGGGTTCTTATCAGTTTTCAAAATAACCGACGTAACCCACCTAAAGAAAACATATCAAAGAAGCCTCTTATATAAATTAAAAATAATTTTTTTGAATTCTTTTTCCTATCAAAGACATATTATTAGCTATAGCTCTATGAGCCTAGAAACTTGGTAAATTTCACATAGTAAAAACTGTAGGATGATTCTGAAATCCTTCAGCTTTCAGAATCAAAATAGCTTCATTTTTATCTGCCAGAAAATCTCCAATCGGCATCTCAGAATACAGAGAACTTATATGAAATGGTTAGCAGCATTAAAATGAGTTCTCCAGTTTTATAAATGCTAAACAAGAAAACAAGCAAGACTTCAATCATTTACCCCTTTTCTAAAGATCACATTTCTCACCAATAACAGGCCTATAATAAAAAAATAAAAAAAATAAAAAATCAATCATGCTGCAACTGTAAAGAAGAAATCTTTGGGTTTCATTCAAGAAAAATCCAAAACAACCCGTCTCAACAGATGACTGGTAAAAGCAAAAGATCAAAGCCATTTTCAAATATAGTCCAAACTCATGTGAGGGTGCCATAGAAATAAAAGCAGCATTAAGTTTCCGTCGATTTTCTAAGAAAACAAATGATATGTTCACTTAAAAAAAAACAAAGTCTTTAGCATTGTAAATCGACAAAGTTTGATTTTTTTTTTTTTTTTTTTTTTTTTTTTTGGGGTGGGGGGGGGGGGGGGGGGGGGTTGCAATCTAATAAACGATTTTAACAGATTTGAAGAAAATAACAAAATCCAATGAAATATACACAAACAGCTCCAAAAAAAGGGGTATAGAAACTAGACCATAAAACCAAAAAAATAAAATAAAATAAAATAAAAATATTTCTTAAAGAGAGGTTAAAATTTTCGCAACTAGTAGAGAAAGAGAGAGTACCAGAGGGTTCCGCGAAAAGATCGAGCTTGACTCTGCGGCCAGCGTTGCTCATGGCTGCGAGGCGACGCTCCTTCCTCTTCCCCATGGTTTGGTCGTCTTTGAGAGATTTCAACTACTTTTGGTTGTTTTCGTTCTTTTCTTTTCGTTTTCGCTCTGATGGTGGATTTTGATTTTCGATTCCTTCAAACAAGGGTTCTTTTATTTTTTTTTTTTTTTTTCTATCGGGTTTTGGGTGATTGGGAATTTCCCTATATATATATATAGAGGGATTTCCCGGCTGCGATAAATTCAAAACGGTTCGTTTTGGCTGCTTGCTTGCTTTCCAATGCACTTTCCACTGTTTTCTTCTGCCACGCAACCCCACACTTGCCTGTGATCCAGCCTCCTTGATTCAAGTTCAAAATTTAATAAATAAATTATTTATGGGTCACAGTTTTAAAATTTTTATTCTTAGATGTTAGATTGGAATTTGTAATTAAAATTTTAAATGTTAAGAACCTCATTCCTTTTTTTAATAAGACTTTTTTTTTTTGCACATATTTTTTAGGATTAATATTTATTTATAATAAATATAAAAGTTATGGATGATTTTAAATGAAAATTGGATTTCATCTGCATTTTGCATTAATAATTTACAGTAAATTAATATCATATTCATAGAAAAACTCTAAACTATTTTCTTTTTGACATTCTGCACCCAAATTAAGTTTATTAATCCTTTTTATAATTTTCTTTTTTAAAAAAGTTTGTTCTTCTTCTAATAAGACTTTTTTCATTTTGCACGTATTTTACGATTAGTATTTATTTATAAATGCTAACTATCTGTACAATACGTCTGATTCATTATTCAGTTCTGTTAATTTAAAAATAATTTAGTAAATAAACTCTTTGGTTATTATTTCTGGGATATATAGAAGAAGATACATAATAATAATTAAAGATGAGAATAATTGTATGGTTTCCCTATGCAGGATGATCAAAAGCTAGCTGTTTATAGAGATGTCAACACAGTCAATATAATATCTCCATCATCTATTAATCAACACAAAACTTTCTTTTCTAATTGGATAAATAAATAAATTTATTCTTAACTACATAATAAAGATTAATTGCTTTAACGCTATCCTATGAGACTTAGTTATATAATCGATCATTATACTAGAGAATGGAGATAAGTAAACGTTCTTCGTTAATTTTTATTAAAAATGTTCCCCCAAAAAACGTTTTTTTATTAAAAATAATAATAAAAATTCAGTGCTTCTAAATAGCAAATAATAAATTAAAAAAAGCTTACCTAAATGGTTTTGACTGAATTTTTATTGAGAAGCTTCAATTTCATATATGTTGTCGACATCCAAATAAGTTTCATTAACATGGTTAGCCTTTCACATTATGATCATGAACCCAAATCTTTAAAATCATTTTTTCGCCATTGCTCAGATCTTGAACACGGAATCAAGCATATGAATTAAAGAAAGAAGATGACTAGGATCACGCAGCTCAATTGCAGGCTTTGAAGCATGTATACAACTTTTTACTTGCTACTAACACTCAATTTCAAAAATAAATTAATAAATATAATAAAACTTAAACTCGATTTCGAAGATTGTTGCACCAGACTGACTCTTTAAAAATTAAGCTAGCCCTTCATATACAGATCTTGGGCTCATCAGGAGGAAAATCAATGGAATAATGTTTTAGTTTTCTGTTTATCACTTATTCTGAAAGCCCTCGAGCTAATTATATGAGGTAGAGAGTGGTCAATGATGGATAAAATTCCTCTTGGTGTATAGTGTTATATTTGATTTTCAAACGATTATTGTTATTTTTATATTATATGAAGCAGTTTTTCTTAGAAGAAGACGGAGTCTTAATTTGTTTTGACTAAATCCATATTTTATATATTAGTTATTTAGTTGATTTAAGATTTGGTTGGTTTGTTTTTATAAAATATTATATTATCTAACGTTTGTATTTGGATGTTTTATAAAAGTTAGTTTCTATTTTATTTATTATTAACCTATACTTTTAAGTTTTCTATATATTACTATTAATTTATATATTTATTAATGTTAATATGATGACTAAAATTGTTATTTCTTAATAAAAGTCTACTAGCATGTTTTTAGCTTAACCAGTGATATTTCATTGCCATATATACTTTAGTAATTTGGTTTCTAACATTTATTTTGTTTTGTTATTAAGTTTTGCAAAATCAATTTTTCTATTCCAAAAAACAGCCGGTGGATAATGAATTCTTACTCCAATCTCTATAAAAAGGTCCATTTAGAAACTCACAACGTTGAAAAATCAGTTAATTTCTCGTTTTCTCTCAAAGAATTCTCTCTCAAATCCTTTATATTTTCAAGTTACAAAATTACTAAAAATATTTTACTATTTCAAATATATTTTTGATATATATATATATATATATATAGAGCATTACAAGTATTCTAAAAAAAATTTTGGAATTATTAACTGCATACAAGATTTTATGAAAAATAATTGTATTTTGGAAGAAAAACGTTTGAACAATCTAGCATAAAAAAAAAAGCCTATCTTCTTTTAAAATAGAACATTTCCATGCCTCAATCTAGCTAAATAGGTAATTCTAAATTTTATTTTATGTTGTTGTTTGGTATTTGATATTTGTAATTGTGATTCATATTTCCTACTTATATTATTACATATAAAAAGTAAATGTTTCCTTTCCTTGTGAATGAGATGAATTCTTGTTGACCATATTAATTATATGTTCTGGCCATGGGATGATGGAACCATCCATATCTATATGGATTAACTTGCAGCTGCTAATTCACCATGTTCACAGATAAAATTCCAACAACGGCTTTCAATTTTATTGTTTTCTGAGTGTAGCGCATTAGATTCTATCTTGATTGTTTTTTGTTCAACTATATCTGAATTGGCTGAGAAATATTTATTTCCAAATATAGTAATTATAGGGTGGTTAGATTAATTTCCTGAATAAAGTAGGATGATTTGTCTGATCCTTTGGTTCAGTTTTGAAGCACTGAGAAATATGTAAATTAAAAGATGCATGCATGATCCATGAATTCAACATAGAAATTCAAGCCATATACTTCATCAATTAAAGCCCAAAAGATTCTTCATGCATGCTATTGATTAAATTTCTACCATATACTTCAAGTATGCCAGTCTTGGTTATAATGGATTTTTGCCACACAAATACAAAAACAAATGAGTACTGGAGCTTTGCAAAGTTTTATAGACAGCTCCTAATTCTAAGAAAGAAATATACCAATCAAGCAATAAATAAAAAACACTCAATATTCGTGGCAACAAAAATAGTGGCTAACAATCTACATTTTAGACTAAATGATTTTAGCAACAATAAAAATCGTTATTAGGTTGTGGCTGATAACTTTGTAGTTAAAAAGTTTTTAACCACGATATGATGTGGTTAAAAATGCATAACCACGATTTTAGCAATAACAATCTTTCTAACTAAAATTAATTGTTGTATCTGAATGTTGCCAAAAGTGTTTTTAGCTACGGTAATTCATAGTGGATAACGTGGCTAATGTGGTTTGTTTGTTTGTTTGTTTTTTTTTTTCTCTCTCTCTTTTTTTGGGTTGTTGTTGTTCAAGAGCAGGACCACCCCTATTGCCTGCAGGGTCATGGCCCCCTAAGGATTTTTTTTTTGGACATACATTAGCTTTTTGAATCTTTTAGAAAAGTAGCATAATTATCTAAAATAATATATGTGGCCCCTCCTAAATTAAAGTATTATATTTATTTAAATAGTTTATTATTACAAATTATACATTTACTTCTATCTTGTTATTAATTCGAAAATCTTGTTTTTTCTTCTTTTTTTTTTTTTTTTTTTGAAATTCTATTTAAGCAACGAAAACTTTCATATTATTTTATTACTTATGGTATATTTATGTCTGAATGGAAAATATCAATGTTATTTGCTTTTGTGCTTCGTAATTGTTTTAGGTAATATTTTGTAGTATTTTCATTTTTCATTAATTTGTTCTGTAATACATGACATTTTACCAATCAGATTATTTTTTTAGTTGATTGTATTATCTTCTAAACAAATGGTTGACTTTTTGTACTTATCACTAAAAATATATTTTCTTGTTATGATAATTATCGATTGTGAATGTCTATTATTCTTTTAAGAAGATGGAATTTATCTTGTATTATCTATGTTAGTTATTAACTCCCAATTGTAATAATCTAAATCATAGAGGAGAAAGTGATTATATTATTAACTATACAAAAAAATATATATATATTTATGCAATTTTATAAAAAAATTACACACAATTTTATAAATAAAAAAATTAATTAACAATTTCCACCTTGTTAAACTCTTTCTTAGTTTAACATTGTTCTTGAAATGATTACCAAATTGTATACCTGACAGTCATATAAACTTGTTTTAGCTAGGGTTGTAGTACATTATGTAGTTGAAATGAATAAATCTTTCGGATAATTTTTTTTTTTTTTTTCTCTGGGAATGATTACCAAATTGATACCTAACAGCTATATAAACTTGTTCAACAAAGAGGCATTTGTTCAGATTTCAATGTGCTTGGTCCAAAAATTTACAAATGCGGTAAAAATTTTACAATGCTTTAGTAACGAAGCAACATTCAACGATCAATGTGGTGACTCTTTGTATATCGAAGTAGGAATTCCAAAGGGAAAATTAAACTCCTGCAAAGCCTTTTTCTTCATCTGTAGGTTTATACTGTAGCAGCATAGCCAATAAAAACCAAACCATTACCATAGACCGTACATGCTGATAAAACAAAATTGAGTCGGACGCTGAGTAATATGTAATCTTGGCCTTCAAACCTGTTGCTGTGCCAACCTTATTTGAAAGCACATCATCCTTATCTAAGCCAGCAAAACTCTCATGCAATATGTGCAATATTCCTCTGTAAAAGCCACGCTAGTTTCAAATATGCATCAATAGTATGGAGTTCAAAAAATATTAAGTTTTTTTATTATTCTATAATTGCATCTCAAATTTTTAATTTTCTCGCCCAGGTCTATTGAAGTCATTTAGATTTTTTTTTTTAAAAAAAAAATTATTTTCTACCCTCAATTTTCTCCTACAATAAAGGAATATAACTGTTAGCATTTCTTTTTGCAAAACTAAATGTTAGCATTTAAATATCTAGCAATTACTCTCTCTCTTTTATATCTTTTTCAATTACTTTATTTATTTTTTATTATTGTTTATTCATTAGCTTGTTCTTATATTTATATATAAGCTGTATGAATATGTCAATTAGTAATATATTAACACATGTTCTTTTATGAATATATTAAGTGCTCTTAGATAAATATGTTGGTGCTTGTGAATTGTAATACTACTGTTAAACCTTTTGCTTTTACATTTTGTAGCTTTTTCTTTTGTGCCACTATTTTCAAACACTTGTCATTTTTTATAGGTAAAATAGACATTTCATTTAAAAATTTTTAAAATCCACGTTTTCCAGGCCTTTTTTCTTTCACTGTCTCTTTCATTTTTGTTTGTTTTTCACATCTTTCACCATAGTAAAAAAAAAAAAAAAACATTTTTTTTATTTATAAACTTTATTCATTTTTCCTCAGTAAACTTAAACTTTCTTGTGAAATTTTAAAGAGCATATTGCGTACAAACTAAAAATATATTGCTAGACACATTTGTCATGATAGAATTAATAAATTTCATTATAAACTTATTTTTTATATTTGTACCTCACTAATAAAAATTTCTAACTCTGCCCCTGATCATGACTATATAATAGATTCAATCTATGTCTGTAAAGCGTCGAAGAAAGTCCATCTTGAACTCACCAAAGAGTGTAATTTACCTTTAGCAAATTATGCAACCTCATATATATTCAAATGAAAATATGCAGCGCAAAGAATCATATTAAAGTTGTGCCTATGTTGACCACCAAATTAATGCTGTCCAACAGCTTTGGCATTCATTGACATGCATTATATTCCACGTGCTCGGAGGAGGGATTTGACTCTGAAGGACTTATATGTGCATCAACCATCCCAGGTGTTCCTAGACTAGGTGGTTCTTGAGCGACCTTGTGAACAACCACCATGTTGTCATTGTCTACAACATTTTCATTCTCAATGCCATCTTCCATATTCTCATATATATATATATATATATATATATGTTCTGTACCGTGTTCCACTACCATATTCTCATTAACGTCGGCATCATCATTTGCATCGTTCATACCATCGTCTTCATCATCATCAGCGACCTCTTTTATATCCTCATAGATGTTTTTAGTGACGTTAAGATTGGGTACATGCTACATGGACCATAATGGCTGTAAGCTGAGCCATTGTGTCAAAGTGCTAATAGGTTTTTCCAGTGATTTTCTTGGTTTTTTTACTAGTTTTCCAGTGGTTTCTCGGGCTTCGATGCAATGCCTTGCTCAAAATGGTATATGGTCCACAACCATTGTCTGAAAAGAATTATATAATTTTTAAAAAAATGTAATTTCTTTTAGTTCAGAGTTAAATTATATTGTCAAGCCCTACAAAATTGTCAACGTTTAAAGATTGGTGTCTCTTTATATTCATTTTTGAATTATATTCATTTTGTTTATATTTCTATAAAACATATTTATTAGAAATTTGATATTTTGGTATTTATTAAATATATAAATATATATATTAGATATAAATATCTATTAGATATATAGATTTATAGGTTTTGACTATAAAAAAGAAATATTAAAAGATATCGAATAGAGATAAGAAAAAATAAGCACAAGCAGATAGCAGGAATCGAACCCACATCGTTAGCTTAGAAGGCTAGGTGTTATAGTCGACGTTGATTCATCCGGCTTCTTTATGGAAAATAAATACATTTCCAGATATCAATGAAATTAAAAAAAAATTGACCCATAACATCTATATCAGCCTTTGAGTTTGAATGCATTAAAAAATGACCGAAGCATTAGCCCTGTCTTATCCTTGGGCTAAGGGCCCATAGAGTGGACTGAGAATTTCTTTTACTTCATAGTTAAATTATATTGTCGAGCCTACAAAATTGTCAATGTTTAAAGATTGGTGTCGCTTTATACATGACCTCCATATCTATTCTCACTACATTTTATAATATAATTACTAAAATCTTGTTTTTGTTTTGTTTTTTTTTTTTAAATTGTTCTATTATTATTTGTTAAAACATATATATATATATATATGTAGACTCAGCATTGTAGGTTTTTAAATGTAATTATTTATTCTAAATAAGTATACTTTGAAACTTTTATTGACTTGTTTAGATCTGTAAAAAGAACATAGAAAAAGATGGAGAGAACATAATAATCAATAAAGTTCGCATGATGTATATATTATATTAATTTGAAGAGTGCGGAGACCACTTACCCATGTAATATAACTGTATGAAATTATATGTGGAATACAATGATTAATTACTTGTTTAAAGTATCTTCAACAGTGTTCTTTTTAAAAAATATATATATATAATTTCTGAATTAAATGGATCTGGAAGAATTTTAAAAAATAAAAATCAATATAAAATAGGAATATTTATTCATTGAAATTAAAAAATTAAAAATGAATAGATAGTTCCTATGGTAAGAATATTTATTTTTTAAATGAAAGAATAACAATTTTTATCTTTTTGAAAGACATAACTATTTCTTAATGACCGAAAGAATACGTATTCTCATGAAATATATATTTTTAAAATTTAAATAATTATGATTCATATTCTCTTTTTTTGTCATTTTTCCTCCCTATACAAAAATAATATTACAAAAATTGAAATATAAAAATATAATTAGTAAATTAATTAAAATTATACATGGAAAATTGTATAACAATAAATAAATTCATTAAAAGTTTTATATAAAATATGGTTTTGGCTCTGAATTGGAGAGTCAAAATCCAATTTTTACTATAATTCTTCATTTTAAAGAACCCATAGCCCATTAAAGTTGAAGAAAAAAAGAATTATAATTTTTTAAAATAAATAAGAGAAAACTTTTAAATAGTCCAGTGAAAACACTTTATTTACATGAAAACATGTATGGATAAAAAATTTTTAAAAATTATTTAATTATAAATTTCTATAAATTTATAATGACGGTATAGATATTAAAATATTTATCAAATAGTATATGATAAATAAATTAATAATTTTAATATTATTGTTAAATTTATAGTAAACTGTATAAACAATACCACAAGAAAAATTTTAATAACTATCATTGTTTGCAAAGAAAATACGGATTAAGCAATCAATCATTTTTGTAACTTTGTGGAGGATTCCGTGCCAATAGTTTTTGGGTGGATGTGTGCTAAAAAATATTATTTTAATTTTAAAATTAAAATAACTTTTAGCAAAAGTATATATTTAAAAATATTTTTACATTTTATATATGTCTATGGATATATATTGACAAGAAAGTATTTTTAAATGTTTGTTGCCCATAGAAAAAATGTATTTTTAAATGACTATCTAACTCAGGCAATTGAGAAAAATCAAAACAAAAAGCAGATGCATAACAAGCAGCAATAATTGTTATCTGTCAACGAAAGGAACGGCGCCGTTTTGGATATTGGTTTGATAGGAGAAAGACGTCTTTGGCAAAAGGAGTTTCTCTCCCTCTTGCTCTCTCTGTCTTTCTTTCTATCAACATCTTCATGCTCACAACTCCATCGGATTCGTCACCTTTCACAAAAGCTTCCAGTGTTGCCACTGCCAAACACCTCCCATAAACACCTTCTCTAACCCCTCTACTTTGGGACCCTTTTCTCCTCTTTCTCCCTCTATAGGTAAAGTCTAAACTTTATTTATTTATTTATCTTTCTTTCTTTCTTTCTTGTATCTTATGATCCTTCATGATTTGAATCTTGCTGAGGTTTTTGTTGTCTGGGATTTTTCCTACTTCTGTATGGCTTTCTGATTTTGTTACTGGGATCTTGGGTTGGCTTCAGTTTATGGCTTTTGGATTTGGAGATCAGTGAATTTTGGATTGATGTTATGGATGTTTTATACATAATCTGCTGAATAGGTGTATGGTTTTGGATCGTTTGTCGATGATTCTGCATTCTGATTGTATTGTTTGTTTCAAAATTCAATCTTTTCGGTTGATATTATAAGTTTTTTTATCCCAATTTATGTGAATTTTTGCGTATTCGAATTGAGTTTGTAAAATTTGCTGGTGATATAGTATCTGAATTATGGGTTTTTAGGGTAGTTAGGAAGGAAGCTGGGTGTATCGATTTAGAAAATTAAAAAAATAAAAAAATAAAAAACCCCTTTTTTTTTTTTTTTTTTTTTTTTGGGGGAATTCCATGGTTTGAATCGAAAATTGATCATGTAATGCTGTTTGATTGATATCAGCTGCCAACGCTATTGCAATTGTTGCTGGCTTTATGAGTAGCTTTGTAGCTAGCTATAGCAGTAGCTCTGGACGTCTACTGTATTTGCCGCTTGTTCTTCGAAGTATGGACTGCTATAATAAGTGATTTAACATAGTATGGTTCAAGCGATGCCAATCTGTGGCAGAGTTCCCCCAAGCTTAACTTTATTGCCCTTGTCCTCCCTCACAAGTTGCTTTAGTTTTTCTTCTAGGTTTATTTCAGTCATTTGTTGGCCACATGGCTTCCTGCTAGAGGATTGAAATGAAACCTTTTGGCTATGTACTTTAAAATTAACCAACCACCTTTTGCATTTTAAAACATTAGAGTCTTGTTTGTACATGTCATTAAATTTTATAGTGATTATCATATCATATAACCTCTCCTATTGTCTGGAAACTTTATGAATGATTGGAAGCCTTTCTTTTACCTTCATTTGCGACTTGGAATTACGTAGCCATTGTGATATGAAAAATGATGTGCACATTGTTTATTTGAGTCAAGTATTCTATTTTTCTGGAGGTTCCCCCTCATCGTAGGCTTCTTAAGTATCTCATGTCATGTCTGGCAATAACACACCTCATTCATTTTTCAGAAAGATAGTTTTGGCAGCTCAAATTTTTAAGGATCTCAATATTTGGGCTTGATTAGAAGAAACAAGAAATGGTTAAAAGGTTTATTCTTTGTTTCCTTGCCTTGGGGTTCATTATTTCACAGGGAAATGGTAACATAATTTCTGCTTTTCTTCTTTTGACCTTGGTCTTGGAACAGGCATGGAGTGTTTTGATTTGCAGAAAATATCATGTTGCAGTGCATAGAGGGACTCAAGCATTTATTTGCTGCTCTACTGCGGTGCTGTCATCTTGACTTGTATATTAATCAACCAAGGGGCCTAGAGGATCCTGAAGTTCTAGCTAGGGAGACCGTGTGTATGTTACTGACTTAAGATATTTTATAATATTTGAAATATGTGCAGCTGTTCTTTCATTCATTGATCTTCTTTAGCCATGATAGATGAAAATTCACTTTTCCTTTCCATATTCAAATACTTTTCCCATAGAACCTCCAAAACCGGATACTGAAAACGGTTGTGTTTTTTGGTGCAGTCAGCGTAAGTGAAATTGAGGCACTTTATGAACTTTTCAAGAAGATTAGCAGTGCAGTGATTGATGACGGGTTGATCAACAAGGTTTGTCTTATGAAATCCTGTACTTTATGCATTTACTTATTTTCTATACATCTTAGTTTTAGCATTTCTTTGTTGTACTGGCATTCTCATCTAAACTTCATCGATCTCGTTTGTTTTGGTGCTACTTTTTGTTAATGTAATCTTTTTCCATCAAACAGATTCTAGTATTCTGTAATTCATTTTTTATTCTTAAAACTCGTTTCTTTTAAGGAGGAGTTTCAACTGGCATTATTCAAGACAAACAAAAAAGAGAGCCTGTTTGCTGATCGGGTAACTTTTTCACTTCTATGACATGTTATATCTTTATTGCACATCTGACAGTTTGCTGTAGGATCACATCAGTTGCATACTCTTGTCATTGTAGTTTTAAATTTGGCTGTTAAGTGTCTCAATAAGCTGTATTCTCTTGTCAATTTCAGGTATTTGACTTGTTTGACACAAAGCACAATGGAATACTAGGTTTTGAAGAGTTTGCCCGTGCCCTTTCTGTCTTTCACCCCAACGCTCCAATTGACGATAAAATTGAGTGTATGTTTATTGAAATTTATAGATATATCCATATGATTGTCTGTCTACCTCTTTATCAAAAAGCGTTTCTCAAAGACATAGATTGGTGGCATATGTGCACCTATTTGTGACTAAACTTAACTACTGAATATTTATCATTCTTTTTCTGTGGACTTTGCTTCGTATTTAAACCTTCTTATTATCATGTTCCAGTTTCTTTTCAACTGTATGATCTCAAGCAGCAAGGTTTTATTGAAAGGCAGGAGGTAATATACTTTGTTTCTGGGTCAACATTTTGTGATCTCCAATTTGGATTTTGAAGCTTCTTTTTTATATGCTTAAGACGGTTCAAATTATATACTGTTTGTTCTGTATCTAGGTGAAGCAAATGGTAGTGGCTACCCTTGCAGAATCTGGCATGAATCTATCAGATGATGTGATTGAAAGTATAATTGACAAGGTGCTCCTATAAAACTGATGTGATTAAATTTTCTGTATGGCACTTTGATTACCTTCATATATCATATGCAAGAAGTTTGAATCCTTAGAAAAAGTTATTTGAGCTTAACTTCTTTTTGATGTTTTGTTTTAGACTTTTGAGGAAGCTGATACAAAACACGATGGAAGGATTGACAAGGAAGAGTGGAGAAGCCTTGTTCTGCGACACCCATCTCTTTTGAAAAATATGACGCTTCAATATCTCAAGTAAGTTAGAACTGTGATATTTCTTTTGTTTTAACAGACCTTTTTATTTTTATTTTTAGACCTTGTACCTTAACCATTCAATAATGTAATGACGAGGCCAGAAAAGAAAATCAAACATGACTTGCATTCATTGGCTCTTCTTGGATATAAATACAATAGAAACATGTGAATGAATTCTCTTTATCAACATAATGTTTAGAATGCTACTGAAATCTCTTTTCCAAAATGTTATAATAGAGCTATTTGCCGAAAAGGAAGATCTGACTACATATGTTGTTTTTTCGCTACAGGGACATCACCACAACATTCCCGAGTTTTGTTTTTCACTCGCAGGTGGACGATACCTGAAGTTACAATTTTCTTTTAAGTGAACTGGCATTTTAATTATGTTTTGTATATTTCTAGACAATGTTGCCCTCTCATATACACGCGGCCACGTAGAAATTTTTTTCGTCATATTGGTTATTTTATTGAAGAAGATTATTGGCTGTGTGTATTTGTTTTCAATGGCTGAACTTTCAGTGCATGTTGTGGCTTTTTTGGATTGGAATTTGAAATTGAAAGGTGTGATGGTTTTGTCTTCCATTTGATTATTCTTCTCTACCGAGTTAAAATTAGTCATTATTTTTTATTAGCTGAAAAGTTTTGCCATTTTAGACAACCTCCAATTGTCATACGACGCAAGAGACCATTTTTATTTTCTTAAGCCCTTTAATCTGCACTCTTATTTCCCGCTTTCTTTGAAGTATCATGAACAATTCTTGTAGGCTGAGCCGTTTTTTAAAGGAAATATAGAGTAGCAAAAACATTTAAATAGGTTTGATTCCATTATGAGATCATAAAAACCCACTTTCCCAAGATCTCTTCCTTCTTTCCGGGATCGAACATCAATTGCAACGATTCCATAATGGGGTGAAGAGAAATGAGACTGTTACAAATTAGTAAGCCCTTTAATTTGGCTTCCATTTTCAATTTGTTGGCTTTCAATTGTGTTTAAATCTTTCTTATATTTTAATTTTTTCAATCGTTTCGATTGAGACCTTCATATTGGGGATAAAAAATAATAATAATAATAATGAAAAGTTTGATCAAAATAAATAATCTTTTGTAAAATCCCAATATTCATCGACTTAGAAAATAAAAAAGGTGTTTATTTCAAGGGTTAACTAAGTAATATACATTATTGAAAGTTGAATGTGAAAAACCTACAAAATTAAAATTGAAAATCAAAAACAAATTGAAACTAGAGGATGGAAAAATAGAGGCGAGAGAGAATAGGAAACGCCCGTCCTCGTAAACCCTTGTGAGAAAATCATAAAAATTTCGTCAAGCTAGACAGACCCAAAAATATAGTGAAAATTTAACTTCTCATTTCGAGGAGTCAAACCATTCTGCCGCAAAACAGAAAGGCTAATTAATAAAATAAAAACTCGCATTGGTTTGTAGGCTTCAAGGTGCCATTCTGCAGCCGATGGAATGTCATTATAAAATATTGTGCCCAGGGTTAACTCATGGAAAGGTCTATCAAAACTGTTCCAACTCATACCTCCCAACACCTCGAGGAGTAAAAGACCAATATTAGCGTAAAACACATCAACATGCTCACTTTCACCGTGAAGACCAATATAGACAAACATGTAGGAAAAGCAGAAAATATCTAACTTCACCGCAAGTAATATAATATCCAAAAAGACAGATATAAAAGTTTTAGTTCCAAAACAATCCTTCTGATGCTTCATCATTAAGAGAACACTACTTTTAATAGGAAAATTAAAAATTAAAAATAAAAATGAAAACGAATCGAGACCCGTTTAGTCGACTTCCTCCATCTTGCTTCCCTCAGCGTCAGCATCAGCATCCTCCAGTGGGGGCATGTCAGCATCGCCATCACCAGCTTCCTCATCGATGCTCAGTCCAAGCTTCAACATCCTGTGAATTCTGTTGCCAAAGGTGTTGGGGTCATCGAGGCTGAAACCAGAAGTGAGGAGGGCAGTCTCGAACAACAAGAGAACAAGGTCCTTCACAGACTTGTCGTTCTTATCAGCATCTGCCCTCTTCCTGAGCTCTTCCATGATGGGATTCTCCGGGTTGATCTCCATGGTCTTCTTGCTGGACATGTAGCCAGCCATGCTGTTGTCCCTCAATGCCTGTGCCTTCATGATCCTCTCCATATTAGCAGTCCATCCGTACTCACCAGTCACCAAACAGCAGGGAGAGTCCACAACACGGTCAGACACCACAACCTTCTCAACCTTGTCACCCAAGACATCCTTAATCACCTTGCAGAGACCCTCGAACTTCTCTTTCAAGGTTTCTTGCTTCTTCTTCTCATCTTCGGTCTCATCCAACTTCAAACCCTCCTTGGTTGCTGAGACAAGCTTCTTGCCTTCGAATTCCTTGAGCTGACCAACAGCATACTCATCAATTGCATCAACCATGTACAAGACCTCGTACCCCTTCTTCTTCAACTTCTCAAGAAAGGGGGAGTTCTCAACAGCCTTCTTGCTCTCACCAGTAATGTAGTAGATGTCATTCTGACCCTCCTTCATCCTGGTCACGTAATCCTTCAAGCTGGTCATCTCATCACCACTCTTGGTTGAGTGATATCGCAGCAATTCAGCAAGCTTTGACTTGTTGGTGGAGTCCTCATGGATGCCAAGCTTTAGGTTCTTGGAGAATGCCTCATAAAACTTGTTGTAGTCCTCCTTGTTCTCTGCAATCTCAAAAAACAGCTCAATGCACTTCTTAACCAAGTTCTTGCGAATGACCTTCAAGATTTTGTTCTGCTGCAACATTTCTCTAGAAATGTTGAGAGGAAGATCCTCGGAATCCACAATACCCTTCACAAAGCTAAGGTATTCAGGGATGAGCTCCTCGCAGTTGTCCATGATGAAGACTCTGCGGACATACAACTTGATGTTGTTGGGCTTCTTCCTTGTATCAAAGAGATCAAATGGAGCCCTCTTCGGAACATAGAGGATAGCCTTGAATTCCAGCTGGCCCTCAACTGAGAAGTGCTTCACAGCAAGGTGCTCCTCCCAATCATTGGTAAGACTCTTGTAGAAAGCAGCGTACTCTTCCTTTGTAATCTCCTCTGGCTTCCTCATCCAGATAGGCTTTTGCTTGTTAACCAAAGACCACTCATGCGAAACTTCCTTGATCTTTTTCTTCTTCTTCTCGTCTTTCTCCTTTTCCTCATCTACATCCTCAACCTTCCCTTCCTCATCCTTCTTCTCTTCCTCGTCCTCATCATCAGAAATCTCTTTCTCAGTGGTTTTCTCAATCCAGAGAGAAATAGGATAGCTAATGAACTCAGAATGCTTCTTGATCAAATCCTTGAGCCGGCGCTCCTCAAGGTACTCAAGCTGGTCCTCCTTGAGGTAGAGAGTGATCTTAGTACCCCTCCCAAGGGGCTCACCAGTAGTATCCCTGGTCACGGTGAATGAACCACCTGCTTGGGACTCCCACACATACTGCTCATCATCGTTGTGCTTAGTGGTAACAATGACCTTCTCAGCAACAAGGTAAGCCGAATAGAAACCAACACCAAATTGACCAATCATGCTAACATCAGCACCTGCAGCAAGGGCTTCCATAAACTCCTTTGTCCCTGACCTAGCAATAGTACCAAGGTTGTTGACCAAGTCTGCAGCACACACCATTTAAGTCAGGCACAATCGCCCAATCATGATTTGAAAAATAAAAAATAAAAATGAAATTGAAGTACCAAAGCATATAAAACAATTTGATGCTTACCAGCTTTAGTCATACCAATACCACTGTCAATGATGGACAGAGTATTGTTGGTCTTGTCAGGAATAATGTGAATGAACAACTCTGGTTGAGCATCGAGTTTGCTCTTGTCAGTTAAACTCTCAAATCGGATCTTATCCAGAGCCTGTAAATTAGAAGCTTGATTAGATAAGAATCATGACAAATTTTACTCTATTCATCGCCGACTACAGAAAACCAATAAATAATCTACAAAATTAATTAAAAACCCATTAGATAGAGCAGGATATAACCAAACGCAAACGTTTCTTGGTAGGCAGCCCAAGAGGTTCCATGTTAAAAACAAATTACTAAAACCACAAACAGCAGAGATTGAACCGTCACATGGACATTTAAAACAAAAAAAAAAGGTCATCAAATCATATTCAGCTTTTAAATTACAACAATAAAATTCAACATCGAAGTATATTCACAATCTGAACCAAGACGCGATATCCTCAATTTTTCAGACGTTAGTATACAGTAAATCCAAGCCCTAAGTACTAATTTACATATAATCTATCATTTACATTGTAATCGAACATCGACGACCAACAGTCAACGTTACAACAAAAAAAATTACGTATGAATAAACACAATAACCATCCATGAACAACACAAACAATATAAACAACAAGAAGAAAATATTGATCGAATTTTCATCTAGTTTTCTTAAATGAAAAGAAAACAGAAAAAAGCTAATACCAATTAAAAAACAACTAAAATACACAAATATATATATACACAAAAAAAATCAACAATAATCCAACGAGAATAGAAGGAAAAGATAAAAAAAAGGCAAAGAAGAACATACGTCAGAAGCATTGCTGATGAGCTCACGGAGAAAGATCTCCTTGTTGCTGTAGAAAGTGTTGATGATCAAACTAAGAAGCTGGTTGATCTCAGCCTGGAATGCGAACGTCTCTGTATCCGCCATAGCTACTAGATCTCAAAAGCCTTTAACTCGCTCTTTGTTAGGGTTTTGCAGAGTAAAAGAAAGAAATTGCAAAGTATTGAAACAGAGGAGGTAGTCGTCGCAGAGTGTGTGGAAGAGAAGGTTTATATAGGAAAGCTCTTTAGGGTTTCTAGATCCTTCTATTGCTAATTAATTGGATCTGAATTTTGAAAATTCATATTTGAAGAGTTGTTGTCTTACCCATGAAGGAATAGGGTTTGTATTGAACCCCTTTTTACCCTCCGCCACGTGTGTGGTTGTAGAGGATTTCGTCCAACGGCTTCAGGATCTAGAATCCTCTATTAAACGACCCAAGTCTATGGACTTTGGAGCTTCCATCGTTGGTTTTCGTTTTTCCTTTATTGCCATTTTCCAAACGTACATATTTACCAAAATAAAAAAATTTCCCAAACGTATACATAGACTCAAATTTTAACAAATTAATGCATAAAACTACATATATTAAATAAATTTATCATAATTTGGATAAACATTTTTTTTTTTTTTGCTTTTTAATCCAAATACAGTACTACTAAATATTGTTATATTGATTAGAATAAAATTTTATTGTTTTTAATGTAGATGATAAATTACTAAAACTATAGAGAATATATTAATTTATCAAATTTGGATAAATATTGTGCTTTTTATTCTTTTTTTTTAGCTCCCCACCCCCCCCCCCCCCCCCCTTCTAATGCCTCGGCTTATTCTTTTTTATCCAAAGTCCATAGATTTTAGATAAATATTGCTTCAGTCCGTTTATGGTGTGGACGGTTCTCATGCGAACTATAGTATTGGTGACAGTTTTTCATAGTATTGGTGATGATTTTCTAAAAAACCATCGTTAATACTATGAAAAACCGTCACTAATACTGAGGTCCTCATACAGACCGTCGTCACCATAGAATTTCCGAATATTGCTTATAGATTTGTCCTAGATTTTGTTATTTTTGTTTTCTCAAGAAGTAATTTGTTATTATTTTTGTTTTCTTGAGAATTATTTTGTTATTTCTTAAAAACAGGTACTTTTTTCTTTTGTTACAAATGACCAATGGATACTTTGACACATAATTTGCATTCAAAATTTAGTTCTGGTACAATATATTATCCTTTGATCGTATTACGAGTTAACATTAGATGCTGAATTGAACATTTGAGAAACGAACCAAAAGACAAAAAAGAATGGAGACAAATTAAACAATTTATTTAACTAATATAATCATCCATAAAATTATAATAATTAATAATTAAATAAATCTTTTTAATTGAGACATAATAAAGGTTCTATTTTAAGAAACTCGGTAATTTTTTTTTCAAGAAAAATTTAATCAGAATAATTATTAATTTAAACTTAACTGACCTCGTAGTATTGCCACTATAAATGTCAAGCACAAAAAACTAGAGGTTAAGATGTGCATATTTAAAGTGTCAAAAACAAAAACAGATGTTTTATCCAAGCCAGCAATAATGCTCTTTGTTTAAAGCAAACTAAGAAGCGATAAAAGAGAAAAGAAAAAACTATAGAACAACAAAGGCTATTGTACCATTAATACCATACTGAAATGTCAAGCATAGTCCACAAAAGCTCTTCAATTCTTAAAGCAGAGACAGATATAAAACAGCAGAATCTAGCACACTTTGCCCGAAAATTCAAATTGCTCAAAAATTGACGGATTACTAGTTTTATTTTTATGTAGTGAAAGTCTAAATTTATTTATTTTTTTTAAAAATGCATATAACATTTGTCCCACCAAAACAAATTTAAGACACACTAAAACTTTTAATAATTAGTTATGTAAGTAGCTTTTTTGTTCCGGCTGTCCTCAGCTAGTTTGTATGATCAGCGGCTTCCTCTTCTTCACTAATGCCCAATTGAAGTTTTCTCATCATGCAAATTCTTGTGCTAGTGGTCTGAATCACCACCAATATAACAAGGAGATTCAACAAAACGCTCAGAGATCACAGCCTTATTAACTTTTTCATGCGAATAGCATACTTAGTGACATTGTTCTCAAACTTGTTCTTCAAGGCCTTCCTTTTTCTTCTTCTCATCTTCACTTTCCTCAAGTTTCGGTCCTTCCTTGGTACATAGCCAAGAAACAAGCTTCTATAACTTTAATTTCCTTAAAAGTTAAAACCGGCAAAGAGCGAAGTAAGCTATTAATCAATAGCTTTAACCCATGTAAAGAACTTCATAACACTTTATCTTCAGCTTCTCAAGGCAGGGAGAGTTCTCAACAGCGTTTTTGCTCTCACCACTCTTACTCAAAGTTAAATTAGTAAATAATAATAATAATTCAGTAATTCAGTATCTTTTTCTTATGAAGGTTAAATTAACTTAAATTGACTGAGAGTGGATGAAGTCATTTTTTCTTTTTTTTTTTAACCTTTTTTTGGGTGCTATGAAAGCTTGGTGTCTGGATGGGAGATTCAACTGGTTACATGAAAGTGCTTGGGGTCTGGAACATGATGCAAGCAAACAAAATTTAGATGGTGGTTCACTGTAGAATCTGATTTAATTTGAGAAGATTACCTGTCCTCTGCACAGGACTTGGTGGAATCTCACACAGAAACAAAATTCAAGACATATAGAAATGTGAGGGTGATAGAGAAAGCACTTAAAATGTAAGCAACAACAAACTTAGGTGTGGATTTTCCACGAAGATTTGTTCAATGATAATGAAGTCCAATGAATAGCAGCAAGTCAAATTAATCATGGAAAAAAGGATAATGGTTACTTGCTTCACAAGTTATTCTTCATAACCTATTATTAATTCAAGTTTTCTCCAGTTTTGTGTTTAGGCTGAAATTATTTTTTTCCTCGAGTGTATAGAAGTAGAACATAAAGGGTCAAGAGAAGAAGTTTCTTGGATATCAAAAAAAGTAGAGCATAAGAGCAGTGGAGTTTTGCAGAGTTCAAGCTGTTCGACTATTCTTCAAAATTGTAGACAGCTGCTGTAAAATTACATTTTAATTTTGTACATCCTAGTTCTGATGTTTTTGGTAAATCTTTTGAGTTAACCCTACCTGAAGTAACCGGCTTCACAGGCTTCCTTGTTGAGAAAACTCAGTATGATATACGGCCATGCAGAGGAAGTGGACACACAAGGATAAATGCAAAATCTGATGGAGAAATGAGGACAAAGAAGACAAGAGTTGGTGGGTGGCCAAATCTCCAGAATTGCCGGACAGTGAGTGGGAGCTTTTTCAATGTTAATGCTTAATACTCAATGGGAGTAGGCTCATATTAACGATTAGAGAAAAATTAAACTGCTGTGTGCCTTTGCCAAATCAAAGCAGTCAGGCAAGACACCTCAGGTATTAATGTTATTTCATGGAAAAAGAAAGTAAAGGACAAAGTGAAGTGGCTATCAATAGGTCCGGAATCAGTTCTAACTGGCCATAAAACAATCCATATGATTTACTATCATGTCAAAAGACAATTTGTCAATAAAAAAAATACATGCTCAATTGTATCAGACCAAACACATTCTACAGGTGCAAACACAGATCATGAACTCTCTGCTTACTTCCGCAGTTGGGGTTTACAGCAGACACAGGTGCCATATCCCGCTCATACGGGAAAGTTGACTCCTGGTGGATCTGGAACCTGGGGGGTTGCTCTGAGAAATCCGGGGGAAATGAAAGCAGAATTCGTTCGGATCCTCCCACAGGTTTAATCTCTTTTTTAGCGGAGTTGTTTTTATAAGGTTCTTGCTGCAAATTTTTCCAAGAGATTGTATTAAACATCTTGTATCAAAGAAACAAGAAAAAGAAAGAAAAATAATCGAAACGA
The DNA here is from genome assembly GCF_031755915.1 of Ziziphus jujuba. Taxonomy (NCBI): domain Eukaryota; kingdom Viridiplantae; phylum Streptophyta; class Magnoliopsida; order Rosales; family Rhamnaceae; genus Ziziphus; species Ziziphus jujuba. Next base: position 11,224,668 of record NC_083379.1, read on the forward strand.
AACGACCAGATATATAGTGAAGATGAAGAATTAATGAAGATGGATTACACGGACCATTCGCGGCGAATCATGGTATACAATTTTAATTAGCCAGAAAACTCAAACTGGAGTTTAAAAAAATGTGTTTGGCGGGCTTGGGATTCTGAGAGAGTCAACAAGAAGAAAGGAGAAAAAAAACGGTGATGCTAAGCTAAGACATATATATATAAATGGATACAGTTTTAGCCAACTAACAAACATTGGAAAACAGTTGCACTGACTACTATATATTACCATTTACAAAGGAATGAAGACTGCCAGCGCAGCATAGACAAGTCTGACTCAGCAAGTCAGCTCTTTTTACTACTTTGTCAAAGATTTGATAAAAAGATTTTAGCCTTTTTTTTAATTTATTAATACATATAAATCCGGTTACAAAATTCTTGGGGGGTTTTTTGTTTAATTTCAAATTTATATCTTGATAAATAATCATAAATTGGATTCATTTCATTATTCTGTCCTCTCCTGCACTTTCTTGGAAGACAAACAGACTACTCGACTGCAAGCGCAACGAAATTGCCACCCACGAGGCCATGACCCTCTGCGAAATCTCCCAACGTTCCAAAATTTCGCTGTTGACTGTTGTTCCTCTTCCAAAAGCTTTCCCGGAAAATGAGTTTTCGTCTAACTGATAACTTTCTTCAATTTCCCAAGAAAGTGCGAATTGTATTTTATTTTTTTGATATTTTATTTTATTTTAATTATTAATTTGTCGTAGACCACCTGTAACGACCTAATGGGGTCCTAGTCCCCCATTTTTTTTTTTATTTTTTTTATTTTTTAAGTCAGAGTTCCTATTTACCCAAACCCCATCCTGTTTTTTAAGGTATAGATCCTCAACTAGTAAAACTATAATTAAAAGAAAGTGCAACTTAATAAGCCCACGGCCACGTCATGGACCTTGTATTTCTTAGTATAAAAATTTTCTCTATTTTCTTTAAAATGAAGAATTTCAATTTGTTTAATAAAATTGTGCCATATCAACTTTTTAGTCGTTATTAACTTGTAAACAATTACATTAATCATTAATTGGTGCAAATTTACTTATATAATTTAAAATTTAAAATTAATTAACAAAATATGTGTATTCAAAATTGAATTGCTAATTGATTATTCTTAAAAATATATATATATATATATATATATATTATATGATATATTTTCATGATAATTTCTTTTTAATAATATTTATTGTTAAAAATAAATTAAGAGTAAAGAAATATTTTCTTTGGGTTGGTCACTAAAATATTTTTCCAAACGACCAGCTTTACCATATTTGTAGAATTTTTGTCTTTTTGTTTTTTATGATCTTGCTTAGTAAATTCAATATTATCATGACCAACAACGTGCTTCCCCATAAGATGATAACAATCTTTTAATCTTATTTCAAATTCACATGCCAATTCAATTTCATCAACCTCGCTTTAGACATCTTCCTTATGATGGCATTCATTACATGTGCTGTTGTTTCAAAATGAAGATTATAATTATGCTAGTAGACAAAATCAATTACCATATATTTTCCATATTAAGAACGATCACTAAATGTGCATGACAACCAATCTTTAATTTTTGTTGACCTCGTTTTATATTATAATCCCATTTATTTTTCACTTTGATTAGCTTCTTTATCACATATAAATATTCTTGAAGTGATTATTCCAATCTTTTTTGATTTATTGGCATACTCTTTTCTAATATTAAAACTAGCTCTTCTTCCATTTTCATTATAAAAATCATAAAATTTTACTTATTGATGGTGTAAACTCTATAGACATTTCTGGAATGACAATCAGCATTTGTCATAGCCTCCTTTATTATTGAATCTTTTTCTTTACTACCAATTTTTCTGGTCAAATATCCTTACAACCAACTTTATTTTTAATTTTTTTACTTTTAATTTATTTTATTATTTAATTATAAATATTATTTTAACATAATTATCATGGAAACATATGATAGAGTATTTTTATGATTTTCTTTCAGAATAATCAATTAGCAATTCAATTTGAAATATACATATTTTATTTATTAATTTTTAATTTTAAATAACCAACTTTATTTATATTTATATTTTTACTTTTAATTTATTTTATTATTTAATTATAAATATTATTTTAATATAATTATCATGGAAATATATTATAGAGTATTTTTATTATTTTCTTTCGAAATAACCAATAAGCAATTCGATTTTAAATACATATATTTTATTTATTAATTTTAAATTTTAAATCATATAAAAAAATTAGTATCAATTAATAACTAATAGGATTGTTTCTAAATTAACAACGGTGATATGGAACAACTTTACCATCCGGAAAGTTGATGTGGCATAATTTTGTTAAGCTGAATTGAGATTGTTTTTTGAAAAACTGAATTCAGATTTTTGGTTTGACGGAAATTGAGAGGGTCTAGTCCAATGTCTTGGGCCTTGTGGATTTTTTGGTAAATAACACAAAATATAATATAAAAAACAAAAAGAAAGAAGTTGTAATTAACATGACATGGCTTTATTTCATTTGGTGCATACCAAATCAGATAGCTATAGGTGTACTGGAATATTTTCTCCACGTACACCATGCCTAATTGGCCGTACGTTATCTTTCAAGTTCCATTTTCTGGGGCTCTGCCTTTTTTCCATCGACAGCAGCTTCTGAAACTCAAAAATGGAAGCTCTCCGATCTCAAAGCTTTTTACTTCGACCCCAAATCCCATTTACCCTCCAACCTGCAAGGTGAGAAAAAAAAGGCCCTCTTTCTCACTAATTTTTGGGTGCATGTTTCTTATGCTGTTGCTCTTCTTATTAGCATCATTCAGTTTTCTTCTTGTAGTGTGTGAAATGGAGCTTCAACTCAAAACTAATTCAGTTTTCTTTTTGATTGTGTGGTTGCCAAATTAGGATTTGGGTATGCCTTTTTATTTATTATTTTGGTAATTATTTGATTTGAAATTCAGAAATGATGGTACTCTATCATGTTGCTTCATCTTTCTGAGTCTAAAACTGTCTATTGGTTCCAATTTGCGTTTAGATTGTCGCCATTTTTTATTTATTTATTTATTTTTTTTTCATGAGAGATATCTGCAATAGGGTTGGCTTTCTGGTCGAAATTTTGATTTTTTTCTTCAAAAAAGATGGGCAAATACCATAAGGACATGATGCTAATGAATATACTTGTTTTGGGTTCTTTCTATATTATCAAAACAGCAAACAAGATTGATTAAAAATGATTCCTTTCTATGGGGGGGAAAAAAAAAACAACAAGTCTTTATCTGTCGAATCATGGTAATACAAATCTGTGAAAATGTTCCATTTCCTCAGTAGTAATAGTATGGATGTTAACTGTTTGACACTCGGACGCAATGCTGATGTGTTTGGAATAGGTTATCCAAGAATGGTACAGTAGAGAACTTGCACAAGGGATTTCGCCCACTGGCTGTCCAAGGGTTGTCAAGGAGGCTGCTTCTGCAGTTTATTGGAGTCAATTCTGTCCAATTACATCCTGTTTTTGCTGTGCCCTTGCCAGAGATGAAGGAACCTGAAGTCATTGGGCAAAATGTTGTATGTGGTTTTTCATTCATTTTCAGCTTTTGAATTATCTATGATATTTATATTGTAGGTCGGAAACAGAAGGTTAATTTTGATCTTTCCTTTCTCATATATAATATTTATTTTTGGATTTGAAGTCTTCAGGACATTGAAGCTTCCCAGCGGTGTTAGGATTCAAGGTATAGCATTCATAAGATTCCGCAGAATATTTGCTCGAGAAAGATATTTAGTTCATGTTGGCAGTAGACAAAATAAATTAAGCAATAGTTTATATTTGATACAGCAATTCATTATTCTGTTTCTGTCTTTTTGCATAATTTGTTTTTCTGTTTTGCTTCTGATAAACGATATTGCTTCACTGCCCAATGTACAAATATTTTGTTTCCTTCATACATGATTTTCTGTACATAATTGGATGACCATTGGGAGATGAAGATGGTATTTCCGTACGTCTTTATAAGCATGCTATTCCAGCTCAATTACTTAGTAAAATGGCAGAGACTTTAGAATTCCATGAAATAAAAGGGCATACATAGTTTATCATGCATGCAAAAAGCGAGCTTGCACATGATGAATTTTTGGTTTTGAATTTTACATTAATCCTGAGTTTCCCTTTAATAGAGATTGTTGAAGGGAAAGGACCTGAAGCCCATGAAAGAGATCTGGTTGAAATCAATTATGTATGCAGGCGTTCAAATGGATATTTTGTTCATAGGTAACTTTGTGCACTATGTTGCCATTGTGAGGATATTGTTTGAGTTATTATAGTTTTCTGGTTCAACTTTTCATACTTACATAAGTTAGTCTATGATACTGTCTCGCCTTTTCTGAACTCGTAATGTGTTTCAACATAGCACTGTGGATCAATTTAGCGGAGAAAGCACACCTGTTATACTTCCATTAGATGAGAATCGGGTTAGTTTCTGTTCCACTTTTATATTTGCAGCCTTCAATATTGGCAATGTGATTGTTTTGATATTTTCATGAACATTTTGTAATATGCTACATAATATGAGAAGTTCCTGCTTCTGACAGATTATAAAGGGTTTGAAAGAGGTTCTAATTGGCATGAGGGTTGGAGGTATTATCTCTAGCTTCCCTTGTCTGTACACTGCTAACATTTTCTTTAATCTAATTTATTGGGAACTCATTTTCAGGAAAGAGAAGGGCATTGATTCCTCCTTCTTTGGGGTACATAAATGAGGACTTAAATCCAATACCTGAAGAGGTTTTTACATATTAACCTTATCCCTTACTTGATTCACAAAAGCTTCTATTTCGTTTGCTTTTTCTTTGTTTGCCTCCTCTTCTGTGTGGAATAATTACTCCTTAACGCTATCAGATTATGATTACTGGGTATTTGTTGCAGTTTGGCCCTCGACGCAGTCTCTTGTCCCATGCGAACGAGCCTTTGATATTTGAAGTGCAGCTTTTGAAAGTACTTTGATTTTATCCCTACATACCAATTTTTTTATTTTTATTTTATTTTATTTTAATTAATTAATTAATTTATTTATTTTGTGAAAGTTATCACTATATACCTTGAAAAGCCAAAAGTTGTTTGTTTTCCACACAGAACCAAATAGATTCTTCTTCTTGTAGCTTTAACATTTTTCAAAATACGGTAAAAGAATGCTGCATATTTTGAAGAATGGCATGAACAAAAGTTTCTTATTATAAGTGATTTGAGTAAATGAAATTGCCAATAGTTCTAAAACGCTAAATAGGTACCAGTACCACTGAAGGCTTATGGATTCAGCCATGGGTTTAGTGTAATCCACATACAAAGCTATTTGACCAAGGTTTTGACAAACCATTATTGTTACTTTCTTTTCTTTTTAAACCCCTGATAAAACATAAAAAAGCTCCTATCCATCCATCAAAAAAAGAAAAAAGAAATAAAATAAATAAGATCCTTATTCATAGCTAAACAATTAGTAAAATTAATTAGTTAAAATAAGTTAGATCTAGTTCAAATTAAATAAGATATTGACAGTTAGATGGACCTGTTTAACGGCTAAGATGATTTGTAAAAAATCCTTGGCAACTATGTTGTACATGGAACAGCCATAGTACTGTCATTATTGAATAAAATGCCGATGAATGATGGTGAATATGCAGGAACCATCATGATGGGTCAAAAGTTTGCCATGTAAGAAGCAAGATAAAATATGATTATTGCTTTTTCAGACTAAATATAGTTGAGTGCTCCTCTAATCTATGGTAGAATTTTATGATCTCATAAATTGTGGCATGGTAACCATTTGAAGTATGGAGAAAGACAAAGCCTAAATTTTGCAATCATGTGGGAGCTTTGATGGAAATCAATTTGATCTCATTCAAAGAGAAAAAAGAAGAAGATAAAATGAAAATAAAGCCTGAAAATAGAGTTTTGACTTTGTTAGATCTTTAGCAAGGGGGTTTATAGATTATTCTTATCCTTAACTTTTATTTTATTTAGAAAAATAAATAATTAATCGACTAGACATAATGATGTATGATGTATTTCAGAGTTCCATGACTGGTCTATTCTTTCATAGTTTCTCTCCGCATTTGCAAGATCAAAACCATTTTAATTTTTTAAAACTAATAAATGTCAAAAAGTTAAAAAATAAAATAAAATAAAAACGACCCCCAAATAGTTTCCGTACCAGAAAAAAAAAAAAAATGAGAAGGAAAACGTCGTCGCTTGGAGCAATTTGACTGGCTTTTCTTAATTCCTACGCAGACATGGAACAGTGAAATGATTCGAAGAGAATTCGCAGAGCATCACTCTTGATAAGGAAGGAAAAAAAAAAAAAAAAAAAAACGTTTTATATTATTTTTTCCTTTTCCTTTTAATTTTTAGATTCTTAGAAAAATCTCGGAAGAGTGAGAAAGAGGGCGTCTGATTGGTAGGCGAGAAACGATGCAGAAAATGGCACAGGGTTGGTTCTCGGGGGGTACTGGAAGTGAGGTTACAGAGAAACCCTCCTCCTCTTTGCTCTCAGATTGGAACTCATATACGGCTGCACAAGCTTCAGAAGACAGCTCCTCTCTGGGCCTCGGCTTCGATCTCGAATCTGCGGTTCGGTCCGCAAATGACACCGTTTCTGGCACTTTTAACGTGTAAGCCTTTTTATTATTATTATTATTGTTTGTTTGTTTGTTTTTTTTTTTTTTTTTCTCTCCTAATTTTCCATTTCAGTGTTTTGTCTATTCAATTCTGGGATTTTTCATACCAAGGATGTATCTTTTTGCGTATGTAATTATACATAAGCATAATTATGAATTTATAGCTCAATCTGAAAGTGGGATTTTGCTATTTGAGTATATGACTGTGATCTGAAATGGGCTTTTTGATTTTCTGCTGCTTATGGGGTTTAGTAGCTAGTGTGTTCGTAGAATGAGCTGATCTCGTGGCTGAATTATGGATTGTGATCATACGTTTATTTATTTAATTTTACCTACGGGTATATGGCTTTCTGCTTGAATTCAATAAAAGAGTATTTTTATTTTTTTTATTTATTTTTTTTTTTTTTTGTGACTGCATAAGCAAATTCGGATATAGTTTTTGTGATTGTACGTGACTGCATAAGTGAATTCGAGCAGTCTTAACTCGGTCTTTAATTTTCTTTCTCGATGAACTTTGAATGGTAAGAGAGTCAATATAAAGGGGACGCAATAGAGTGGAGGGTTTTTGGGTGGTGTAGGAAGAGATAGAAAAGTCCGTTCTGTTTTGTTCTAAGGCAAGATCTAAAAAAATTACCCTTTTCTTCTATTTTTTGTATTTTGCTGGAACTTTAGGAAGGTGGGTTGTTAATTTATTAAACAATGCAAATAACATGTAACTTCTATGGATGCGTTGGTGCATTTTGTTCTTTTGACAGATGAAGTGTGCAAAATTCCCTATTATTGAAATTCAATATATAGATCTCAGAAAGTGTAAATGCTGTGGCCTTCTCTGTAAGGATTGGATGCTGGATACCCGCTTGGGATCTGAATGGAAGAGATGGATTCTTCATGACAAACAAAAACTCTTATTCCACTTGTTAAACAAAACTATAAGACCTTCACTAGATAAAATGTTGTTCTGTTATTTTTGCTGTTCTTTGATAATTGTCAGTGGCTTCTGATAGTCTCAGGAAGCCTATGTGTTGGAGAAAAAAGTGATTAATGTTTGGAAAATTTGCCTCTTTACAAACCTTGTAGTGATCTGGATGAGGAATTCAAGTGGTTAACGTGTGCAGTATTTTCGAAAATGAACTGAAGCAACCGAGATTCTTTTTCAATACAGAAGTAGCTACCTCTAATGTGGTATTGATTCTGTAACCTGACAAAGTGTTTTGAGTGTGCTGTTTGAAGGACATTTTATTTGAAGCTGATAAGTCTGAGATAGCTGATAGACTTATGGGTTATGAAAATTGCAAATATGTAGGTTCTAGAGGAAAAATACCATTTTAAGAAGGTAATTCAGGTGACTTTGAAAAGGATTTTATTTAGATGAGGTGCGTTAAAAGTTTTTCCATATATGATGCTGTGGTGAGGCTCTATAAGCGTTGAGCAGCAATATGGTTGCCGGGTATGCAATACTTTAGTAGAGATTCTATGCTTAGGTGAATCACTGATTCTATTTCTAGATATATGCAGTAACTTAGTTGGCAATTTCATATTGTCTCACACTACTACAGATTTTTTTAATATAAATCATATCTACTTGCTCTCTTTCTGTCTCTCTCTGTCTGTGTTTCCCCCTCTGTTCTCTCTTTCTCTCTCTATTGTTGGATTGTGGACCTTGTAAACAATTATGCTCAAATTGTGATGTGAACTTCCCATTTTAGGTAGGGGATATGGCAGAGAGTTCCAATTTCTCTCCTATATATTTTACTTTTCCATTCTGTGCAAATTTGAAATCTTGTGAAGAAGCGAATCGTTAACGCCCTAAACTTTACTATGAACAGAAGGCATCAAAGCAACAAAATCCTTATTTTTTGATTGTTTTGCTATTGATAGTGAAAGAAGAATGGGATAGTATGCCTGCACTTATTTTTTTCTGCAAAATTGTTTGATTAAACTGATTCTAGCTGTTCATGAAGTTGTTGTTTGACATGTTGAAAAAACATATAGGGTTTCTAAAGGGGTTAGAGATCTTCCTGGGAACTTCCAGTCTGCCACCAGTAGCGTCCCGTCAGGGAAAGCTCTCATGTACTTTGGTTTACTTCTGGCAACGGGGGTGTTTTTTGTTTTCATTGCATTTACCATGTTCCTTCCTGTCATGGTGCTAATGCCTCAGAAATTTGCTATCTGCTTTACACTTGGATGTGGCTTTATCATTGGGTCATTCTTTGCGCTCAAGGGTCCAAAGAATCAGCTTGCTCACATGTCTTCAAAAGAGGTATCTATATAACATATATCTTCTGTCTTTGTAACATTGCTTCTGCTAATATAATGCTACTAGTATTGTTGCCTTCCTAATTTTGTGTCTGTAAATTTTTCAGAGACTTCCTTTTACAATTGGATTTATAGGCAGCATGGTTGGTACCATATATGTTTCTATGGTGCTTCACAGCTACATTCTTTCTGTGGTCTTCTCTGTTTTACAGGTATCCATAAGTAACCTTTGTTCTCATTTTCTTCACGGCCCTTGTTGAGGGGTTTTTTCTGTTGTATATTTCTGTTTGTTTTTGCATATTTTTAGTGGATTTGATACAAATCTGGTTCAACTCCTAACTTCTAAATCATTTTCTTTTGACTAAAATTCTTGTTGCCATGAAACTTCCAGGTTCTTTCCCTTGCATACTATGCTTTTTCATACTTCCCTGGTGGAGCGGCGGGTATGAAATTCCTAGCATCCGCTCTAACCTCTTCAGTAATGAAATGTTTTGGGAGGTGACCACGTCCTTTGTTCACATTTGTTGCCTTGTATATTTCGCTCATGACTTTGAGATTTTTGCCAATTTAGTTGAAATTTGGAATTGCCTGAGATAAATTGTTGGGTTCAAGCCATCGTATTTAAACCTTCCAGATTTCTATGTTTCTCAGAAAGTCCTAGTGAAAAAATGTAAATGCGCATTTCATTTACCAAACATTTTGTAAGGGTCAATGAACAAAAATATTCTATCAGTATAAGGCTATGTTGTTTTGCTCTTATGTATTCTCCCACTTGATAATGAGGGCAACACAATTATCTTTCTGTCGAGTTAAGAGAGACTTATTTTGTCATGTTGTTTGATGACAAGAATATGGTTGAAAGCTAAATGATTTTGTATATTATAAGCTCTCTGGAGAGATTTTCTTGCATGCTGAATTTCTGTTGAAGTTTTAAGAAGGAAATCCGATCTGCTGTTTTTGCATGATCTTAACTCTGTTCTGAACATACAAGATGGGCTTACATATTTTATGAAATTAGCCAGTCTAAACAAGCTACTGCGATTTACACAGTTTGTCAGAAATCAATCTACAAATATCTGATAGAAAGGAAGGCTGCAGTGGCAGATTGCTTGTTACAATTTTAGAGTTTTCTGGTATATCAGCGCTAACGAGTTATGGTAGGACAGGAAGAATCTTGAAAACACACACTGAAGAGGTTGGCTTGGTGATAATCTAATTTCACTAGAAGATAAAAAAATTGGAAGGCTTCATTGCAAATTGTCCAGGATTGGTAGGGTAGTCATTCCTAAATAAAGCTCAGATATACAATGGCTCCACCTAACATGATGGTTCCAAAGTGACCAGCAGTTGTTGCTGATAACGTAAGGTACATTATGGCAGTGTAATGCGACTTACCAGCCCGCCTTATTCGTGTTCAATGCCCTGTGAGCTTTGTTGATCTGGAATATGGGCCAAAGGTGTAGGCAGAGAAAAAAATAAAATAAAATTATATATATATATATATATATATATATATTGTCAAATTCAAATAAAGTTTATTTTATTTTAATAAAGTAAGAGATATGGCTATTGAATTGCATCAAAAGTTAGAATTTAAAATTTAAAAAGTGATCAAATATGAGATTTATGATTTATTAAAATTCTATTTAAAAAATAAATAAATCCTGTCGAAATTTATTAATCAATAAATATAATTTTAAATTCCAACCTTTAATACACTTCAAGAGCTGAAAAATAAAAATATTATATTAATCCTTGTATTAAGGATTTATATTTGATTCTAACTATATATATGTGTATGTATGTAGTATGTATGCATGTATTCCATAATGATCCGTGCTAGATGGGATCCGTACAAGGGCAATAAAGTTAGGTTGAGATAACCAATTTAACACATTGTTTTGTTGTCCTTTTTCTCTTGCTGCTATTAGCTTGAATTTAGAGAATTTTGGAATGCTCCAGTGTAAGATTTGAAATACCTTGCGGTGTTAAATTTTTCGGAAATATTGTTATCACTAAAACCATGTAGTTTGCTATATGACCTATTTATTTTCAGCAAAACCAGAGTCTGCCTAGATTCATTCATCAAAAATATTCTGCCTAGATTCATAAATACGGTAGTAACGGTACCATATTATAGTTTAAGTGCACTTTGTTACCTTCCCCTTTATTGTGCAAAGCTTGATGAGCATATGCGTTTTTGGCTAAAATACATTTTATTTTTCGGAACTTTCATATGTTTGACATTTCACCATCTAAACTTTAAAAATTGTCACATTGCCACCTGATTTATTGATTTTGTGTCATTTTGATCTAATTTCTAACAGATGTGTTAAAAGCTTAACAGAAATTTATATTAAATGGTGATTTGGAGTCATTTCCATTTTTGGCTAGGGTCTCTGGTTTAGCAGTCTTGGGAAACAAGTTATGCCAACGTAAAATTTCATTGAAGGCTTCCTTTAAAGATTGGAACTTGGATTGGATGGTTTCAAAGGATCTTAGTAATTCTTCCATCAATATATCTTTGTGGATTTAATATCAAGACCTCATTTATTAACTTTAGATGAATTACTACACAAACTTCATTTTGTTTTTTATTTTTTATTTTTATTTATCAACCTTTTAATTACTTTAAAAACTGAAATTGAATAATATAATAATGGTTTATACAGGTTTTAGTAAACTATCAAAATTTTATATGGGCAAAATGAGTCCTATATGAATTTTGTAAACTATAACAGTTTTAAATTTTAATTTGAAGCAATATAAAAGTTGATAGATGAGACTAAATAATTTTCTATCAAATGACCTGAGATCTCTAAGAGGATCTTTATGGATGTCTTTTTAACTAACTTAGCCAAAGAGAGAAAAAAAGAAGCTCCCTGAAACAAAACTTTAGTTCACATCATTCTTCACTATTTGACCAAGTATTTTATAAGTTAATGATTTCAACATATACCCATTTCACTTTCAATTATATATAATTGTTCTTAAAATCCCCCCAAAGCAAGCACCTCTCCTTCATCGAAAAAAAAAAAAAGGAAGAAATGCTAAAGTTAAAAGAGCTGACAGCATTAATTAGCCCACAAATTTTGACTGTTGGATTTTGTGATGGAATTGCTTACCAAGTTATGTGGTTTAGGTAAAGAAAAGGGTTTTATTAAGCTATATTTTAAGAACTTGTTCTACTTCTGACTCGGCATTTCATTTTCTCTGATATATAAAATGAATGAATGATATGATAAAAGGGGCGTTTGGGTACCCATATCCAGAAATTAAGGGAAAATATGGACCTCAATTCTGTGATTAGGGGACAAAGATTTGACCTTCAATATGAAGCTTTTGTAGGAAATGCATTGTATTTATATAAAGCCTTGTCTTTGGTAACCAAAAAAACAACTATAGAAAGCAAAAGGCCTCCTTCTCCACTAATTAAAACAAAGCAAAAAACAAAAGAAGCTAAGTGATGATGGGTTCAAGGAGCTTAACATGGTTCAATCAAAGTATTATTATATGTATAGCGGAAAAACCAAGAAGGCAGAGAGCCAAGATAGGGTTCAATATGGTGAACCTTAGTTAATACCAGTACCATATCAGTTGGTCACCCACTCGTTAAAAAAAAAAAAAAATTCAAAGAAAAATAAAAAGAATGGTACATTTAATTAAGCCGGCTGCAAAAGTATCATGAACTCGGAGATTAAATGGCAAATCTCAATTATAAGAGACCTGTTAAGTGAAAAAAAAGAAAAGAAAAAGATGCTGAGATGTTTCATGTAGTCAAATCTATTTGCATCATTTGCAGGCAAATTGCTACACCCAATTATGCAGCATTCACATTTTATGATTTGATTTGATTTGTGAAAAGCCAAAAGCAACACAGTGTTCCTTTCAACTACGTGTATTATTGATACCCAAAATTGAATGTCAAATAGAAAAGAATTGTAGGATCTGATTGCCAAAATCGACACTGATTTGGGATATTGATTAGAGTCCGAATTTGAGAAAGAAAAAAGGGAAATGAAGAAAAAAATATATATAAGAAAAAGAAGAGAAAAGAAAAGAAAAGAAAAGAAAAGAAAAGAAAAGGTCCTTGGTTTTCTTGTACCAAGAGTAAGCAATTTGCATGACTGATTGGAAGGGAATTCTCTTATTATTAATGGAGGATGGTTATGGGCCCTTTTGATTTGATGAGATTAAATCTATAGACTATAGGCAATGACAAATCTTGTTATGGGTCCATCATGGTATACTAATTATTACTTTTATTATAAATTATTTAGTCCTTTATTAATATTATTATTATTATGGGATTAAAAAGTTTTTTAGGGGGTTTTATCCAATTTGCTAAATCCATAGCACGTGTGGCAAGAACCAATCACAAAATGTCCTTATGACGGTACATATGATAGACCACTCTAAGGGTCCCACTTGCATTTCCAAACACACTCTCTCTCTTTCAAAAAAATAAAAAATAAAAAAATAAAAACCTTCTCTATCATGTGCTCCATGATTTTGGCAATAGGAGGAGAAGCTTTATTTATGATTTTGGGCATAGGAGGAGAAGCTTTAATATTTCTGTGTTCAATTTCAATTTCCCACATAACTGAATATTTCCTTAACCATATTTATATAAACATTTCTTTTTTCATGAACAAAACTTTGTCTTTCAAGTTTTCAACAAAGATGTGCATCTCAAATGCCATATACCCTAAGAACTGACAATACCAATTAAGAAATTGCACCCCAAGGGAACTGGGGGGTTTGTGGCTTGGCATCTCTGTGACAGCGTTAAAGTTCATAGACTAAAAAATATGAAATTTTCTATATGTAGCACCATGAAAGCTTCTAAATATAATCCAAGTTTCCAATTCAATTTTTCTTCAAGGGCCATGAGGAAAAAAAAAAAACCAGTAATGTCGAAGCCATGTCATGTGACTCTCCAATTCCTTTCATATTTTTTTTTTCCTTCTAAAATACTTGGCCATTGACAAAGATCAGATTCCATCACTCATCACTCATGCTTTTGATTCTGATAATATATAATGTACTTTGACATTACACTTGATGGGATCTAAGATGTTGTCCTCGGTTTGATCTGGATCCAAATCTCAATTCCTATCCTACCTGTGAAGCCGAATATGAGTCAATTTATATATATATATATATATGTTATGACTTTCATTTTTCTGTTAGCATTATTGATAAGTTGATCGACACGAGCGACTAGAAAACAAGAAAACCCATAATTGATTACAGAAGAAAATTAAATCAGCTAAATATTATTTTGCCTATCCACCAATTTTCAATCAAAAACTTTCTAATTGGTTAAGAAATTAAAAAATTTTGTTATGAAAATGACTCTTATGTGTTTTTTGTTGCTTAGCTTGGTATTATTGGCATAAAGTATTATGGGACTGTTTTAGCTGGGTGTACACATCTTCATCTTTTAAAATCTTATAATTAGCTTCAAATTTTAAATAAAAAAACCTTTTTCTTTCTCTTAACAAATAATGTTTGTTTAACAAGGTCATCTTTTTCTTTCAAAATCAATACGTAATATTTAATGGGAAACATTGGAATCTAGGTGTGTCAAAATTGTCAAAAACATTACCAAAATCTAAAAAGATGTTTCGCAAAGTGATCTTTCTGTTTATCCTAGTGGGCAGTTAAACTAGGGTGAAAAAGATGACATGACCTTCTCCATTCGTGCATTTCAGATATCTTACAAAAACATCCTTTTATTTCTTAGACAAGGAAGCCTCTTTTCCGTAGCTTTCTAACCCAAGAAAAAAAGTATAAAGAAAAATATTAAAAAAAATATATATCAGTAATAATATGTAGGGTGGGATTCATAGAGGGACCATTTTTCAGATAAAATAATTTTTCTCACCCCTATATTTAGCTGGTCTCTTTGTCCCTTCTTTTGATTTTGGTTTACCTTTTGCTTTTCTCCTTCTCTTGCTTTCATAGATCTTCTCTTTTTACTAACATATATTTCTTTTCCTCATTTTTTATTTTCTGTTAGTAATTTTGTATTCATAAGGTAAAGCAGTTTATAGCTCTTTCATTGTCAAGTAACAACCAAATTGACAAATGAGTTCGGTCAAGTTTTTTACTCTTCAGATCCACATCTTTGAACTCGTAAATTTAAATAATTTTTCTTTCCCTTTTAAGGTAAAAAGTATTATAAACCCGACAGTAAAAAACTGCCGATCAAAACTGTCTAAAATTGTGCACATAAAATAAGTTTCTACTGTTTATAATGAGTGAAGCATAGTGGAAAAGATTGAAACTTTCCCATCTTCTTACAAATGAAGAACATGGGGTCCATCAATGAAAGTGCGCCATAACTAAAAGGAATCTATATGGAAATTTACGGTCAAGATGAGGATAATTTAGATATTTTTCATCATCATATAGATTTTAATTTTAAAATTTTACAAAAAAAAAAAATTAGTTTTACCATTAAAATGTGACATAGAAAGAGAAAGTTGCTTCTTATATGCATACATATAGTTGTACACCTTATAATGGTCTATATCAGTGAGTATTTGTCAATTAAGGACATGGTTTGGTTATTAATTGCTCATTGGGATTTTGGGATTGTAATGAATATCTGCTTTTTGATCTATTTGAAGGGAACATTTTTGTTCAAAAACATTGTTATATGCGGAAGTTGTTTTCATACATTTTGTCTAACATGGGAGAGAACATGGCTGTAGTTATTTCAACAGATAACCATATTATCTAATTGCTATAAAAAGCAATATCTCTCAATCAACAATAAAAACCTTCAAATTAAGTTAGTCCCACCTTTTCATATCGAATTTATTTCTTCTTATACAGATCAAAATGGAGTTGAATTGCAACAACTCATAACCAACATGATAGAAAATTTAAAATCCATCTTTAACTGCAATTATGAGCTAAAAATTTAATTTCCTTGGACTTTTTTTTTTTTTTTAATAATGAAACAGAAACAAATTAAGAAAGCACATGCTACTTCCATAATTTTCCCAAGAAACAAACAACATGTAAAAGTTGAATTATTTTTATTTATTTATTTTTTTGAATTCAAACCCGTGACACCATGATAATGCTAATTGAAATGGCCGGATTACTTACCGTTTCGTGGTCCATTATTGTTATTATTATTTAATAACCATCACCTTTGTTTTTGAATGGGCTATTTGGATCTGATAGGAGACTAGGAAAATAATTAAGAACTCTTAAGTTAGTTTTATGTTGTCCCTTCCACTCAAGGCCAGCATAACTTTCTTTGTCTTCTTTTTAATTCATTAACATCAAAGACCGCCCGACAGCATGACCAGAGACTTGCATTTTTAATTTTTTTTATAAAAACCATATATTATTTTTAACATATTCCTCACTTACCATGTGCCCTTCACTACTCCACTAGATTCCAAATACATTTTCCATCACCATCTATATATATATATAAACAAATGAAAATGGATCTCCATTCCCATTTAAAAAATTACTATACATACCCATTCTGCTTCTAGAGAATAAATGATTCAAATATCTCAAATTCAGGTTAATTCACAGAACAAAAATTCATATATTTTTTTACATTTACCATGTTGACCTTTTGCTAACCTTGTTCAATAACCTGACCAAATTCTTAATGATTAATGCTAATCAAGTCCTTGACCATAGTGCTTTCCCTCAGAAAAGTTGATGGCTAAGGAAATGCAACTGGGTAACAAGCTAGCTAGCACATGGCTGGCTTAGCAATTGTGACCACAAAAATTGAATATGGACCACTTTCAGTCCTCCGTTATTTAAGAAGATACTGTCATCTTGGTTAAGGATCCTTCAGCTAATACAATCCATGGAGTCTCTGTGCTAGGTTGGTTTGATCATTAAGCTATCACTTTCTTTGAAATTAATATGTAACAATTCCGAGCCATATCCAAAAGTGTTAGCCGACAAGTTAATTTTGGGTCCTAAACTCATTCGTGTATCGTATCAAGACGTAGTTTGTAGCCAGTATGAACTTATATGATATCTATTAAGGAAATAGCACCGCTCGATTAGGTTTAAGGCTGGTTTCACTTTTTACCTTAATTCTATCATTTGCAGTAAAATTGAATACTAATATTAGTATTCTTACAAACAAAGAACTAATGAGGAATGTGGATCGAATATGGTATTATTGTCGAAGGGAGCAATAAAAAAAGTAATGTCTTTTTGTCAACACATTCAGCACCATGGAGTACATTTCTATGAGTTAAAATCAAGTTGAAAAAGAAAAAAAAAAAAAAAGAAGAAACTTAATTATATGCACAAAATAACAAAGAGAAATCCATTTAGAACGCAAAATCCAAAATTCTTTCAGGTCATTAATTGACAGGATAACAAAAGAAAATAAAACTAAAAATAAAAAAGTTCGATTTTACCAAAATAAAACCAAAAACCAATCTGCATCACTATCTCTCAATTAACAATAATAATAATAATAGAATAAAGAAGTAGCTCTTGGATCCAGAACTTCTGCTTTTCTTTCTATAAACAAAACATGGGATTCCCCCCTCTACAATCCCAAAACAGATCAACAGCTCTCTTCTCTCAGCAATGCCTGCTACTCTAAGGAATCTCTTACTTTCACCTAATATCTTCTCCTTCACCTTATTCTTAGCAATAAACATTCTTTTCTTTTCATCTTGTTACTCCATTGATGAACAAGGACAAGCTCTTCTAACATGGAAGAACAGTTTGGTCAGCTCCACAGATGCACTGAAGTCATGGAATCCTTCCGACTCAACCGCATGCAAATGGTATGGGATTCACTGCAACTCGAATGGAGAGGTGGTCGAGATAAGCTTGAAGTCAATAGCTATGCAAGGCTCACTGCCTTCAAATTTTCAATCTCTCAAGTCCTTGAAGACCATTATCCTGTCTTCAACCAACCTCACTGGAACAATTCCAAAAGAATTTGGAGATTATAATGAGCTCACTTTCATTGATGTTAGTGACAATTCACTAACCGGCGAAATTCCAGAGGAGCTATGCAGGCTAAGCAAGTTGCAAACTTTGTCCCTCAATACAAACTTTCTTGAAGGAGAAATTCCAGCAGGCATTGGAAACCTTTCGAGTCTCGAGTATCTTACCCTGTATGACAATCAACTCAGTGGTGAGATTCCAAAGAGTATTGGAGCACTGAGCAAGCTGCAAACTTTTAGAGCAGGAGGGAACAAGAATCTTAAAGGTGAGCTGCCAAGTGAGATTGGAAACTGCACCAATTTGGTCATGTTAGGCCTTGCTGCAACCAGCATTTCTGGTAGCCTACCTTCATCTATTGGAATGCTGAAAAAAATTCGAACCATAGCCTTGTACACTTCTCTGCTGTCCGGTCCTATCCCTGAAGAGATTGGAAACTGCAGTGAGTTGCAGAACCTTTTCTTGTATCAGAATTCGATCTCAGGTCCAATTCCAAGAACAATTGGGGAGCTCAGCAAGCTTCAGAGTCTACTTCTGTGGCAGAACAGCTTGGTTGGTACTATTCCAGATGAGCTTGGAAGCTGCAGAGAGCTCGAAATGATGGACTTATCAGAAAATCTTCTGACAGGAAGCATACCAAAAAGTTTTGGCAAGCTTTCCAATCTTCAAGAGCTTCAGCTGAGTGTCAATCAATTATCAGGTACTATACCTCCTGAAATCTCAAACTGTACTGCTCTGGCTCATCTTGAAGTGGACAACAACGAAATTTCGGGTGAGATTCCTACCCTTCTTGGAAACCTGAAGAGCTTAACTATATTCTTTGCCTGGCAAAATAAGTTAACGGGCAGCATTCCCGAGAGTCTCTCTGACTGTGAAGAACTTCAGGCTCTTGATCTGTCATACAACAATCTTATCGGTGCAATACCAAAACAGATTTTCGGGTTGAGGAATCTCACAAAGCTGCTTCTACTTTCCAATGATTTATCTGGTTTTATACCGCCTGATATAGGCAACTGTACTAATCTGTACAGGTTGAGATTGAATCACAACAGGTTAGGAGGTACTATTCCATCGGAGATTGGCGAGTTGAAGAGCTTGAATTTCGTTGATATGAGCAACAATCATCTTGTTGGAGGAATTCCTCCATCAATATCTGGCTGTGAGAACCTCGAGTTTCTTGATCTTCATTCAAATGGTCTAACTGGTTCTGTTCCTGATACTATGCCAGGAAGCCTGCAGTTTGTGGATATCTCAGACAACAGGCTTTCGGGTCAACTGACTCACGGCATTGGATCATTAACAGAGTTAACAAAGCTCAATCTTGGAAAAAATCAAATTTCAGGAAGAATCCCAGCTGAGATCCTTTCTTGCAAAAAGCTTCAATTGCTAGACCTCAGCAGCAATGGTTTCTCAGATGAAATTCCCAAGGAGCTTGGTCAACTCCCTTCACTTGAAATCTCTCTCAACCTAAGCTGCAACCAACTTTCGGGTAAAATCCCATCAGAATTTTCTGGTCTTAGCAAGCTTGGAGTCCTTGACCTCTCCCACAACAAGCTCTCTGGGGATTTAAATACTCTCACAGACCTTCAAAACCTTGTCTCTCTCAATGTCTCCTTCAACGACTTCTCTGGTGTATTACCAAACACCCCGTTCTTTCGAAAACTACCTCTCAGTGACCTTGCTGCAAACAGAGGCCTCTATATCTCTGGCGCTGGTGTTGCAACTCCAACGGATAGCATTGGAGGTTCCGGCCGCAGAGCAGCCATGAAGCTAATGACGTCCGTCCTCATTAGTGGCAGTGCGATTTTACTCCTGCTTGCAGCATACATGCTGGTGAAAAGCCATATGGCTAACAGCAAGCTCATGGAAGATCAAAGTTGGGAAATGACTTTGTATCAGAAGCTCGAATTCTCAATTGATGATGTTGTCAAGAATCTAACATCAGCAAATGTGATTGGCACTGGAAGCTCCGGAGTTGTCTACAGAGTGACAATTCCAAATGGGGTAACACTGGCAGTAAAGAAAATGTGGTCTTCAGAAGAATCGGGAGCATTTGCTTCTGAAATCCGGACACTTGGTTTGATACGACACAAGAACATAATCAGGCTCTTGGGATGGGGATCCAACAGGAATTTGAAACTACTGTTCTATGATTACCTACCAAATGGAAGCTTGAGCTCTCTGCTACATGGTGCTGGGAAAGGAGGGGCAGAGTGGGAAGCTAGATATGATATTGTTTTGGGAGTTGCTCATGCTCTTGCATATTTGCACCATGACTGTGTTCCTGCTATTATGCATGGCGATGTGAAAGCCATGAATGTCTTATTGGGTCCTAAACAAGAGGCTTATCTTGCTGATTTTGGGTTAGCAAGGATTGTGAATTCCAATAGCGATGAAGATGATTTTTCCAAACCAAGTCCAAGACCTCAGCTTGCTGGTTCTTATGGATACATGGCTCCAGGTATTACCATTTTTTTTTATCAAAATAGAATTAACCTTTTTTTTTTTTTTTTTTTTTCTCTTTTTCTCTAATTTTATTGAATTAAACCGCTAACTATTATCAATTTTTTTTGGGGTTATGATTTCAGAACATGCTTCAATGCAGAGGATCACAGAGAAAAGTGATGTATACAGTTTTGGAGTAGTTCTTTTAGAGGTATTAACAGGAAGGCATCCATTGGACCCAACTTTGCCTGGTGGTGCACATTTGGTTCAATGGGTTCGTGACCATTTGGCAAGCAAGAAAGACCCAACTGACATTCTTGATTCAAAGCTGAGAGGGAGAGCTGACCCAACAATGCATGAAATGCTTCAAACACTGGCTGTTTCATTCCTCTGTGTGAGCTCCAAAGCTGATGATCGTCCAACAATGAAAGACATTGTTGCAATGCTAAAGGAGATTAGGCATGTGGTCCCCATAAGACCAGAAGTTGATGTGTCAAAAGGAGGAGGAGGGTTATCAGCAATTCAGTCATGTCCTCAAGCTAGGAAGGTAGATTTACAAGGATCTTCTAACTGCTCTTTTGATTTCCCTGATGATTCCATGTCATCCTGAAAGAAAGAAGGATCTCAGAAGTGAGAGGCTATATTGTTCCATCATATTTGTGTATATTCATTGGAAAAATCCACTAGAGCAGAGGAGAATATTAAAGGAGAAAATTGTAGGTTGATTTTCTTGTTTTTATCTTTTTGATTTTCAATTGTAATTTCAGTTTATGTGGTTGTAGATTTTGAAATAATTAATCTATTTAGTATAGATGATGTATAATTTAAGAAGACAGCTTTATGAGGGTATTGAATTTTAGGAGTTGGAAGTAACACTTTAATGGTACCTCCACTAGAATAGGGGGGCTATCTTGGGAACAGTGATGGCCTTGACTGTCTTTAGGAGGTGAGAGAAACCCAAGGGGAATGTACAAGTTAAGAACAATGATTGGTACTTCTGGATTTATGTAATTAGACTTATTGAAAGGAAATGGGATTCCTTCACATCTCTTTCTCTCTCTCTCTCTCTCTCTCTCTCTCTCTCTCTCTCTCTCTCTCTCTCTGTGTATGTATGCAAAGAGCCAGTCTTTCCAGCGGTGATCACATGGTCCAAGGCTCCATAGATCACATGACAATGTGCTGTCTTTGAGTGGGACTTTCCAGCAAAGAAAACTATTTTAGAAGAATACTAATCTTGGGTTAGAAGCCTCTAAATGTCCTGATCAGGAGCACGTGGAGAAGCAGGACCAATATACTTCAAATAAATACCAAAACAAAATACCTCTTTTCTATAAGAACGCTGCACATGGTTTCCTGCATTAATTATGATCATGATGGAGAAATCTATACAAATGGACGAAGTGGTTAACTAGGAAGAACTATAATATAATATTCACTCCAACCAAAAAAAAAAAAAAAAAAGAACTCCAATATAATGTTTTTCCAAAATTTCATCATTTTTAAAGTTAACCAACAACGAAAATTGAAAACTAACTTTCTCTGCATGTGCCAAATATATGGTGATCAATGACCAGAAAGAGTACCCTTGTTGATGATCAATCATTTAGAATTCACAGACTTTCAGATTGAACCAGCCTTTTTTTTTTTCTTCTTTTTTTTTTTTTTTGGCTAACTACAGGCAACAAGTAAATGAACACAAGCAAGAATGCATGTGAACTTTTACTATCGGTAAGAAAAATGTGATTTCAGCAGAATCTAAGCAACGCCCACTTGCTTTGTCTTAGAGTAGTGTCCTTGGTATGGTAGGGCTCATCCCACCTAAACTAGATGCTGCCAGCTGAAGCCGCAATAAAAGTTTGGCTCTGACATGGGCTTCAAGCTACTAATTTTCTGGCCACAGCAATTGTTATGTGCAATAACATATACCCCAAACTGATCCAGATTACACAAATTTACATTTCAATTGGTGGTCGTGGACCCATAAAACTTTGTTCTTACATGCCTTGAGGATGAAATGGCTTAATGTGCACTAGGGAGGAAATTCAGATTCTAACTTCTTTACTATGGAGCTGATAACTTCCCAATGAAACCCGCGATATTGCAGCCATCGAATAATTCGTGATTTCCTTGTTTCTTTAGGTGCATCTTGACCTCTGAGCCATTGCTTTGAGGCCTGAACAAATAAATGATCCATTGAGAGCTTTGACAACCCATGACTTGACTTGCCATCTTCACCACATTCTTCATCCTGAAAAACCAGCTTTATTGCCTTCTCTGCTTCAACTTCACTTACTCCCTTCTGGTAAAGTGCCTGATCATAGAATAATGGTTAATACATAATTGTGGCCAATTTTCTTTGATATAGGAAAAGGAAATTGGGCCATGAACAAAATAAAAAAGCAACATAGTTCTTACAGATTGTGCATTCATTCAAGGAACATATTTAGCTAAATCAAATACTTACTTGCTTGATCCGCTTTGGTCCCCAACTTGAGGAAGACCATCTCGAACGACAAAATGCTTCCGCATACAAGCCATCATTGATTAACCCTCTACATTAAATTAAAAGGGTCAAACTTGCATAAGATACAACTAATATCCTTAGTATATGTAAAATGAGGGTGGGATTTTAGAATTCATTGGTCTAAATGAAAGAATGAGAGCAGTAAAAAAAAAAAAAAAATATCCATGCTTCGGAATCAGTTTATATGTGCACCCATATGAAATTTGGTTATTACAAGCAACTATCCTTTAATATATCCTCCAGAGAAAACAGAAATACTTAAGGATGTTTGGGTGATAAAGGAAAACTAAGGGAATAAGTATCAAGCACTCAAAATAGCCCTGTGGCTAAAGTCTTAAGATGCAATTACGTTTGGCATTTTGTTCTTTCTCTTCAAACCGATAAGAGTTTAAGAAATTCCCTCGGTGGAAAGGTACCCCCTCTTCTTGGTTTATTTGGAAATTTCAACTTTTAATCAAATCCAATAGTGAAATTCACATGACTGGTAGCCCCAAAAAAGGTATATGTCTAATGTGGGCTTTGGGCCTAGTACTAAGTATCAGAATCAGAAAGGCAGCTAAAGGAAAAGACAAAATACCCAGAATGGGTACATTATTCTCGTGTTACTTGGATTTATCCATCTCCCTTCGATTCGTCATTCTTGTGCTTCTTGTGAATGTTACTATGAGCAGATAATTTCTCTAACCCTCTGTATTAAAGCCTCCTAATAACAAGGACTGTTGTTTTAGCTGGTAACTTACTCAAGTGAAATTTTTCCAACATAATAATTTCAAAGAACTGGTAGACAAAAAACCCTAAGGCAACAACGTTCTTAATTATTAATTATGCACCTGCTCTGGAAGTCATTTATCACTGACTCAATTATATTTTCGGAGAATCTTTGTCCGTGCAATTTCTTCTTTAGTTCAACTGCAGTGAAAGCCCTGCAGAGGAAGATAATATTCTTTGAAAAACTAAAAGACTGCAACAATGAGTTTCTCTACTTGATAGCAACAGACTAAAAATCAACAATCTCTTTCATGAAAAAGATACCAAAGCAGAGATATGAAGTTACAGAAATAGTGTCAACCTTGTTGCAAGTAACTTTATTGCCAAATTTTCAGCATCATGCTTAGATTTAACAGATTGTAACACATCCTGATCATGATGTTTCTTTTGGTGACTTTCCAACTCTTCAATAACCAGCTCCGGCTCTTCAATGAGTTCATAACCCATAGCTCCAGGATCATGATCAACTTGACCTTTCAAATATAGACATGATACAAATGTGTTAAGCATGCTAATCGATATTAAATAGCCTAAATCAAAACTTGATACCAACAGATGCGACCAATGGATATGGATTTTTGGCATAAGCAAAAGCTAAAGGCATTAGTTTTTTCTTTTATTTTCTTCTCTTTTATTTATTATTATTTTTTGTTAGCTCTCATGGCCTAACAGGATATTTTCTCCCCAAACTTGATACGGAAGAATGAATTTGTTAGGTTCTCATGTTCAAAGCTGTTGTTTTTGTGCACTGAAGCTTTCCATATACCATAACCACAGTTCAAATATTAACATTACTAGCAACAACCACAAAGAGAAAAAATTTATGTTTCAGTATTTGCATTAAAAATAATATACCTTTTTCAGAAACACTAAACGGCAAGCTACTAGCAGGCCTTCTTTTATATCGAGGCTTCTCACCAAAATAAATATTTTTCTCTTCTCCACTTCCACCATATCTTATCTCATTCACCAATGCACTTGTATCTGAAAGTTTGCAATCTTCTTTCTTTTTGGAATCTTTAGGTAGCTGGTCATTTTCCAATTTGTTAATCTTAGAAGATTTCTTAGGAATGTATCTAACGGGACCTGAGGACCCGTAATCTCTGCTTTTCGAGCATGCTATTGAACTTTTCTTGACCCTGAAAATGAAATTTTTAGCATTAAAACTACCACAAAGTTTTCAATAGCCACAGACCCATTTTCTTATATGACATATTTTAGTTTTGTTACCAAGGAAACATAGGAAAAGATAAAATCTTGATGGCATATTTTATTCAGATGTTCCACTTTTTCTAGGAAACAAAACATTAATGTAAGAAAACGGATGAAGCTAAAATTAGAAGAAAGCTCGCACCAGGGAATGAGGAAAATCCGTAATTGAGGTTGTAATAGGGTTCTGAAAGTGAGCATTGCCGCCAAAATCACCACTTTTAAAATCGATTGTGAGTTTCAGAGATCGAAGATTGAAACCCTAATTTGTGATGAATTAGGGTTTCGTTTAAACTCGGGGACGCGGGGTGTTCCCGGTGTGGGCTCTCTATTCAAACCCGAAAGAATAATGCAAAAGCCCACTTTCACGAGGTAAAAAGAAATTATTATCATTACGTATATTTTTATTTATATATATGTATAAATATAAAAAAAAAATATATATATATATATAATATATATATATAAATAAATAAATAAACACACTTATCTGGGCCTGTTTCTGCGTTGGAAGATGGAAACCTTCCCTATTGTATGAAGCTTACATTGTTTTTGGAAGGATTCACCCAAAAAAAAAAAAAAAAAAAAAAAGAAAGAAAACAACATTGTTTTGGAAAGTGTCAAAAGGTTGTATCAAAAAGTTTGGATCAAAGCCTTAATAATTGCAACTAAATAGACCTTTTTCCTTTGGCTAAACTCAAATTCAAGTACTTCAATTTTTTTTTTTAATGCAATTTTTCATTTCAATTTGTTGGATATGAAGCTCATACTTGAAGAAAAAGTCAAATTGGATTATTGTTACCTGGTTCTATTATTACCTGATTAGAAAGACCCTTAATTTGGCCAAAATAAACCATAAAATTTAATTTACATCTCCTAACCCAATATTGTTATTGGCAGAAATGTCTAAACCAACCAAAAACTATGCGGGTCTTCAATAAAATTTATAGGATTAGGATAGAGGGAAAAAAAAAAAAACAAAAAAAAGAAGCCAAAACTAAAGGAAAGTGGACAATTTGTATTCTATAATAAAAGAATATTTAGTACCAAATTATAATGACTAGTCCCATAAACTTTTTGGAGAAGGATAGTTTATAAGATGAAACCTGGAATGTAATATTGACAATAATATGAACAATGATGTACAACTACTATTAGTTATTCAGTTTTCCAGGCGTATAGAAAATGGGAAAACTCAGTAATTATTCCATCACTGCAATTTCTTTCATCTGGGTTACTATTGTTAGATTCTCCATCTAGCTTTCCTGGCTTGAAGATAAACAATCCCTGGCCTGAGCCAGGGCCGCTGAACAACCAATCATGAACATCCCAGAAAATTTGCAGAGGTACATTATTCACCATCACAGTCTCATTCCCTCTGAATCTCCAATTCAAGTTCATGATCCGAACCGCCACTGCCCCATCAACTCTGATATTCATTTCCGGATCACCAGGCCCTGATAGTGAGTTCTCAATAACAATTTCATGCTCTTTATGGTCTGTACCAACCATGGTTCTGGTTGAAAACATTTTTTTCCCATATACACTCTCTTTCTTGTGCAACAAGGTAGCTTCATCCAAGGACGGTCTAGACCTAGCTCTCTTAAAAGCGTCTTTCTTTAAATCTCCCAGCAGTAAAACCACCTCTTCATTGGATACCAAGGCAACATAATAATCTGAACATGGCTCCGTGGCGCTGGTGAATTTCGCCTGTCGAAAATCCCAGAAAATGTCTGCTCTTGTTCCATCTATTTCAAAAGATTTGAGACCTTTCTTGCCCCAGAACTGCCAAGCTTTTAAATCAATTTTGCAAGTGTAGCGGTTTTCTTGGGGAGGATTTTCTACTGTGATGCTAAGGGCATGGCTAGTAAGGTTTTTGCACCATGTCACCGAGACAATGTAATACATATCGGCTAATTTGGCTTGGTATACACAGGTAACAGAACATTGAGGAGCTCCCTTGCTTGTTGTTTGAGGCTCAGAAACTTTCTCATTAGATGATGATGATGATGAGGTTGGAATGGAGAAGGTTGCAGCTTCAAGAGCCATTGTTTAATATCCTTGAATTGGTGCAGCTTTGGATTCAGCCTGCAAATTTAATATTGAAGAAGGGCTATTGTTGGTTTTTAATCATATCAAGAAATTCAAACCCCCACCCAGAAAAAGGCTTTTCTGCAGAAAAATAAAATAAAATAAAATTTGCAAAATTCATATTAACTTTTGTTACCAGAAAAAGGCAAAGTACAAGGTCATATTGAATTTGTCCACAGCATTCAAAAATAAAAAAAAAAATAAAAAAAAGGTATATGTTACCTGGAATTAGAGGGTGTTTCTTGAATTGTTGATCTTTGAATTTTACCAAATTCATGAAAACGCTTTTGAGAGATACAAAATAGGAATAATAAAGAATTGAATGAAGCCCCAGTTTACAAAATTTTGCAGGGATTAAAATTCGTTTTAGGGGGACACTTAGAGTAACCTCCAAAATGTCAATGTCTGGATGGAGCATTTGGATAGACTGACACGGAAATCTACTTTAAGGGTTTTCGTCTCAGCTTAGCCTGTAAAATGAGCTGTTTAAAACAGAAATTTTTTCTTCTTCATTTTTTTTTCCCTATAAATAGGTTGTTGCTTCTCAAATTAAAAGTTTCTAGTTATTTGTTGAAACCATTTTTGTTAGCTAAATAAGGTGTATTTTCATATATATATATATATATATATATTTTTTTTTTTTTACCTTTTAGTTATAATACCAAATGAAGATTTTAATGTTTAAATGTATTTGGGGAAAATCTGAAAAATCTCAATAAAGTAAGTTATCAAAGATTAGTTAAAAATGTTAAATTGTTTATCACTTAATAAAACCAACCTCATTAAAAACCATTTTGCTGATTTGGTAGGTAACTCTGGCACCATTGAGTATAACCCAACTTGTTTAAGACTAATTTTAGTAAGTACATTACACGTTTCTTGTTTCCTAAGGTGGACTTCTCCAGTTGAGTCCAATTGTAAAAATGCCATTTTTCAAATTCGCACGTTATTTATAGAATTTGTTGTACACAAAATATCATTTCTATGTTATATTAGAAATTTTTTCAGAAGAAGAAACAAAATTCTATGTGTCACATTGTAAGAAATGAAATTAAGTTGTTTTTTTTTTTTTTTTTTCTCTGTAGCCCTAGAAGAATACTTTCACTTATGTTCTCAAAAACATGCTCAGAAGAAATTTTTTATACAATCGACAAACTAGTTTTCAATATAAACATTTAAAGCCAAGTACTATAGCTATACAAAAAAAGTGGTCCAGAAAAATACACAGAAAATTTTAAGTTGAATTACAGAGAAAAATTTCCTATATGGTGTAAGAGAAAAGGTTTGACAATCTTATCTCA
Organism: Ziziphus jujuba; assembly: GCF_031755915.1. NCBI lineage: Eukaryota > Viridiplantae > Streptophyta > Magnoliopsida > Rosales > Rhamnaceae > Ziziphus > Ziziphus jujuba. The sequence goes on from NC_083379.1 coordinate 11,252,929, forward strand.
AATGAGGTCCTCTGCACCCACAAAAGTATGCAAACTGGAGCTCTAATAATCATCATAAACTCATAGTTTATAATATTCCTCAAGGTAACATAAAAAATTTCCCACGAGGTGTAGAACGGCTCCTCCTGAACTCGGGCATGGATACATTGCTGGTTTCCTTTTGGTTTGGATAACGAATTCCACCATTTGGAAGCTTGTTTTCAAGTTTACCTCCCAGTAATGGCTCCACTGCCTGCACTAGTCCTCTGCATTTATAGAATATAATTGAAAATAAGCATATTAAGTAAAACTATTCTTCTTACAACTTAACAGGATTGAGCAAAACTTTTTCTAATATGATCAAGGGTTCGTTAAAATGTTTTTCTCTACCTTTAAAAAAAAAATGTTATTAGAACAGTTATAATAATGATGCATGAAAATGTCATAGAAACCTTACTATGAAACGTTTTAAATGTCATTGAAAGATTTTTTTTTATTTTTTGGCAGTGAATTAAATGTTTTAGTCAGTTGGTTTATTAAGATTGAAGTTTTTTCTAGTTATATACCTTGGTTCAAGATTCTGCGAATTCCTTGACAAGTTTTGACGAATCCTTTTCACCTTCAATGCAGCATGCACAGGTGAACCAAGAGGAACATGCTCATTTTCTGGCTCAGAAAAGTCACTCTTGAGAGGAGGCTCCTCCACCTTTTCACTGCCAACTTCTAAGTCTGAAAGCAATGTTGTCATCACATCTGACTTTTGAAGCCTGGTTGGGATTATTTGGTGCTGCTTTGCCTTAGCTTTATTCTCAGGCTTGCTTTTCCTTATACCACCTTGTCTTATATTAAGAGCTTGTTTAAACTGTTCTTCTTCATGTTCTTGGTGTACTTTCTTGGTAGTCATCACCTTCTGAAGGCTGTACAATGTATCTGAAATGTTCTCTTGCCTTGTCTGATCTTGTGCACTAATTTGTACTCTCGAGTTGTTATCAGTTGATGGAAGTATCATTGGCATTGTTGCAAGAGATTTATTAACAGGAACTCTTGCTGGAAATGGTATTTTTGCAATTGGTTGGTTATCGGCCGCATCACCCTTAACTCTGCTTCTAATATGGGCTCCTCTATCAGTAGATATTGATCTTCTAACAGGAGGAGATGGTGATCTTGGCTTTCCAGAGCTTGCTAGTTTATCTTCAGCCATGAATGGTATCTTTGGCATAGTATCCTTCTCTGTAAAACCTGAGGGAAACCTCGACCTCCTTTGCTTTCCTGAAGAACAACTTCTAGCCTAAAGAGAAAGATGAAGCAACATATATGATCAGTGTCTTGTACTACATAAATTACATTAGCCAACATTGTGCTTGTAGTTGATCTTAGATATTTTCTGAAAAAAATATATTTCATCTCAACATGCTAGCTTTAAGCTGAGCCATGGCTTCAATACTTTGATATGTTATCAAAATCAAATAAAATGATTTAATCCTTTATGACTTACTTCAGAGATCTTAGTATCATCCAAAGGTCTTTGAGAGGTTTCAGGCTTCAATCTTGGAATGCGAAAAGGTGAAACAGCCCTTGCTTTTTGGGAGTCAATGGTGCTTTTAGTACTCCCACCTTTATGTTCTAGCTCAGCTTCCTTTTTCTCCAATGCCAGTTTAAGGTTTGATATCTAAAAAAACATACAGAGTTAGTGAGTTTTTGTTATGACAAAACCAATTAAGAATTTCATGAATGAGTGCAAGAAAATAACCTCGTCTTTAAGTTCTCGAAGTTCACCAGTTTCTTTATTGGATCGAGCTGCCCCGAGGTCTATGGAAGCAACCCTTTCAGCAAACTTAAGTGTACTAATTGTTTCCCCAAGAGCATTAACTTCAGGGTTTATATGTACAAACATCATTGTCTTGGCTTGCCCACCTGCACATAAAATTGTTTGCATGTATCAAACTTTGTGCTTAAACTTCAAACTAACTGCTTCATACATGGAATTGAAACAACTAGGTTATCATATTATAATCTTCCTCTTAAATTGACCATATTATGCATTTTGAATGTGTCAAGAGCAAAATCAGTACTCAAGGAAAAAATTAAATCATTTATGAAGAATTTCTTTTAGTATTACCTAAAGAATCTTGCAGCACTTGAGTAAGCTTGCTGTTTCTGTAAGGAACATGAGCACTCTTTTGTGCAAGAGCAGAAATGACATCTCCAAGTGCAGAAAGCGATCTATTTATATGTTGGGCTTCTTTTAGTCTCTCACCAACAGCCTCAGATTTATCCACCCTCTCGCTTCCAGCTAAATCCACAAGATGGAGGCATCCCCTAAGAATAGATCCAGACACCAACTCTTTTCCATGGACATGAACTGTTAAAACACTGTAACAGGATAGCCAAACCCCAAAATTTTACTTGTCGAAATAAATTGTTACCAGCAATAGAATTTATCAATAATGTAAAGCAAAAAAAGCCCTTAAAATTTCAAAGAAAGTGAAAGAAAGTCTCTACCTATGTGAACGGCTACTCCTCTCATTTAGAGCTGTAGCCCCTACTGCACGATTCTTTTGGCCAATCTTCATCAAATCAAGAACATCTTGGGTACAAGTAACTCGAACCAAACTGGCGTCGGGGACATTAAGGCCATTCAGTTGAGAATTGTTTCTTATGTCCAATGTTCATGTAGTTAAGGTATCAAAGTAGCAACACAAGTAATTTTTGTTATTTTGTAACACTAAAAATTAGTCTTAGTAGGAATTATTATGTAGAAAGGATTGTTATAATCAAATTGATGACTAAAAGTAGATTTTGAAAGGATATCTTCTGTTAGAACCATCACTGACTAGAAGGTCTCTCACTTGTTCATTGTATATCTCTATCATCTGCACTGCAACTTCATATCTTATTAAATCTATCCTTGCCTTCGATATTTGAAATAAGTCACGCAGGGCTCGATAGTTTACACCCCATGTTACTTCGCTTGTCAAATCCGGACCACTCTGTAAAAGAGAAACATGCAGGTTATTACATAAGTTAATCTGAAACAGCATCTCAAACTTACAGCAAAATTGTAAACTGTCTGTGCCGAAACAAAATTCAATAAAGGCTGGCTTTTACCATTGTGTATGTCTTCCCTGAGCCAGTTTGTCCATAAGCAAAGATGCAAACATTAAAACCATCTAGAACAGACCGGACCAATGGCTGAGTGTCAACGTATATTTGCTCTGCACATCACAATAAACAAAATGTCAAAGCAACATCCTTTAATTCATGGATGATCTTAAAATTTATACATTTTTACATATCTGTGATAGCAGCAAAATTTGTTATGCAGTAAGCTTTTCATTTCCATCAAGTTATGGTAGCCTTCTAAGCGTATATTTACTCTAATTTTTTAACTTAAGGGTGTTATCACATTGTGAAAATTCAAAAGAAATTCACATCTTTTAAATAAATGATGTAGGGAAAAAAAAAATGAAGAAGAAGAAGATGATGAAAGTCAATAGAAAACCCAAGTTTAAGGTAACAAAAATTACCTTGTGTGACATTCGTTCCAAAAACTTTGTTAAATGAAAACACCCTCCTTGCTTCTTTTCCCTGCTTCATGGGATTGACAATCATGATATTTCCATTTTCTCCAATGTAATCCACAGTGGACTGCCCATTTGATTGCCCTGGTAAGAAGGGCCTCACTCTACAATAAACTCTAATAGTTCCTGCAAGAAAGAAAGTTTCATCAATTAAGTTCCATACACTGTAACACTTAAGTTTAAGAAGTTGAAGATAATACCTTTAAGGTCCTGGACTTGATTGTAAAGAATGCGATTTTCCTCTAGAACTTTGTGGTAGGAGTTGGAGGCCACTTGTAGATCCTTAATATGATGCTCTGACACAAAGAAACATGTAATTTCATACTATCCTTATAACAAAAATAAGATAAGTAAAATGAAGACGTCTTTTTATGTAGACTCTTACCAAGCCTTCTAAGTTCTTCCTCCCAGTGGGAATGTTTCTGTTTGACATCCAGTTTTGTCTCATGGAAAGACGATTTGAGCTCCTAAAAATATCCCAAGACTGATGACTCCAGTACAGAATTTTAATATATGAATTGACATGTTCATAGATAAATATATAAAAAAAAAAAAACTGCAGTCGAGATCACATGCCATACAAGATTTACAAAATCAAATTGCAATCAGCAGTTTGCTTCCTCAAATTTTTCTGTTGGGAAAAGATACTGCCATTGTGACACAGCGAACGAGCAAAATGAAGGAATGATACCTGAAGATGTTTCTGTTGAATGTCAATTATCTCCCGGTCACCAGATGAGGGACTGATTATATGCCGAACAACCTCGCGTTTGCCACCACAGATACAGAATTTGGACACATCACTTGAAGCCAAACTAGTTCTTTGACTAAGATAGCGTGAAATGGCTTCTATAAATTCAGATTTAGATAGATTACCCATATCACTTTTCAGTATTTTCTTCAAGAATATTCCAAGCTGCAGAAAACACAAGAAAATAAAAAAAAGGAAAAGTTGGTTCAAGAATATTCCAAGCTGCAGAAAACACAAGAAAATACAAAAAAGGAAAAGTTGGTGAAGATGGGAGCAATGATTTTACAGTCCCATCCAAAATTCAATCACAGGGAAGTGCTTTTAGATGGTAATATCAACCTAGATATATGCATACCTGAGTTCCTTGAGAAACAAGCAATGCTGTGAAATCCTTGACTACCTTACTGAGTAAAGTGTCAATTACCTACAAATTTCCACACATATAACAGAATCAGAAGTCATAGAACAAAATATTTTCATCCCATAATTAGAGAACAGAAGCAACTGTTTTTTGTAGTTTTAATTTTGCTTAAATCATCACGATGACACAATAAAAAAGTTTGTCCCTGTTTAGTAACATGTAAATATCATAGAGAATTAATTTGTTTCTGGTGCTCTTTATCAATAATACTTCTTTCCAAATTGCTTACTTCATCATAACAGTATATGTACACAACATGAAATAAGTGGTAAGAATCTTACCTACCATTGAATTCAAAGGCAAATCATCAATCTCATTAGTCTCTTGAAGGTAGGCCTGTAGAAGTCCAAGTCCAAAACGATCGAAAAGGAAAGCAAGAACATTGGCAGTTCTAGACTCTTCAATTGAGACCTCATTAGAAAGATGGAGAAATTCTAATAGCTGTTCATACTGTGACGATTCAGAATCATCCAATGACTCATCGGTGGTTTCACTGCCAACCAAGGAGGATGGGGATCCTTTTGGGAAAGACGTGATCCTCACCGTCCCTCCATATCTCCACACTCCAATCCCACCTGCTTGCTTCCATTCATAATATCCTTTGAGGCATAGAATGCAATCCACTACTTTACTTGATGAGCCTCCCTGTAATTCCAAGTTATTCAATTTCAGGAGCAGGATAATAGCAGCACGGATAATGAACTAGAACCCCAAAAAACCAGTGACAAACAGGAAATATATGCATGTTTTCCTAGTGAATATTGAAAGTTAAGAAAGAAAGACCTTTTCCAAATCAGAGGCTTCAAATGTCAAGAGCTTCATTTCTTTAACAGCCTCAAGGAAATTCCTCATGTTCTCAAAGTATTGAATTGCAGACTGTGCAGCCCCTTCTGTTGACTGAACTGCTATAATTGGATTTTCCACCACCTTTTCCACAAACAAAAACAGAAAAAACAGAAAACAAAATCAGTACCATGAATTAGAACACACAACAATAAACCATGCATGCACGTAGATAAGTAGTTGTTGAGCACATTTCCTTGTGCCTTGGTAAAACGCAAAGTATATAACATTGAGAAAGAGGTTCAAACTATAACCTTGAGAACAGCGCCGGGATTGACTTTGTTGAGAACGTTGCAAAGAATGAGGCCATTGCGGAGTGCCAGGCAGAACTCTTCCTCGGAAGGTTCTTTGGACAGTGTTCCTGAGGCACCATGGTCCATCTGACGCAGCCATTCAGCGGCTTGGTACCTCCTTGAAGCTGAAAGACACACAATCATACACCGTTATCAGTTTCCAAATTGAGAATTTTTCTCTTCCATATATCCCTCTTTGAAGTTGTTCATCTAGTAAGGACAAGTTCAAAAAAAAAAAAAAAAATGCTAATACTAATATACATCAAATCTTTATAAATGGAATGAAATTGGCCCATTTGGATGATCCATTTTTGGATTTATGGCCTAGAAAAGGTGAAATCAATACTAGTCATCATAAATCATTTGTCAAGTATTTGGTTAACAAACGATGTAACAAAATGCTATTGGTTAATAAATAATGGAATTCACTAGTTCGATTTTTTTGTTTTTTGTTTTTTTCTTCCTTTCATCAACTTAACATGTCCACAGTATCATCGCGTGGCAAAATCTTTTTCTCTTCCCCTTTTAATTAGTTAATTCCTACACCATTTGATACTTTATCAACAAAATTGTTTTCGAAAAAAAAAAAAAAAAAAAGGGCAAAACATGAGAGACCCAGTGGCTTTCATTTCGTTGGGTTGAAATGTTTTTATTCCCACCACCCAAAGTTTGAGGGATTTGTAGTGGAAGGTCTAATCATAATCAAAGATATACAGTGGTCTTCTAAATCCAATTTTAATGTTTGACCTTTTTCTTTCGGCGAGAGTAGTCTGCAAGTATGAATAAGATTTTAATTTTGCTCATTTGGACTCACCTACACCCACTAATCACTGTGGTGGGTCCATATCAGCCAAAAAAGTGATGGGATATCACTATTCTTATTTTCTATCACCACCAGACTGCTTAACATCGTGACGTGCCCTCCATATCCCTTTTTTTTGTCAAATTATTCCAAAGCCATTTTCTCGAAAGAGATAAAAAATAAATAAATAAATAAAAGTGAAAGCAAAAAATAAAAACCTTGAAAGGAGAGTCTACAGAGTTTACATATTTGTTTTCTATTGCATTGATATATAACTATATCACTATTGAAAAGATTCTTGGTGGATTAAGCATTAAAAAAAGTGAATTTTGTTACCTGCTTCTTCGGCTTTTCTCTGAGCCAATTCAAAGTCATTGATAATCTCCTCAGTGAATGCATATGGAGCTTCATTTTGAGAGTTCAGAGCCTTTATTCCTCTCATGTTTTTGCAAGGAGAGTTGGTCGTGAAATTTGAATTGGAGTTGCCGTTTTCTTGTGGCATTTTTTGGCTTCTAGCTACCTAACTCCAATTGAAAAATGTTATTTTATTTTTTTACCACCCCAAAGTTTTGTCTTAAATAAATTAAATTAACCCCCCTGCAGAGAAAACAAAAACCAAGTATTAGACAAAATCCATAATCAAACTTCAGACCGATATCTGACACACACACACAACAATTTCAGCAGAATTTGATAAAGAAATTCAAATTCTTATATAACAAAACAAAAACTAATAAATGGGTAACAAAGAAAGAAGGTGAAGCAAGCTTTTGATGGAGAAAAGTAAACCCAAGATGTAATTCAAAAACAGATAGACTCTTAATCACCTTTCGAAGTGAAGGAACACAATGTATACATTTCAGCCAAGGATTTAAACAAAACCCAGAAAGCAAAAAATAATTCAGAAACATACAAGAATGAAAAATGCAGTAAGCTCTATAAGACTTCACCTTTAAAGGGTCTTGGAAAATTTTGAAAGAAAAACCAGAGAGAAAATGGAGAATGAGAGCAGTAGCTGGAGGTGGTGAGCTTAACTTAGATCTGATAATCCGACCCAGAAATGGAACAAGGACATGAAGCAAGAATCTCGTGTGTTTTTTGAAACAAGCATTCAAAATGGTAGTAGAGAAAGCTCAATAAATGCTCTACAATGTTGTCATCGGAGAGAGAGAGAGAGAGAGAGAGATGAGTATAGGAACAGAGAGAGTTTTGGAAGATAGAGAAATAAATTATAACAGACGACCCTGAAATTGAAACGTTGGGTTTCTCTCTTGCCAATACTTTCGCTTTAAAATATTATAAAAATGTCTTTTTTTTATCAATAAATATCATAAAATGTCACTCTGCCACAGTGCTATATATATCTAACGGTGTTATAGTTTATTACCATCTACTTTAATTAATTAATTTGACGGAGGGTTATAAATTGTGGTAGGCAGAGAAATTGAAAGAGAGTCATTGTTTTGACTATGGAGGGTGTTGTTATATCATCTCCATTGAAGCTAAGTCAAATCATATTATGCCAAGCGTAGCTACCGCGGACCCTTTTGTATATTAGACTCGACTGCAGGATCTAGCCCAAATGATGGCTTAGTCCATAATATATGCTTTAAAAAAGTGTTTTTTTTGGTGAAATACATGCTTTAAAAAAGTTTTGCTCCCTTAAGACTCCATTAGAATTATATGTATGTGTCTATGTATATATGCTAACGGTATTTGTAAAATAGATGGCCGTTATATCTGTCAGGTACTTGTCGACTATATATATATATATATATGTATACATAACACGATTTGTGCAGTTTTTTCCATGAAGATGATACCATATCTTGGTCTCATTGAATTGTTAGTTGATTGATCTGGTCAATATATATTAATTTGACTTCACATGAATTTGAGTTTCAAAGATGGTATGTATGTGTGTGTATATATCTGTACATATATATTACTTTAAACTTTTAATTCCCTTTTGTTTGGCTAAAATTTGAAATGTAATTTAGTAAGCAAAAAGGGCTTTTATTTGTAATTAATCCTGGCATTTGAAAATATTTATCAAGAAATGGCATTACTTGTAAGGGATGACCTACAAATTATGGGTTGGGAGGAAAATGTTCTAGCACAATTTAATTTTTCTATCAGAAACTTTTTGAGTTTTAGTTTTATGCTATACCCATTTTTCTACACTAAATTAACATTTTGTTTAATATATATATTCTTAAGAGTTTGGTGAGGAGGAAAAGAAAGATTACTGAAAATCCCAGTAGATTCGCCTGAGAAAACTGAAAACAGAGTATCTCTCTATTATTTATTTATCCAGTGATCCATAATTTTATTCAGTTTGGTGGATCTCATGGCGAATTCTCTCATGACTAGAGGAACACATATTTCTCAAAAAAAGAAGAAAAAAAAAAAAAAGAGAGAGAGAGGGGGGGGGAGGGGGGGGGGGGGGGGGGGGGGGGGGGGTGTGGAATGACCAATTTGTCCCCATAAGTGTAGTTGTCAATCAAATAAAGGAAGGTATGGTGCTTTCAATATCTCTGCCGGTGCTGGCTGGGTCACAGTCTTCAATCTTCATGGAATAAAGGCAGTGAAAAAATCAAATTGACAGGAAAGAAAAAAAAAAAAAAAAAAGGGAAGAAGAAAAGAAATTTAAAAAAAGAAGGAAGTCGTTATGTTTTTTTTTGAAATGAACAAGAGGCAAAGTCCTATTGAGGTCCACTTTCGAACGTTGGATCCCATCATTTAAATGATTGCAAGAGGAAAGCCTTTTCGATAGGCTTTTTCCATTTTGTACCCCATTTCATCGACCATTTAATAGAAGGTTCCCTCTATCAAATTATGGCCTAAATTTGCTTTTAATTAGCTTTTGTTTTCATTACTTAAAGCTATTCGGGAGAATACTTGTTCCATAAGCATATACTATAGTGGTCAAATTTGTCACAGTAATTTTTCTTTTTTGTTTAAAAAGAACCATTTTGGTATATTTATGTGTTTTCCAAAAAAACAAAAAAAGTATATTTATGTGTTTGTGTTTATGTGGTCGAATTCCGTTTACTATGACTTCATTTCTCATTCCTAAACTGCCCTCTCCTTTTTAAAATAAATAAATAAATGCTCTTTTTTTTTTTTTCTTTAAGTTTGGTAGGAACTAGTTAATGAGTCTTTTCCTCTTTTCCTATTTTTCTACAAGTTTGGTCCTTTTTTTTTTTTTTTTTTTTCTTCTTCTTCTTTAAAGGTTATATAATTAATCAATTTGCGAGATCAATGGAGCACTCAAAGGCACTTGGTGCTGCACATCATAACTTATATGGGTGATTTTATAATTTTTGTGCACTATAAAAAGTGAGTTCAACTACTATAAAATTCGATACCAGCACATGTTCATACATAGTTTAATTAACTTTTTTTTTTTTTGGCTTTGTATTTGTTACATCTATAGTTTAAGACTATGCTATATTTACATGTTTTGGATTTATCTGGTCTTCAAACAGGAATCAAAAGTACCATGGAATATTGTTACTTTAGCCTCTTCCATTATTATTGTTAGGTTTCCTTTTCTAGAATTGTGTTACTATGTTTCTGCATGCTTTTTTTTTTTTTTTTTTTGGCAGATGCTGATTATCTTTATAGCAAGGGTACTGGTTGATGAGATTGGTTAATTTCATGATCCTGTGTAGCTAGTTATAGGTTTCTTCCTAGCTATAGGTTTCTTAAGTGTTAAAGTAGACACAAACACATATGTGTGTCGGTGTGTATATATTCCAAAATGAAGATAAAAAGAAAGATTAATTTGTTGCCAAAAGAAACTCAGTAACTTTAGCATGTTTTTTGGTCTTATGGAGTTCCTGGGAGTGTGCAAATAGAACTCATATTGTAAATGACTCAATGGTCATCTTTTTTGGGAGGGAAAGATTATAATGTTGGTGCATGAGAGAAAATGATTCCTGAGGTCCCATTGCTATATATACATATTATCATTGCTATAGATACATATTATCATTCACGCATGCTACCTGCCCTCTTTAATGTGCGTGGTTTATATTCATAGGCACCCCAAAAACAATGGTCTTAATCTTCCTCTCCACATATGCCTTCATGACTTTGTACTCTCTAATAATTCCAAATTTTCAATTTTTCGTATATTATCTACATAAAACATGTGTATATATTAATCATATTATAGTTAGCTAGCATGCCTGCATTATGGTAGTCGTAGATCCCTAATTATAATTCGTGTGATATATAATATTAAATTATATTTAATAAGGATTTATATCTATTTTATAATGTACATGCAAATCCATTATAATAAAATTAATATATATTATGTATATCAAACTTTTAACAAAATAAAAAAAAAAAAAGAAAAAGAAAAAAAAGTAGTAGCCGCTTAGAAGATTGTAAGTGTTGTAACCTAGCCTACAAATAATGTTGTTAAAAGAAATTGGTAGGATATCCTACAATTACAATGAAATCCCGCTCCCTCCTAAAGGTGAGATCTACGGCATGTTTGGATAAAGATAAAGTTAATGGAAATCTAATTTTCTTGGAAAAATGATAACTTTTTTTTGTTTGGATACTTATTGTGAAGTAGAAAAGTATGGGCCCAGGGAATTAGATTCCCACCAATGTAGAAAAATATATGGAAATGTTTTTCCCATTTATAGGTGTCATTTTGAGAATTCCAGAAAAAATAATTTTAAATTTTTTTTAAAATACATATTTACCTTTAATTTATTATACAATATTAAATTTAATTACTTATCAATTCCAACTTTTCCATTATTCACCAAACATATCAAAAGAAAAAATAATTTTAAAAAATTAAATTCTAAAAAAATCAATTTTAAAAATCAAATTTTCTCTTAACTTTCCAAACACCCTACTATCTATCGTATGTGAAATCATAATGGCATGGAGCTTTGCAGTTGTATGGGGCTGGGATGATACACGAACCCAAATACGATGGGCTTCCATATCCACTTTTTCTGTTCTCTTTCTTGGGCAAGCAAAATATATTTGAAGAGTTTTTATCAGAAGCCCATTTCTACAACAGGCCGAAAAGGTAACAGTGAGCCTACAAAATGCAAGTATATCACCGATATTTTCAGATGCAAAGGCAGGAAATTCTGCCCGCTTGCACTTCAAGGAATAACAACCTGCTCGGTTTGAGAGAGGACTGAGAATCTTTTATCCATAGAGTATGGTCTTTCTTGCACCTATTTGACAAAAATAATAGAAAAAAATAAAATAATAATTTTGTTTCAAAAAGTTGCCGTGCCATTCTCTTGAAGATGGCTCTTTATATATATTTTTTAATATGCTGTACAAGGTAAGTATATATGCTGTACAAAGTAAGTATATCTCCCTCAATAATAAAGTCAACTATACAATAAAATATATACAGAAAAAAAGGCTGAGAATATGGGATGTGATGAAATTCCCAATTCAATAAAAAATGCTATTTAATGAGTCATGATATGCTTTAACACCCTCCCTCAAATTGATGCAGGTGAATCAAGAAGCATCAATTTGCCAACTAAGAACTGATGTCGTATCTTTGTCAAAGCCTTGGTTAGAATATCTGCTGCCTGAAATTCAGTAGAAACATAAGGCACAGTGATGATATTATCAACATATGCATCCCGAATGTAGTGACAATCTACTTCAATATGCTTAGTTCTTTCATGAAGTACAGGATTGACAGTGATTCGAATGGCACTCATATTATCAGCATAAAGAGGAGTAGGATCGGCTCGAGGAAAACCTAATTCTGATAAAAGACGACGAAGCCAAACAATTTCAGAACAAGCAGAAGACATAGCACGATATTCTGACTCAATAGAAGATTTGGATAGTTTCCTTTGCTTTTGACACTTCCAAGAAATAAGTGCATCACCAAGATACATACACCATCCAGTGGTCGATCGGCGGGTATCAGGACAGCCAGCCCAATCTGCATCACTATATGCTTGAAGAATAAGAGATGAATGTGCTTTATAGAATATTCCACGACTAGGAGTCCCAATCAAATAACGAATTATCCGTTTAACTGCTGCAAGATGGAGATGCCGAGGTTGGCGCATAAACTGACTCATCAAATTAACAGCATAAGAAATATCTGGTCTAGTAATGGTTAAATAAATCAAACTCCCAACTAGCCGACGATATATTGTGGGATCAGGAAGCAAATCACCATCCGTTTGAGAATATTTCACATTAACTTCGAGTGGGGTATCCACAGGAGTAGAATTCTCAAGTCCGGCCAAAGCAATTAAGTCATGAGTATACTTGTGCTGGTTGACAAAAATACCTCGATCAGAATGATGTACTTCAAGTCCAAGGAAATAAGTAAGAATTCCAAGATCTTTCATGTGAAATGAAGAATGTAAAGAAGCTTGTAATTCCTTAATTCCACCAGGATCAGTACCTGTAATAATAATATCATCGACATAAACAAGAAGAATGGTGATATCAGCAGCAGAATGATGAAGAAACATTGAAGGATCATTATAACTCTGCTTAAAATCCAATGTGCGAAGAAAATTGCTGAATTTTTGGAACCATGCACGTGGAGCTTGTTTAAGTCCATACAAGGAACGACGAAGACGACAGACATGATTTTGAGAATCAGATTGTACCCCAGGTGGAAGTCGCATATAAACCTCTTCTTGAAGATCTCCATGTAAAAATGCATTTTTGACATCCATCTGAAAAAGTGGCCATGATTGCGAACCTGCAATAGCTAATAAAGTGCGAACAGTCGTCATTTTGGCAACAGGTGCAAATGTCTCATGATAATTAATTCCAAATTCTTGCCAATTTCCAAGAGCAACTAGACGTGCTTTATAGCGATCTAACGATCCATCAGATTTTTGTTTAATAGAGTACACCCATTGACATCCTATAGGCTTACACCCTTTTGGACAAGGAACAACATCCCAAGTATGATTTTTTACCAGTGCATCTAATTCTTCATTCATAGCATCCCTCCAATGCTCATAATTCTTAGCTTGTGAATAAGACTTGGGAACATTGGTAACAGATAAAGCAGCCATGAGAGACAAACGATCAGGAGGTTTAATATGTCTAGTAGACCTTCGAAGAGGAGGTGCATCAGGCATATTAGAAACGTCACATTGTCCTATAGATATGTCAGGACCAAGATTAAGAAATTCACCTTGTTCAATAGGAGGATCAGAAGCAGGAATAGGATTGCGAGAAGAACCTTCAGTGTCTTAACTATTTTCTCGGTGCTGATCATCTATCCCAGTATTAAACCTTACATTCTCAAGTTGATCAAAATTAGGAAGATAAGAAGATGAAGAAGTAGAAGAATCAGACACATGTTGAAAAAAATAGATATTCTCAACAAATACTACATTCCGAGATATACGAATACGACGAGCAAGAGGATCATAACAAAGATAACCTTTTCGATCAGAGGCATAGCCAAGAAATGCACATCTTGCAGATTGAGCAGTCAATTTATTTCTATCAGATGAAGGAAGATGAGCATAACAAAGACATCCAAACACACGCAAGTGATTGTAATCAGGATTGTTGCTATATAAACGAAAATATGGGGTTTCATTATCAAGAACAGGAGATGGCAAACGATTAATCAAATGAACAGATGTAGACAAAGCTTCAACCCAAAAATGCAATGGAACTGATGCATCAAGAAGTAAAGTTCTAGTAACATCCAAAAGATGACGATTTTTCCGCTCAGCTACTCCATTTTGTTGAGGAGTATCGGGGCAAGATTTTTGAAAAAGAATACCCTCACTTTGAAGAAAAACTTTAAAAGCATCAGACATATATTCACCACCAAAATCAGAACGCAAGATTTTGATAGAAGTGGAAAATTGATTTTTAACATATGCCAAAAAACTCTTAAAGACTTCAAACACCTCTGATTTAGAATGCAAAAAATAAAGCCATGTATGACGACTATAGTCATCAATAAATGATACAAAATATTTGTGATGAGAATGAGAAGGAAATGGGGATTTACCCCAAACATCAGTATGAATTAAATCAAAGCATTTTGTACCATTGTTTTGATGAATAGGAAAAGGAAGAGTCTTACTTTTGCCAAGTTTACAACTATCACAAGCAAATGATAAATCCAAAGAAGTAATCGAACTCTTATTCAAAAATAAACCACTCTTTAACAAGGTTAATAAAGTTCTAGAATTAGGATGGCCCAAACGTTTATGCCATACCTGACTTAAAGAAACAGGACTAAACAAAGAAAATAAAGATTTATTATCAGGATAGACAGATAAGCGTAGAGGAAATAGTCTTCCACATTTAGGTCCCATCCCGATCACCTTCCCTGTTCTCTGATCCTGCACAATACAACCAGATGGTGAAAAAGAAACCTTGCAATTCTCATCAACTAATTGTCCCACAGATAAAAGGTTGGAAGTCAAATGAGGTACAAGAAACACATTATTTAATGGCAGAGAATGTGGAATATCACCAATTGCTTTAACTGGAAGTTTGTCTCCATTTGCTGTTTGGATTTCCAAATTACCAAGAGATGGTTTCACATTAACAAGAGATTTTGGAGAAGAAACCATATGATTAGAGGCACCAGAGTCAATGTAGCAAACATGAGAATGAGTAGCAGTACCTGAAATGCCAAGAGTTGAGAGAGCTGAATAAATGAGTTGTTGCACAACTTCAGGAGTTATATTGGTCATTCCTGAGCTAGATATAGATCCAGAATCAAATCCAGGTGTGGAAGAGCTGTGAGACACATGCAAAGCTTGGGAGGTTCGATTTTGAGGTCTACGACGACATTCAGCAATCAAGTGACCAGACTTTTTACAATAGTTGCAAAAGTTTTTCTTACAGTAATTAGCTATATGCCCATACTCTTTGCAGCTATAACATTGCACTTTGCTCATATCTCGTACCTTGGCTTGAGTTGCATAAGCAATCTCCATTGGATTAGCTCTCTGATGATTCTTATTTTCAAGCACACTTTGAGTGACACACCGTTGCTCTTCACGAAAAAGTTCAGCAAAACATGTTTCAAGTGATGGAGAAGGAATTCGAGACATCAAATTGACACGAATTGGTTCATATTCACGTCGCAGCTTCATAAGAAATTGATCCCGTTGAGACACTTCATGAACTTGTTGCAAAATTGGTAAGCCCTCAGGAGGTACAGACGCATAAACTAGTTCTTTATATTCAGCCCACAAATTTAGAAAGCCAGAATAATAGTCCTGTATGGATAAATTACCTTGACAGTACTCAGACAATTCTAATTCAAGCTGAAAACGTCTAGCCGAATTGTCCTGATGATAAATTTTCTTCAAAAAATCCCACATATCTTTAGCAAAATGAAAAGATCTTAAGCTAAGGACAATCTGAGATTCTACAGATCCCAAAATCCAACTGATTACTTGAGCATCATTTGAATTTCATTGAGTGATTTTACCAATATCAGATTCATCTTTAGGCTTAGAAACAGATCCATCTAAATGTCCCCACAAATTCTTTCCTTTCACAAACATTCGAAATTGAAATTCCCAAGAAAAATAATTTTTCCCATTTAATTTAACAGGCAAAATATCATATTTTTCTGCCATTATCAAAACAAATAATGAATCAAGAAAAGAAAACACCACGTACCCGAGAAGGAGAACACAACAAGGTAGCTTGAATATTTGATCCCAAAGATGCGATGCTCACCAGCAGAAAAAATTGAAAAACCCAACCAACAACACTTAGATCAACAGAACCAAAAACTAGATCGAAATACTCTGTTTTGATATCCAAGGAACAGAACTCAATTTTGCCTCAAAAATTACAAAACGAAGGCTCTGATACCATGACAAAAATAATAGAAAAAAATAAAATAATAATTTTGTTTCAAAAAGTTGCCGTGCCATTCTCTTGAAGATGGCTCTTTATATATATTTTTTAATATGCTGTACAAGGTAAGTATATATGCTGTACAAATTAAGTATATCTCCCTCAATAATAAAAAGTCAACTATACAATAAAATATATACAGAAAAAAAGGCTGAGAATATGGGATGTGATGAAATTCCCAATTCAATAAAAAATGCTATTTAATGAGTCATGATATGCTTTAACACTATTTACCCAAAAAAGGAGGAAAAAAAAAAAAAACAGGAACTTTCTTACACCTGTTAAAGGGTTATTTTATCATTTTGTACCAATTGTATTAATTTAAGTCAATAACTTTCCAAACTATGCTCATATAAAATGCATTTATTGGTAGAAGCCATTTTTATTGTAGTGGTGATTTTTAAATAGAACTAACTTTAAGTTTTAATAAAGATCAATTTTGTATCCACTAATTCATTGACATCTAATAGACAATATTGGAATTTCAGAAATTTTATATATAATTAGAAATAAATGGATATGTGATTTTCCCTATAGAATCTCTACAACAGAAAGTCTAAAAGTTTTCTATATTTCAAAGAGTGAAATCCATTTTTATAATTCTAACAAGTTCTCTAAATTGAAAAACTAAAATAAAAATGAGATTTAACCTTTCAAATCTAGGGAGCCAAATACATTCTTTGTATAAAAATTTTTATACATTTTTAATCTACAATTCTCAATATACAATTATAATTATTATGTAGCTTTCTATTTCTTTTTTATTATTATTTAATTTTTCAAAAGGAAAAAAAAAAAAAAAAAGAAAGGGAAACCAGTAAGGAAAAGCAAATAGAAAAATAAATCATAATTATTTATTGAAACTGAAAAATAAAAAGTGATAATAAAGAATAGTATTGGAGTTGAATAAAAAATTCTACTCTTTATTATGTAAGATTTTCCAAAATGCTATTTATTTTGAGAAATTATATTCTTCAAAATAACTAGTATCATTGGAGATTCTTTTACAATTTAGAAAGCAAATTGCATAAAAAGTTTAAGATAAAAAGCTCAAAGCAATGAAAGACTCCACGCGACAAATATATAGATTCCATTTTCTTCAATTTAGTTAAGTTGTCGCCAATAGTGTAATATGTGTGAAAGTGTAAAATATCACCTAAAAAACATGAAGTGGTGGGCAAGGAAGACATTACATGCAGCGATATTCATCATTCACCCAAAAACAAAAAAAAAAAAAACAAAAAAAAAAGAAAAAAAAAAGCTGCAATATTAATAATAAAAAAAATTACAACTTACAGCTTGTACTCACCCTACCCCCAAGGACTTTAAAAAACACGGATTACAATTTTTTTTAAATATATAGTTAAAAAAAAAAAAAAAAAAAAAAAGGCCCCGTGTGAATGGTTTCTGTATACATATTGTTTACTGTAGATTTATCACCAAACAAAAATGAACAAAAGTTTGACAGATATATTATTTGACAAAGTTCAGGAAAAAAAAACCTTAGGCTTTGAAGGTTAGTGTTTGGCAGGAAGGAAAGAAAAAAAAAGCTGAGAAAATGAAATAGAAAACTTGAGAGTTCTTTTCAATAGAAAAATGACAAAAATGATTACATAAAAACGAAAAGAGGTTTTGCGCCAGTTAATATAGCTCATTACAGTTTTAACTAACTAACCCAACTTGAAAGAATTACTACCAATCTTCTTTATACATGTGGAAGAATTAAAACAGCTTAATAACAGATAGCTAACTAAGTAAATGAAGAACACGTGCAACTAAAAAGCAAGCACATGACTATGCTAAAACAGACTCTAACATTCCCCCTCAGATGCAACCTCTTCTTCTAGTCGTAGAAACTTCAAGTATTTTGCTGTAAAGACAAAATGCTACTCTTAATATCTTCCACATGCAATTTGCCTCGCAGTAGCTGAAAACGAAGAGTACCAAGAGGTTTAGTGATGATATCTGCTACTTGGTCAAGTGTTGAAACATAACGCACTTCTAAGCTTTTCTGGATGACTTTATCTCTTACAAAATGAAGATCAAACTCAATGTGTTTCACTCTTTAATGTAAAACTGGATTGACAGCTAGAGCAACAGCTCCTGTATTATCACTCCAAACTATGGGACAATCAAGATGATGATCAAGTTCTTTTGATAAATTTTGGACCCAACAAATTTCTGAGGTTATATGTTCTGAGCACGATACTCTGCCTCGGTGCTAGACCTTGCAATCACTTGCTGTTTCCTTGAGCTCCATGATACCAAATTTGAGCCAAAATAAATGCAATATCCATTTACTGATCTTTGATCATCAACATTTCCTGCCAAATCTAAGTCTGCAAACCCTTGAACTTGAAGAACAGAATTAGCTACAAGCTTTAAACCATAAGATAAAGTACCTTTGAGATGCCTAAGTACACATTTGCAAGCTTACCAGTGCTGAGTTGTAGGAGCTATTAGAAACTGACTGAGAGAGCTTACTGTGAAGGATATATCAGGCCGAATAAGGGAGAAATATTGTAAAGCACCAACAATGCTTCGATAGGTTGCAGGATCATGGTAAGGATCTCCAACATATTTAGAAAGCTTTGTACTTGAGCACATAGGAGTTGAGATTGGTTTTGCACCATCTAAGTTTGACTTCTTTAACAAATCAGTTATGTACTTAGCTTGACTTAAGAACATTGAAGAATCAGTTCTCGTAACTTCAATTCCCAAAAAATAGTGCAAAGCTCTTAAATCCTTTAGAGAGAATATATCATGTAACTGGTTGATCAGCTGAGTAACAAAAACTGAATTATTTCCAATGATAAGAATATCACCAACACAAACAAGAAGAAGAACGTAAGCTTAAGGTGTCTTGAGAATGAACAGAGAAGAATCTGAGACTGAATTTTTAAAGCCAAATGTAAGAGAACTATTCTTAATTTTTCAAACCAAGCTCGAAGAGCCTGCTTGAGTCCATATAGAGCTTTGGTAAGCTTGCAAACATAATTTGGTTTTTGCAAATCTTCAAACCTTTGAGGTTGCTCTATAAAAACAGCTTCAGTTAATTCACCATTAAGGAAGGCATTGTTGAAATCAAATTGCCTTACTTCCCAGTGATTTGGCAATGCCAAAGACAAAACAATACAAATGGTAGCTGGTTTAATCACCGAACTAAAAGTTTCTGTATAATCTATCCCAGGAGTTTGATGAAAACCTTTGGCTATGAGTCTGGTTTTAAGCATCTCAACAGTGCCATCAGCTTTATACTTAGTTTGAAAGACCCATTTATGTCCAATCAAATGCATGCTAAGATCATAAGGCATCGAGGTCCAAGTGTTATTTTGAAGAAGAGCATTATACTCTTGAGTTATTGCTTGTTTCCAAGCAAGATCAGCTAGAGCCTGTTTAACATTTGAAGGTTCTTGTATGGAAGCAAAAGAAACTGAAGGCAGAGGATATTTAGTACAGAGAAAACTTTTAGGTTTGAGAGACCTAGTTTTAGATCTAGTAATCATGGGATGAACAGAAGAGGTTGATGAAGAAGAAGAAATAGGAAGCAAAGGACAAGAAGAAGTTGAAGGTAAAACAACAGTTGATTGAACAGAAGAAGAATTAGGATGAAGAGAAGGAGATGTTGGAAAGAATTGAGAGTTTGGTATGAGTGGTAAACTATGAGGTGGAGAAACAAGAGGTCAATGATAAATGAAGAGAGGAGTAGAAGGAGTATTATTAGTATTGGAAAAGGACGTGGAAGAAGAAGATAACATCGAAATAAAATTTGAATCTGTAGCAAAAGGAAACTTAGATCATTAAACGTAAAATTTTTTATGATATAAATTCTACCTGTATGGTGAAGGCAGCGATACCCTTTATGGTCAGGATTATAGCCTAGAAAAATATATTTTTGGGTATAATATTCAAACTTATAAGCATTATAGGGTCGAACGAAAGGATAACATGTGCAGCCAAAAACTTTCAGGAAGTTAAAATCTAGTTGTTCCTTGAACAAAAGTTGGAAAGGTATTTGATTATGCAAAGCTTGGGTAGGAAGCCGATTAATAAGATAAACGGAGAACCTAAAAGCATCCCACCACAATTTTAAAGGCATATGTGCCTCAGCTACTAAACTCAGACCAACTTCAATAATGTGTCTGTGTTTTCATTCAACTCTTCCATTTTGGGAATGTAAATACGGACAAGGGTGGCAAAAAAGTATGCCTTGAGAAGTGAGGTAAGGTAAAAATGTTCTAAACTCCCCAGGAAAGTGGGAAGCACTTTAGATTTAAGTTTCAAAGGATAAATCCAAACATATCTAGAAAAGTCATCAAGAAACTGAATATAGTATCTAAAGCCTTCTGAGGAAACTACAGGTGAAGGTCCCCATAAGTCTGTGTGTATTAATTCCAATGGAATAGTATCTCGAGAAGATGAACTGGAAAACAAGATTACGTGTTGTTTACCAAGTTGGAAGGCATCACAAAAATGAAGAGGAATTGAATTTGATTTAAGATTGTATAAAGTAAGAATTTTATTAAGAACAGTAGAGGAAGGATGACTAAGTCTTTTTTGTAGTATATTAACATCTACTATGTTTGCAGCAACAAGAGACAATGAGTTAGATAACAAAGAAGAAAAATTGCTAACTGGTGTGCCTTTATTATTATTATTTTCAGAAAAAGTGGGTACAATAGCTGAAATACAAGAACTAGAAGAACAAACATTGTTATCATGATTCAAACATGAATATGAACTAGAACATTTATAAGTGGAAATTGAAATACAAGGGGAAACTGAAGTTGAGATACAAGAAGAAAACACAGGAACATCAAAATTCGAGTTATGACATTGAACAGCAGAACTAACTAAATGATCATTATTTTAAGAAAAAGAAGACTGTAACAAAGAATTATGGCTGGAAGAAAAACTTGGTGTTTTGGCTGAGTTGAGACCAGTGGCTAAGATGATGTTGTGCTTGGAAGCTAGAGATGAAAGAAGTAACAGCTTATAAAGCCCTCATTCTCTTACTCCTTTAAGAATTGGCTTCCCTTGATGATCCTTTAGCATGCAATGAAAGGAATAAAATTCAACAGACATATTATTGTCATGAGTCAATTTTGAAATACTAAGTAAGTTTTTAGCAATGTAAGGTACAACTAGCACATGTAACAATTTTATATCAGAATGACAGGTGGGAATAAGACTATTACCAATATGTGTAATGTCCATGTGTGCTCCACTTCCAACCATCAGCTTATTGGGCCCCTTATATTCAACTTGATTAAGTAAGGAGGTGCCATCAGCTACAACATGATTCGTTACTCCACTGCCAAGATATCATGAAAAATCAGCAAGAGTCATTGGATAGAAGCATCATTAGTGTAGATCAAGTGTCCTTGAATCTGAGAGTTTGAAGGTTGCGAGTAAGTAGGCAAATCCTTGTTATAACCAGAGGAAACCACTGATGGAGGAAGGTTGTTACCGTTACTGTAGGCCTGTGATCGAGGAATTGGAAGATGTGAAGCAGGGAAAGGAAAAGGTGAATTCTGAGATTGAACTTCAAACGGCTGATTGATAGCCTGCTGTGGGCAATGAAATTGAGAAAGAACAACCTGCTAAGGATTAATGTTGACTTCAAATGGCTGATTAATAGCTTGCTATTGTCTATGAAATTCATAAGGAACAAGCTACTGAGTATTAAACTGAAAATTTGAGTTAGAACCAGAATTGGCATTGGTATTTCCCACGTATTGACTATCAAACCTCTCGTAGCAATAAGCAGCTAAATGACCATAAGTTTGACAAATCTGGCAAGTGGGCTTAGAATTTCTACCACCTCCTCTACCAAAATTCCTACCTCTACCTCTTCCTCTACCAAGGATTTGCTGGACAGCATTAAAAACATGACTTTCAAAGGTTGGCTCATGAAAACCAGCAACATGATATTGATTTGGACTCTGAAAAGCTTGAAACTGGTTATGAAAACCACCATTGTTATGAAAACCACCAGAAGAACTATAATCATTATTAGATCCACGACTAGCACCAAATTTGGTATCAACACAATTTTTTGAGACCATACCAGAATCACAAGCAATGTGAGCAGCCTTGTATGACACTTCATAGTTAAGAGCAATATTTTCCTCCTCAAGTTGAGCTTCAAAGGATAAAAGATGATGTTGAATTTCATCCAATGTATGCTGCTTGGGTCTAACTTGTAAAACAGTGGAAATTGACTTAAAATCATATCCTAATCCCCTAAGGATATATAACACTAAATCTCTCTCAGTAACAGTATCACTAGCAACTACTAGCTTATCAGCTAGATTTTTCATTTTCAGTACATAGGCATCTACGGTAAGACCATGCTTCTTGGTACTTTGAATCAACTATCTGTAATGGAAGATTCTAGTAGGAGATTGAGCAGCATACCTATTAGAAATAGCATTCCATAGACTGAATGAGGTATCTTTTCCATTGAAATGCCCTAAAACTTCTTTCTCAATTGTGCTTCGCAGTCATCCAACAAGAAATTGGTCCTGAATGTCCCAATCTTCTTTATTCAGTTGATCGGAACTAGTCGATGAGCTTGGTGAAATTGTTTCGGGTTGAGCGGAATCAGATCTCTGATCTTTCAAATAATCTTCATAAGAAAGGAATTGCAGAAACTTAAGGAACCTATGACCTTTGATAACAGGTAAAATTTATGATTTCCAAATGAAAAAATTAGAATCATCAAGTTTGATGATATTGTTTGGAAACGGAGAAACAGTTAGGATTGGATTGTGTAGTTCCGCCATGGAATAAGGCTCTAATACCATGACAAAGTTAAAAAAAAAAAAAAAGGCCTTAGGCTTTGAAGGTTAGCGTTTGGTAGGAAGGAAAGACAAAGAAAAGCTGAGAAAATGAAACAGAAAACCAGAGAGTTCTTTTCAATAGAAAAATGACAAAAATGATTACTTAGAAACAAAAAGAGGTTTTGAGCTAGTTAATATAGCTCATTATAGTTTTAACTAACTAACCCAACTTGAAAGAATTACTGCCAGTCTTCTTTATACATGTGGAAAAATTAAAACAGCTTAATAACAGATAACTAACTAAGTAAATGAAAAACACGTGCAACTAAAAAGCAAGCACGTGACTATGCTAAAATAGACTCTGACATTATTGGGAAACAGACAATCAGTAAATCTCAAATTGACTCAGATGAAATTGAAATATAAAATTAATATAGATGATAAAGAATATATATAAATACCAAACAGATATATAACTTAAAAAACAAGTAACTTAGAATATTGATTTGTGTTAGGTAGGAAAGATAGAGTCTTGTAGATTGCAGTATTCTTAAGATAGTATTTCTCCTTCTTTATTATGCTTGAAGTTCTGTAAAAGACTGCCCATAAAACTAAACTAGCTGTTGTTATAAATTTAGTGCTGAATTTTTAACTCTTTAGAACTAGTATTATTATTATTATTATTTTCCCTCTTTGTATATTTATATTATATGATTAATGTAATTGTAAAAGTAAAAACCAATGTCCATGACAATAAACGATTTGTCTTATATAGAAATTGAAAACACTATTTAATGGAGTTGCATCTCCTCATAAAAGACTATGTATTTTCAGAAATCTAAATAAAGGTATTTTTCTGATATTATAACGTTGTTTTGTTTCATTTATGAAGTTGCATATCTTCATGAAAGATTGGGTCATTTCGGAAATCTAAATGAAGGCATTGTTTTTGGTTTTATAATGTTGTTTCATTTCGTTTAGAATTTAATATCTATTACAAAGCAACAATATAAATATATTTTAACTATAAAAATAAATATTTAATATTTATTTAATAAAAACAAATTTTGGAAAAAAATAATAATAATACATATTATTTATTAAGCTAAATTCAGAAAAGTGAAAATAGGATATATATATATATATATATATATATATATAGTATAAATATATTTCAACTATAAAAATAAATATTAAATATTTATTTATTTAATAAAAATGAGTTTTAGAAAAAAATAATAATAATAAATATTGTTTATTAAGTTAAATTCAAAAAAATGAAAATAAGAAATATATGTATCAATGCGGATTAGACTAGGCAACGTCCACACAACTCCAAAGGGCCGCTGATATTTCTGATGTTTTTCTTTGGTTTCTACTTATAAACCTTTAGAATGACCACACTTTTTATCAAACATCCGCAACATATATAACAATATTAAATTACAAGTACAAATAAATAATTTCACACTGCATTCACTTACCCTCATCATCAAGGGCTAGCTTTTTCTCACAAACATATTTATGCTCAGTGCAAAGGAAACCCACGTGAATTGAAGGTTTCAATTTGTTGTCCATCGCGCCAATAAACCAAAAGGACACGCGGTACATGACATGTTGAATACGATCGACGTGATAATATTGTCCTTCTTCTGGATGCCTACTCTCGCACGAATTCATTCGTGATGCCACAGGATGAAAGATATTTGACGTTTCTCGAATAATGGATTCCAAAAGGCACCTCCGTCAGTTGCAGGCTGGGTCCAATGGTAAGTTCTTCAAGATTAGGCAATGCCCCATCTTCTATTACCAATGAATTCAACCTACTTAAATCCGTGAGCACGAGAACTTTCAACTTTGGAAACCATCCTCCTTTCTAAAAGTGCAGTTGCTCACCATCATACGCATCGTTACCGATTACAAGCTTCAACAGGTTCTGCAGATTTTGAAGCAATTCCAGTGGATCATCATCTTTCATTAATCTTGACCAGAGAATCCATACCCTCACAAGATATTTTTGTGACCCATTCTGGAAATTTCCTTGAACGTCCCTTTTAAGTAGAGGCGTCTAAGAAATTGAGGGGGTGATGATGACATGTCCTCTAGATATGGAAAGAGTTTCAAGATGTTTTATATTCTCAACACACTCACAAAGTGCCCTTCCATCTTCACTTCTTAGTTTGACGATGCCCAACTTTTTCAACTGCGTTAAGTTTCTGAGCTCTTTGAGCAACTCAACTCCCAGCTATGACTACAACTGCAAGGGTAACTCTTCACATCGTTCGATAATTCTATGAGAAAGCTCTACTAAATGAGCAGGATAACGACCCTTGAATTCAAATTGGAAAGCCTTTTTGCAAAATAGTTCTCATGCCATGTCTAGAGGCAGAGGCTTCAACTTATGGACAAAGACAAATGATGATGATGTCTTGCAGAAGTTTGCAACATGTAAACTCCACGTTGTGATTATTATCCTTGCACCAATTTTATTATCAGTTAAAGCTTGTTGTATGACACCCCAAAAATCTATTTTCCAAACATCATGGAAAACGACAAGGTATTTGTTCTGTTGTAAGTATTCTCTTTAACATTTTTATCAGTTTTACCTCATCTATGGCATCCATATATCCACAGGAGTTGACTCCTTCTTTACCTCGCAAAACTCCTCCATCATGTTCTTCAGTATCTCTTCCATCCGGTATGATTGAGAAACTGCAATCCAAGCATGGCAATCGAAACTGCAATCCAAGCATGGCAATCGAACTAGTCTTTCACAGAATCGTAGACCTTTCTCACAAGTGTTGTCTTGCCCAATCCACCCATCCCAACCACCTCAATTACAGTGCATTGGGGCGATTCAACATCTAACAACCAGCCAATCAATTTATCTCTAGAAGATTCAACACCCACGACTTCAGCTTCTTGGAGATACAGGGCTTCTTTACGAGGGTCGTTCCACGAAATGCGTCCATTATCAGCTCTAGGTCCTTGCTCAATAGAAGAAGCGAAGCCATACCTTTCACTTCTCTCCTTAAAGTTGAAAAACTTCTGCTTTGATGTTCTGTATCCGAGAAGCAATATCATGGAGTGGTTTAGTTTGAATTTGATGATGATGGAATGACCAATTTACAGAGAGAACCAATGAAGCCGCCGCGGCGAGGGCAGGGGCGTTGTGCTTCTATTTGAAACGCCACTTCCCTTAGATGCTGCACCCATACTCGAACACCATTTTTGTAGTGTCTCTCCTTCAGCTTCAGCCTTGCTATCTGCTTCCTTGAGGAAACATTTGATGCTCTCTAGCTCACGTTTGATGCTGTGGACTTCAGAATGAAGGCCTGTCAATAAGTTTGCTTCATGACTTAACAATACGACGAGCTTGTCTAAAACAGAGCCCACTGCAATCTCCGCCATTTTATGGCCTGATCGCTTTCTAGTTTCTTTCCAGAGATAAGAATGCAGGTAGCATGTTGATTTTGGAGATGACTAACTTAATAATATTATTTTAGTGTATATATGTTGAATGGAATATTTTGATTTTATTATTTCACAATATGCTACTAGACTGTACAAGAAGAAAATTATCTCCATGAATAAATCCTAAAATTATGCTCTGTTTATTCGACGATGGAAAGAATTAGTTGGTTGAAAGTTTCTAGGTTAAATATATGTATTTGGAAGGTCTGTTTTGATGTCATAATCTGAAACAAACAGATGTAAAACAGAAAACCAGAGAAGAAAAGTACTTTCCAAGACAATAACCCAACTTGAAAATTATGTCTCAATAATTAACCTCCATAGTTATGAGCTAGATGATAGATATTATATTATTACAATCTTAAGTCAACTTCCTAAGATAGATTAATAGGCAATGCATCAAGAATTTTGCATTTTACTCCATGATATTAACAGTATTATTTATTTGTTTTCAGTTTAGAGATTAATTTTAATATCTATCATTTGATAGTCTCCAATACTTTAAGATCAAAAGAAAAAGCATTAAAGGATATATATATATATATACACATTACCAGCAATCGCATAAAGAGATTAATTGTAGTGAGATTGACAATATTTTAAATTTTAAGAAGTGGCTTGTTTCTTTACTTGGTTCAGTAGTAAGAGATCTATACATATATATCCTAAAAAGATAATAACAAATAATATTATTTTATGCAGACTTGCAGTTGTATGGAGCTGAGATGAATATGATGGGCTTCCATATCCACTTTTCTCGTCACTTCCTTGGGCCAACAAAATGAAAAAGTGGCCAATAAACTTGCATTTAAATCTTTATTTTTTTGAGATACAAAGCCGGTAAAATTACAAACTTCCACTGTAAAGTTTAACAACATGATGGTCCTGATCAGACAGATAGGATTGAATCAATTTTCTTACGTTGTGGCCTTTCTTGCACCTATTTAACAAAATAATAATAATAATAATAATAATAATAATAATAATAATAGTATTACTTGCATCAGTAACCGGTTAAAGGGTTATTTTATTATTTTGCACATATTGTATTAATTGTCAATCACATTCCAAATTATGCTCTATAAAACATGTGCTAAAACATGCATTTTTCGTTAAAAGTCATCTTTGTTGTTGCGGTGAGTTTTAAATAGAATTTTAAGCTTTATTAATAACTAGGATCAATTTTGTATCCAGTAATTCATTGACATCTAATAGGCAATATAGGCATTTCAGAAATTTTATGTATAATTAGAAATAAATGGATATGTGAATTTCCTCTTTTTTTTTTTTTTTTTTTTTTGGCTAAAAGGATGTGTGAATTTCCTTATGATGAAAAAGATGAACTGGATAAAAAGTTTAAGATAAAAAGCTCAAAAACAATGACAAGATTCGACATTTGACAAAAGTATAGATTCCATTTTCTTCAATTAAGTCGTCACCAATAGTGTGAAATTTCAACTAAGAAACATAAAGTGGTGGGCAAGGAAGACATTACAACCCACATGCGGTAATCCCCAAAAAAAATATATATATATGAGAAAAAAGAAAAAAAGAAAAAAGGACGTTACAACAACTTACAGCTTGTACCCACCACCATCCAAGGACTTACAGGTCATTTCCTATGCTGCCCTTGTACACTCACCTTTTTATTTGAATCCAAACACTGTCCTAGAACAGTAAAATACAATGGGAATGCTATAATTAAATCTCTCTCCAAATGATATTTATAAGTGAAAATTAGGAAAGTCCACTGATTAAGGTGTGGGGTAAAGTTGTTTATACCCAATTCAAAGCAAACTGAGTATTGCAATTGGTTGTAATAGCCTCCATGCATGGCCTCCAAACTCCGGCAATCTTTGTTTCTTCATCGCCCAATTAGAGATTATCATATTCAATGAGGCATTAAAATTTCACGTTTTCATTCATAGACCAATGTGTGTGTGGGTGTTCGTAATGTGTATGCATATATGTCGGTATATTTGGATTCTTTCTTTTGTGGAATGGGACTTCACTGATGGAACCCATTATGCTTGGATTAGGAGTATATAGAAAGAGAGAGAGAGAGAGAGAGAGAAGGCAACTTTTGGGCATTACAGAATTCCACAAGCTGCTCAATCGCGATCCATGCTTTTCATGTTGTTAATTAAAAGTCTTTTTTTTTTTTTTTCTATAACAAAAAGAAAATACCCTTATTAATTAAATACATTGAATGTGTATATATATACACGAGGTTTTCTGAATTAGAAAAATATCTATATACATATATATAATTTTAAAAGCATTGTATTTTGTAAATAATACTAAAGTTATCAAATTTATTTTTATTAAATTTTATACCAGCTTATGAACATTGATTTACTGAATTAACTTATTAATTTATTTGATTAATTAATATGTTGATAATTAGCATGCTGCTATATTAATTGGTATTTAAAATTTGATAAACAAAGATAGATTTAATAAAAATTAAAATTTAATTGGTATT
Source organism: Ziziphus jujuba (assembly GCF_031755915.1). Classification (NCBI taxonomy): domain Eukaryota; kingdom Viridiplantae; phylum Streptophyta; class Magnoliopsida; order Rosales; family Rhamnaceae; genus Ziziphus; species Ziziphus jujuba. The sequence continues at coordinate 11,282,237 of NC_083379.1, forward strand.
CAAAATTTAATAAAAAATTGATGCAGTATTTTTATTTTACACTAGCTTTGTCTTAATCACGGACACTGAATCTGTCAAACATAGATTAGTTTGGTGTTACTCAGATTATTAAGTGACGAAACCCGTTAAGCCAAAGATAGATTAATTATTGCAAATTTTTATGTTGTTTTCTAATCTCATCTAGGTTTATTTATTTATTTATTTATTATTATTTTTTTCACTCGTGACAAATCTATATTGATAGGGTATGCAGTATTAGATGTACTAGAAGTATTTCATGTCAAATATATTTAAAAAAAAAAAAAAACGATGGTTTTGTTCTTATTTCTCAGTAATTAAAGCAAAGTTTTGGTATCCTCTAGAATCTGAATATTACAATAAAAGAGCCCAAAAGAAGAATAATAAAAGCTGAATATAAATACCAAATATATGGGAAAAGTCCGCATCAATCTTTGTTCTGCTGAGACACGTAAACATTAAATGAAAATGACCCAAAAAAAATAATATCCTAATAGAACAAAAATAATTTTGGACCTTTGCTCAACCATCATTTCTACAAAGGGGTAATGTTTTAAAGGACTTGGATATTGAAGATTGTGTTGAAGAAAAAAAGTATTCATATTTATCCAAAATGATGGAGAATAATAAATTAATTTTTAAGAGGCAGCTCGGATATTTGATATGATAATTAATATTTATGGAAATTACCACTTCGGAGTTTCACTTGGATGGTCTTTGCTGAATCCTGCATAGCGGTCTTCTCGAAGTTTCAAAGTAATCTTGGAGTTTGGCTATAAATAATTTCTTGATTCTTTTTAATAAATATATTGGACTTTTTTTGCTAAATAATAAATATATTGGACTTACATTCCTAGATGATAGATTATTTATATACCCTAACTATTATGCAGTGTGACCAGTGGCGAATCTTCCTAAGGCCCAGGCCGCCCCTCAATTTATTTTTTCTAAACATTTTTACTAATTATTTTCCTTAATTGGTTGATTATCATTTAAAATTTAGGCAAGTGCCTCTCTTTAATTTACGTTTTCCTATCTTGTATTTACATATTTACTTGTTTAAATTTAGTTTTTGCTTTTTTGCTTAATCTGTTTGTCTAATCCAACTCTAAATACTTCATTAATCATTGCAAAAATACTTTTAGAATTTACATATAAGCTTACACAAACTTTTTTTTTAAGAAAACAAATCTAAAAATATCTTCCATTATTTTTTTTTATTTAAATATCTGTCACTGTTGAAACTAGTTTTTTATACAACAAAAAAGAAAAAAAATCAATTTCTAAATAATTTTCAAGTTTATTACATATAAAATATTTATCGTTTTAAATATTATTTCTGTTATAACTATTTTATTATTTTATATTACTACATCATAATAATTGAATATATAATATAAATTATTAATTATGTATTTGTTCATAAATAAATAATTTTAATTTTATTATCAATAATTATAATTTAATTTTTTTTGAAATTTGTTTTTAATTGTACATTGAGTGTGACCACACTTGGATTGGGTAGTGGATTCTATATGCTTGGAATTTATTATTGGAAAAATAATACCTGTCCTTTTTTTTTTCCTTCTTTTTCTTTTTTTCTCTTTGGCCAAGATGATACCTGTCCTTTTCGTTTACAAAGTAAAACTGATATGATTTTGTTTTTTTTGGTGAAACCAGCTGTCTGAATAATACTCAACAGTAACAAGGACAAACTTAAATTAAAAAAAGTAACATTTGTATTTATTATTATTATTTTTTTAGAATTGGAAATTCTTTTTCATGTATGACAGCATAAACGTTCTGAAAAATTTTGTCTTTCGTTTAATATATATTTTTTATTTTCTAAATCCTGCTATTTTCCTTTTTTATTTGATGATTTTTGTTTAATTTTGTGTTTGTTTATTTATTTATTACACCTTGGCGAAACATGATGTTTTTGGATCAAAGTTTAAATCCTAAATAGGAAGATGTTGGTTTTACAATTGAACCAAAAAATTAACGTGAATCAAGAATTTTGTTTTGGTAAATAACGTGGACCAAGAATTTAATTTTTTGTTTACCTACATGCTTGACCACCAACTCATTTGGAGTACTCTTTTTTGTGCGTTTCAAACTTTTCATTTGTGGTATTTGTTTTTGTCCTGATCCCAAAAAAAATAAAAATAAAAAATTTATAGATAACAAGGTAGAAAGGAAAAAAATTAATCTATTTTTCTTTATTAATATTTAAGATGTAATTTTCTTTTAAACTGATATCCGTTAAAATAAAAAATATAATTAATATGTAATTTCAATGAAAATTACAATTTTAGAATATTGTAATTTATGAAATATATTGAACAAAAATAATAAAGGAATGATGATAGAAAAAAAAATTGCAAATAATAAACAGAAGCCAAATTCATAAATTAAGAAAATTTTTAACGAAAATCGAAAGATTGCATTTTATATAATATTATGATTTTCTAATATATTTTTTTCCCATCTCTATGAATTTAAAAAAGTAAAGAATATGCAGAATATTTTTCACTTGTAGATCAAAAACAAAATTTATCAAAAACTAATATGGAAAAAATCTCAAAATAGTAGGTTAGAAAATACAAAACAATATTTAATATGCAAATGAAAGAAAATATATATTATACCTCTTAAAAATGGTAAAATTTTGGGATTGTAATTCTGAATTTTTGCAAAATTTATTTCTTTTGCTTATATCCAAAACGACATAATATTTAAAATATTCAGTGTACACAAAAAAACCGACTAACCCAAAAAATATAGTTTTTGTAGGCAAATACAAAATGAAAACTAATTGATAGTGTGATTTTTCAATAATATCTTAATAAAGGAAAAAAAAGAAGTAATTATTATGTATTAGATGTATCAATAAATTAATATAACAAATAATATTTACAAATTATCATAATCATGAAAAAAATATTTCATCAATAAACTAATATTTACTCTCAATAAAAATAATTAAAATTTAAATAATTTTAAAGATTACTTAAGAACAGCTGGACTAACCCCGTTGAATGGTTAAAATGATTTGCCAAAGCACTACAAATTACCGGCCTCATTACATTGACATTCTACTTTTTATCTACTATTATTCCTTTTATTAAAAACAGTTACTCCTTTTATTATTGTATTTTCCATGCAATTAATCATGCATCATATGCTCTTTACAAGACGATCTAAACGGTAATATTAGCCGTTCAATTTTCATCACACCCCGTTAATTAAGAAAAAAAATACTAATTTATAAGACAGTACGACAATTTTTTTTTTAGTTTGGATTACAAAAGATTGTGGAAAAAAAAAAAAAAGGTTTAGACGACAAAACACAAAATACAGGATGGGATATTTTAAATTTAAGGAGTGAGATGTAATTGCTGAAACCATGGATATGAGTGAGTATACAGAAGCGAAACCCATACCGTATGCTGGATATTGGTGAAAAAAGAGTGGGGCCCAGGTCCGAATCAGTGCCACGGTGGATAATTCAATCCAACACCTTGCCAAAGCCAAGCCGAGCCAGTAGTAGCATAAGCGTTTTACTGCACCACCGCACGACCAAAAATATCAGAGCGAGAGAGAGAGAGAGAGAGAGAGAGAGAGAGAGAGAGAGAGAGAGAGCACTGGTGCTGTGGCTCCACCTGTAATTTCCATGCAAGTCGCGGCCCATTTTTCTAAACATGGACTTCGGTGCACGGTCTCCCTCAGCACTATATATATATCACCCAGACCCGCCCTCTGTCTCTCTCTCTCTCTCTCTCTCTCTGTGTAATTGCCTCTTATCTCTCTCTCTCTATAATTTCTCCAAAGCGCCTCTATAAAGCTTGCGTTCAAATCTCTCCCTCTATCTCTCTCCTCGCACACCATTTTCTCTCACTAGATCATCAGGTACGATTGCATTGCTTGATTCCTGAATTTGTTCCCACTCTTTTTCTGTTTCAGAGTTTCAATCTATTTTTGTTTTGTTTTTGTTTTGTTTTTGTTTCTTCTTGTGATTCTGGAATTATGTTTCGGTTTTGATGATCAAGCATGTGCCACACGCATTGGATCTCATCTGCGGATTTGAAATTGCGTATGAATGGTTGCATTAATGCTTCGATTTTGATTTTGATTTTTTGTTTGTTTGCTATTTAAATGCACAAAATGAATAAACGTAGTCAAGTTGGGGTCCATTTCGGGTTGCTTGTTTCTGTGTCATTGTGGTTCCGTAGAATCGAATCCAGTTTTTGGAGTCATTCTGTGATTCCGATTCCGCTTCTCTGTTATGTTTGAGAGCGTGGATGCTACACGGAACTAGAGCTGGAATGCGGTATGATTGGGTTAGCTGCATTATACTCCTACGTATTCAATTTACATTGTTGTTGCCTTTTTATTTTGATCAGTAACTGCTGCTCGGTTTGTTCTTTGGAGCTACTGTTGACGCATTGGGCAGCAATATCAAACCCAAGTATAAGCTAATATAACTCGTCGATTATGAACATGTTTGTGTTTGTAAGGAAACTGATTGGTTTTATTAGCACCTTTGTTAATGTTAGATCCCCAACACAAGTTTGATGGGTTTTGTTTGATCACTTTGCTGTTTTACAGCTTATCATTATCTGTTTTTGGGTATAACTTGTGTCTTATTTTCAATACGTTGGACTTTTATGCCGCAAAGTGCAAACAAATTTTCAAAGAGTGTTTCTAAAGCAGTGTAATTAGAGACTTTAGAAAGAGATATTTTTAAATAGCCTGGGCGCATTTTGATTGGTGCATGATGATACCAATTTAACCAGCCAAGAGTTACAGTAGGGTGCATTGATATCTTAAGTTTAAAAGGATAGCATGTGTTTTTAGCTTGCTATAAAGTCATTTGTATTGATTTTTGTCTTGTCGTGATTGCACTAGTAATTGTTTTTTGGTTTTTGTGATAGGTCTCTGTCCATGGATTCTAAATCAGTTGTAGACTTAATAGAAGCCTCCTCAGGGGTTCATTTTTCCGGATTTCACATGGATGGTTTGGAGCAAAGAAATACAGAGGTGGAGCAACCAACTACCTCAGCTACAGATAACTTTCATAAACAACCTTTTGTCATTGGTAAGTTTTGGCTTGGGAATTATGTTGAATCATGCTTAGCCTGTTCCTATTTAACTTGCAACTTTGTAGCATTACTTATTAGGAATTTTCTCTTAAAAAAAAAATGGACTTGCAATTTTATAACTTGAATTGGCATCTGCCCGGCACTCTACATGGTGATTTCAAGAAATTTACTTTAATAATTAGTGTACAATTACTTATTTGGAATTTTATCTTGTTGTTCTCAATGATGATCCTATTGCTAAGGCTTAAGTTAGAGACAGAAAATATTTTTTTACTAATTTTTATGACCTTTTAACTTTTATCTATTGATCTATGGTTAGGTATGTGCATTTTTATGTAATAGTTACTATCCATTGAGTTATTTTCTATTCTAGTCTCACAAGCACCAATACATGGCTTTCATGGCAGGGGTTGCTGGTGGAGCAGCATCTGGTAAGACCACAGTTTGTGACATGATTATACAACAGCTTCATGACCAGCGTGTTGTTCTTGTTAATCAGGTACTGTTAGCCTAATTTATAGGTTGTTTAATATAGTGATTTATTAAAAGAATTTATTCTTCTTTTTTTTGCATATCCTTATTGTGTTTATTTAAGTAGCTCAACCTGGATGAATGACAGGATTCCTTTTATCATAATTTGACTCAAGAAGAACTTTCACGTGTATATGAGTATAACTTTGACCATCCTGGTAAGGGCATTTTAACTGATGAATGTTAAATGCTGCAGTGAATATTAAAGTATCTTATCTGTTATTTTACTTAAAAACTGAGTTATATGAAATGATCTGACTATGCTATCGTTAGGTTTATGTTGGTCATATTTGAAACTCCTTAATGGATTACTTCCTTCAGTTTTCTTGTTGTACGATCATTTTATGGTTCCATAAACTTTAGGCACTTCACATTTATCTTTAAGAATCTAGCATTTTTTTATTAGAATTTTAGAATCTGGTGTTGAAGACCAAGCTTCTCTGTTCAAATAAACTCTGGTTTGTTCCAAACTAAATATCTGAACAATCTACATGTTTCATGGTTTATATATTCTGTTGTGGCTCATTTGTTTCTTTTGTCAGATGCATTTGACACTGAGAAACTGTTATCTTCTATGGATATGTTGAGGCATGGGCAAGCAGTGGATATTCCAAAATATGACTTCAAAAGTTACAAAAGCAATGTGTTTCCATCCAGAAGGGTAACTCTTTTGTTGTTTTCTTATTGTTTGTTTTCAAAATTAAAGGGTCTAAATCAGATGTAGTTCAACATATAAGTGCCTCTTGTTTTAGCCCTGTTCATTGGCAGCAATCAAAATTATAGTTATACATGAGCTTAAATTCGTTATTTGTCTCTTTCCTGTATTGGGAACCCTAACTGTTACGATATCCTCCACAGGTCAATCCGTCCGATGTTATAATTTTGGAAGGAATTCTCATTTTCCATGATCCCCGTGTACGGGAGTTGTTGAATATGAAGATATTTGTTGATACAGGTCATCTATGTTTTTTTTTTTTCTTTTCCCATTTTGACTATTAGATGTAGCATTTTATTTCTAATGCTAATGTACTTTACTGCAACAAATTTGGAAGTGCAAAATGTATAAAAAATTGAATGCGGTTACAACACTATTCATTATCATTGGAAGAATTCCTAACATTTTATTCTCTGGTCCTATTAGGATAATATATATTGTTCTCTGTTTATCTTTATCAAGAAGCGTAATGGTGATTTAATTACTGCAAGTCTGAGTCCACAGAAATTGTAGTTTTGTTGATACGTGTCCCACAGATGTGTTTTCCTATACATCTTTTAAACGAATTTGTTTTGAGAGTTACATTCCCAAGAGTGAATTATGTTGTACCTGTTACAAGTTGTATTGTCTGTCCTTTTTTATGCCATTGCATATTATAGTGTTACTAAGTCGCAACACTTGACACTGCAAAATTTTCAGTGCAGATGCTGATGTTCGTTTGGCTAGGAGAATAAGGCGTGATACAGCGGAGAAGGGCAGGGATATTGGTACTGTTCTTGATCAGGTTTGTCAATGTTCATGTGATCAGTCGCACTCTGATATATAAATAGGTAATATTAAGAAGGTTACTTCAAGCATTAATATAGACATGGGAGAAACCGGGAAGGGGGGTTGTTTCTTGGTAGAAATTTTTTTAGAATTTTAGTATTAAGGAGTATGATCAATAAGATTGGCTCTTGAATTTACGTAATAGCAATCTTGTCTGTTAACCTTCTATATTTCATTCTTAGCTTAAAATACTTCACTATAAATAGTTGGATGATCTATTATTCCCTTTCCCCTGCACCCTCTTTCTTTTTTCTTTCCTTTGTTACCCAAATTTACAAATTTAGGTTAGCTATTTTTCCAGTTTTATCTTTTCCTTACAAGTTGATTATTGTTTTTATGCAGTACTCAAAATTTGTGAAGCCTGCTTTTGATGACTTTATTCTTCCTACAAAGAAGTATGCTGATATCATTATTCCTCGTGGAGGTGATAATCATGTAGCCATTGATTTGATTGTACAACATATATGTACGAAGCTTGGTCAGCATGACCTTTGTAAAATATATCCTAATTTATACGTCATTCAGTCAACGTTTCAGGTATCTCATCTTTCGTATTTTCTCTTGAGCTACATAATCATTACTCTACCGTGCTTGTTAGTTAGTGGTTCTCTTTTGGTGTGTAACTATTGCTTATCTCATGCAGATACGGGGCATGCATACCCTCATACGTGATTCTCAAACAACAAAACATGATTTTGTTTTCTATGCTGATCGGTTGATTCGTTTGGTGTGTATAATGTTCCTTAAATTTAGGGATCATTTGATGATTTTGAATTCAGTTGTAGGATGGGGCAAAATTCCTTACCCTGTTGCACTCTAAGTTTCTTGAATGCTGACCAGGTTGTTGAACATGGCCTGGGACATCTACCATTTACAGAAAAGCAGGTGGTCACTCCAACTGGTAAGCTTACATTTGTGCTTTTTACTGATATCTTTTGGCTCTCCAATTTCATATGTCACTTTATGTTGGAACTTAAGATTTACATGCTATAAAGTAAGTGACTTTGATATTGTGCTTGATGAGTTTTTGTTGTATAATTATGTAAATGTCTGGTGTTTGAGTCCTGCTAACTCTTTAACTTATTGTATTTTACATGTATGGCCCATATTTTGTAATTAGGTAGGCCTACACACGAGGTGGGTATTAACGGTCTTTTATTTTAACTTAATATACATAGTTCATTTCCTAATGGCTTAAAATTTAGATTGATGGTAATTTAATAGTATACCAATAGCTAATTTCAGTTTAGTAATAAAAGCTATTTGATGTTCATGTTAACATGAGATCAATCGGTTGCTTAAGTAATGCCAGTTATGTTACTCAAGAAAGTTATGCTTTGCTAATCTTGTAATGTCTCATAACACAATTGACTCTCACTTATTCAAGTATGAAATTTCACATCCCATGCTTTTGCTTGTGTATCTTCTGAGATGTTACTGGTATAGGAGGAAAAAAATAATATTAAGTGATCATTTTTAAGATGGCTTGTCTTCATAATATGGACAACAGGAGATATTTCATGCTATATTAGACATTTTACTTCGTTCATTATTTTGGTTGTTATTTATAGGTTCTGGCTCTAGGAGACAGTGATTACTAATGTATTGCTTCTAACTTACCTCTATGGTGTGGATGCAGGGTCTGTTTATACTGGTGTAGACTTCTGCAAGAGATTATGTGGTGTTTCTGTTATAAGGAGGTAGGCTTTCATTTGTGGCATCTCATTATATATTTGATGTCTTTTTCCTTTTTATTTTAATTGGCTTTTCTATGATCTTGGGGTTGCCTTCTTAGATTTTACAAAAGTACTTGAAAGGTTTAATTTGTAAAATTTCATAATATACTACTAAGGGCTTAACCAAACCAATTATCTTATGTCCTGTTAAACCTCATTTATGTTGTATGATAACATTCTCATACCAGTGGTGAGAGCATGGAGAATGCTTTAAGAGCATGCTGTAAAGGTATCAAGATTGGGAAAATTCTTATTCATAGAGAAGGGGACAACGGTCAGCAGGTTTGTGCATTTATCTGAGTGTGTGGAGTTCCATGCAGTGTTTTTATTTTCATCAACTTAATCCATTTCTACATCTGACTGTTCCGTTGATTCTTTATTGCTGGGCAGCTAATCTATGAAAAACTACCTCAGGATATCTCAGATAGGCATGTGTTACTATTGGATCCTATCCTAGGCACAGGTTTGTTTTTGTACTACTCTTTTCTGAATTGTTTTAATTCTTATGCTAGGCATTATGTGGTCCTTATTGTAATGAACATGGAAGCTTGTCAAAATTGGTTCCTTAGATTATGGTAGTTCTCAACAGTCAACCCTGTTTGGCATATATGCTTTGACTTTTTGTTGTTACGTTGGCTGGTGTAGCTAAGGAATTACACTTTTTCTTCAGGGAATTCTGCTGTTCAGGCTATATCTTTGCTTCTGAGGAAGGGTGTACCGGAGTCCAACATTATATTTCTCAATCTTATATCTGTAAGTTTGGTTTATCCCAATCTTGTGTTCGTTCATTTCTGGGTTTCTCTCTTTCTCTTGACTACATAAAGGGCTAAATCTAATGATGGTGCAAATCCATTAACCAGGCACCTCAAGGTGTACATGTGGTCTGCAAAAGCTTCCCAAGGATTAAGATTGTGACGTCTGAGATTGAAATTGGTCTGAATGAAGATTTCCGTGTCATACCTGGCATGGGTGAATTTGGGGACAGATATTTTGGAACCGATGATGATGACCAGCAAATGGCGGCTGCTCCACAGTAATTCCATCAAAGCTGCCTTCTTGGTCTAATTCATTTATCATTTTCAGTTATCATCATCAGCAGTCATGAATATCAGCTAGAACTTGCTTGACTAAATATTGTGCTGGGTGCTGCTTTTCGAGAGTTGAAAAGATTTTGACTTCATTAAAGTGAGAAATCACCATCATTTTAAAAACTTCTTTTATATAATTCTGTCTTGGAAATTTTGTTGCAAACTGGGGGGTGTTTTAAATTTCAAGTGTCTTTAGTTAATTCTCTCAAAATACCTTGAAAAAGGGTTGGATGGTTACAAAAATTACATTTAGGCAGAGTGAGTGATGTTTTGACTCTGTATCTGTGCACTATATATATATATATATATATATATATAGAGTCTAGCCCCCATAAAAATTTTACTATACATACAATTTTTGTGGCATTTTGGGGAGTAACATTCAGTGACAAATGAAAAGCCTCCTCCCCATGATATATGTATTTACTCCATATACTCATTATATGATATGATAATAAAAATATATTTTACTGAAAACTACTCTGATGTGCCTTTTTCACTTTCAATGCTCATTTTACTTTATAAAGCCTAAATTTTTAGAAGCTTTTGGTTAATTTAATTACCATGAGAGAACTAAGTAGGTTGATCTGAATATGGACGGCATTTGATGGGTGAATATAGTGGAAGTGACATACAAAAACAATAAAAAATTGGAAAAAAAAAAGAAAAAAAAAGAAAAAAGAAGTGGCTGAATGAAACACATAGAAGTTAGTAAAGTCCAAAAGTTGAGGTTTGGAGTGTCATGCAGCACCTCTTCAAGTTCTCCAAAAAATAACAAAGAGAAAAGGATGAGGGGCATTTGGTATTCCACACAATGTATATGAAGCTCACGTAAGAGGAAGGAAATGAAAAAAAAATAAAAAAAGAGACATAGAAGTGGAAGCTAATGGATGAGTTGCCACTTGGCAAGGAGAGTGATCACTCATTGCTTTATCCGAGGATGATAACCTTCGTTGGGCTAATCTTGTGACACGTGTTCATTGATGGTATAGATCGATTCTGTTGGTATATTCCATTAAGGGTTATCTATTTAGATTGTTGGCTCTCTTAACCTTGTTTTTGCATTTTCGTCCCCTATACACCCCACTCTTCCTCTCACTCCATCCAAATATCATCCTAAAAGCTTTAGCCATGTCTGCCTTTGTTGGAAAGTATGCTGGTAATCCCACTTCTTTCTCTCCCTACATAAATATATACACACTTTAATATAAAAAAAATAAAAAAATAAAAAAATTGAAGGCTCATCATGATCAATCCCCTAAGTAAAAAGAATATCGGAAACGATAATTAAATCAAGAAACACATTAAATACCATAGTTGTTGTTTGTTTCCTTATTCTTGTTATTTTTTGTACTAGATGAGCTTATCAAGAATGCCAAGTACATTGCAACTCCCGGCAAGGGCATTCTGGCAGCCGACGAGAGCACCGGCACCATCGGGAAACGTCTAGCCAGCATTAAAGTTGAGAACATCGAGCCTAACCGCCAAGCACTCCGTGAGCTTCTCTTCACCTCTCCAAATGCACTCTCCTTCCTCTCCGGTGTCATCCTCTTCGAAGAGACACTCTACCAGAAAACCTACGATGGAAAACCGTTTGTCGAAGTCCTCCAGGAGAACAATGTCATCCCGGGTATCAAGGTAGACAAGGGCACCGTCGAGCTGGCTGGAACCAACGGCGAAACCACCACTCAGGGATTCGATTCTCTCGGCGCAAGGTGCCAGCAGTACTACAAGGCCGGTGCACGGTTCGCCAAATGGCGTGCCGTGCTCAAAATTGGTCCCACAGAACCATCCGAACTTTCTATCCAGCAGAATGCTCAGGGCTTGGCTCGATATGCTATTATTTGCCAGGAAAATGGGTTGGTGCCTATCGTGGAGCCTGAGATATTGACTGATGGAGACCATGATATTAAGAAATGTGCTGCTGTTACTGAGACTGTGCTCGCTGCTGTTTATAAGGCTCTCAATGATCACCATGTTCTTCTTGAAGGGACTCTTCTTAAGCCTAATATGGTCACTCCTGGTTCTGACAGCCCAAAGGTATAGAAAAAGTTAGTTTTTAATGAAAATGCTCATGTTTTTGCATGTTTATATACATATATATATATACATATATATATATATATATATATATATATATATATATCTTCTACATATCCCAGAAAATCAATATGAGATTCTAGAAATTTCAAAATTTAGTTTACCAACTGATATACTAATATTCAATTAGTTTTTTTTTTTTTTTTTTCTTTCTAATTTACTTATCTAATTAAAAATTTATCAACCAATAATACATTAACATATATCATTTAATAAATATTTATGATAAACATTTTGATGCCTTTAGCAAGCTAACGAGATTAATGTCATAATTAATCATTTTTTAATTTAATTTTTTTTGTTTTTCTTCTCTAAAATAGCAGAGTTTCATTAATTTTTGCACATATATGTTTTGTGTATATATATATATATATATATAGGTACCACCGGAGGTGATAGCAGGGTACACAGTGACTGCACTCCGGCGGACAGTCCCAGCGGCGGTACCAGGTATCGTGTTTCTATCGGGAGGACAGAGTGAGGAAGAGGCAACGCTGAACCTGAACGCCATGAATAAGCTGGAGGTGTTGAAGCCATGGACACTTTCGTTCTCATTTGGGCGTGCATTGCAGCAAAGCACACTCAAGACATGGAGTGGGAAGAAAGAGAACGTAGGGAAAGCTCAGGAGGCGTTCTTGGGGAGGTGCAAAGCCAATTCAGAGGCTACTCTTGGCAAGTACATAGGTGGGGGTTCCCGTGGACTGGCTTCTGAGAGTTTGTTCGTTAAGGGTTACAAATACTAGCTTGCTTACCTTGGCCTTAATTTGGAGTTTGGAAAAGTATGATCAGATGGATCGGTGTTAATTTGATATCAAAATTTTACAATGTATTTTGTTTTCATCTTTCTTGTTTGCATGCTTACTGCTTACTCTTAATTGGTACATATTTTACAAATTTATTACGCATTTTTTTTTTTTTTGATAAGATTTATATACCATTACAATCTCTAGTGTAATCGGGCAACTTGCGTATAACTATATTATAATTCACGGTATAAGAGTTTTCAACCTAGAAAATGGTAGGATTTCAACCTCTATATTCTTGGCCAGAGTCCAATTTCCCCATCAATCTCTATGAGTTATAAGCACTTAAATAAAATTGTATTTGTCTCACTACGTGGAAAAAAAGGAACCAAACCAAATTGGTAAAAAGATTGAGCCGTTAATTAAACCGTTAAACAGGTGTGAGAAAGAAGGTGGTTTTATTTTGAGGATATACCACTCATTGATATGGCTATGCCATGGAAACAAGCAAATTTAACCATCATATATATAAACAAAATAAAAGTGAGATTAATTCATAAAAATAAAAAATAAAAAAAAAGTGAGATTAGCTTTTTACTTAACTGCTTTACTTGATTGCAAAAATACAAGTAAATTATGTATTAAAACTTAGTATGCATGCATGTCAACTTAGCCTACATAATGACAAAGCAATCATTATAAAAAAAAAAAAAAAAAAAGAATAAAAAAGAAGAAGAAGAAGAAGAGCAAAGCAAGCACCTGAAATTTATATGCCTTAATTTATTATCCTTTTTTTTTTCTTTCTAAACTTTATGATACCATAAAAGTGAACCTAATTAATTGGTAATGCTATACTTATCAAATTTATCTATTAAATTTTGATTAAAAAATATGACAATTTATTAATAGTTGATAAATTAATAATAATCTAAAAATATCATCAAAGGACAATTCAATAAAATAATGTCAAATTATTTGGTAATTCAAAATTTAGTTAATAAATTTCAAGGTTTTAGAATTATTCCTATTTAAAATACTTTGTCATCTTGAAATTTTTATCAATTTCCATTGTAGTTCTTTTTTTTTTTTTTTGTTTTTTTTCGTTTTTTGTTTTTTTGGGATGGAACATTCACATGAGATTTAACTACCACAAATGTTTATTTATTTATTTGAAGCACACAAATGTTTAAGTAATTTCAACACATTTTGAGCATGTATAATAAGGAACCAAACTCCATTTCCATTTAATATTTTCTTGTTTCTTATTAATTTGTAATACATGTGGACAACAACTTCGGTGAGAAACGCAATCAATTAATTGAAAAGTATTATTTTTGGTAATATTAATTGAAAAGTATTATTAATTAGTCAAATTGTTTTATTTTGTTATTATTATTATTATTTTGGTTTGATGTTAGCAGTGACAGTTGTTCTGCTTCCCCCTTTTTTTTTTTTTTTTTTGGGTAATGAGTTATGTTTTTACTTTTTAAAGGAAAAATAATTATTGCGTTGATAAAATGGAGTTGGAGAGTATAAGACGAAAAACGACATCGTTTTAATGAAAGTCTGAGTTAATTTCATGTAAAAGCTCCACCGAATGTCCATTTCGGTCCCTCTGGAATTCGCTGCTCCAAAAAGCGAAAAACCATGTCATCGTCTTCTTCAATCTCGTCGTCGGTCCGTTTATTCACAGCCAGAATACCCACTTCTCTCTTCACCACCAAAACCCTCTCGGCCTCACCAACGCCAAAGAATCCCTCTTTCTTCAGACCCATCTCATTCCAACGAATCCCAGCCAGTAAACCACCACCAACAGCAGCATCACCATCACCATCAACATCGAGCTCCATATCCCTGCAACCCATTGAAGAACTCCCTCCAAAGCTTCAAGAAATCGTCAAGCTCTTCCAGTCCGTACAGGAACCCAAGGCCAAGTACGAGCAGCTCTTGTTCTACGGCAAGAACCTCAAAACCCTCGATTCCCAATACAAAACCAAGCAGAACAAGGTCGAGGGCTGTGTCTCTCAGGTCTGGGTCAGATCCTATCTCGATTCCGATAGAAACGTCGTCTTCGAGGCCGATTCTGACTCGGTGCTGACGAAGGGACTCGCTGCGCTGCTCGTCAATGGACTCTCTGGCCTGCCAGTCGAGGAGGTTCTTCGCGTCTCGCCTGATTTCGTCGTGCTTCTTGGGCTTCAGCAGAGCTTGACGCCTTCGAGGAACAATGGGTTTTTGAATATGTTGAAGTTGATGCAGAAGAAAGCGCTTCAATTGCTCGTGGAAGCTGAAAGTGGAACAGAGGGAGTGGAAAGTCCGAATCCTGGGTTGAATTCCGCGAGACCCAATTCGGGTTCGGAAACTAATAACAATGTGGGAAGTTCGAATTTTGGATTGAATTCTGAGTTGGGTGTTGAAGAGAAATCGAATGTCGAATCCAAAACCCAAGGTGGGTCGAATTTGGGTGATTTGGGAAGCAGAGGGAAGAGAATTAAGGAGATACTGGAAAAAGAGCTTAGGCCTATTGAATTGCAAGTGGAAGATATATCATATCAGCATGCTGGGCATGCTGGGGTTAGAGGAACTGATGGGGAAACACATTTCACTTTGAAAGTTGTGTCGAAGGAATTTGAAGGAAAGAGTTCGGTGAAGAGGCATAGGCTTATTTACGGTTTATTGCAAGAAGAGTTGCAGAGTGGGTTACATGCATTGTCAATAGTGGCAAAGACACCATCTGAAGTTTAGTTAGTGGTTCATTACAAAAGAGGTTCACATTTTCTTTTTTTTTTCCTTTCTTCAAGGGGAAAAAAAAAAAAAAGGAAAAGAAAAAGGTCACTTTTATTTCATGTTAAAGAGTGTCAATAAGGTGCTTTTTTTTATTTTTTTTATTTTTTAAATTAATCAGAAGCATGGTTACTCATTGTTGTCCTGTTCACATGTTTTTTAGAGTCCTGATTTTCCAATGTAAATTACATACACTGTTGTTAAGCTTCTTATGAAGCTTGAAATTTGAGCTGGCATGTATTTCAATGGTAGGTTCTTAAAGATTATACTTGAGAAGACCTAAAATTTCAATTCTAATTGCTTGATAATATTCTCTTTGCGAGTGGGTTTTTAAGCACTGTTTGCTTTTGGAATAAGGTATTGTAATGCAGTTTAGACATGGAACTTCTTTTACAAGAATTCTAGTATTATATGATTTTCGTTTCTTCTTATCTTATGCACTGATCATACTGGTCCGGAAATGTCGTTATTCTATATTGGAGCTTCTTAGGCGAGATATTCTATAAAATGGAGTTCCTGCTATAGATGAACTCTCCTTTGGATGTTCTGGATTATGCTATGATTCTTATGAATTGTTATTAAAATTAAAAAAAAAATAAATAAATAAAATATAGAAGGGTAGTGAATATAGAAGTGAATGTAGAATACGACACATTCTGTTGATTTTGCATGGATCTTTACCCCCTTTTTCCACATTTTAAGCTCTACTTTGATTGAACTGTGTAGAAGATGGATACATTCCTTTTTCTAATTTGTTTATCTATTTATTTTGTGTGCTTGTGAGGTGAGCTTCTCCTGATCACACTGCACTTGTTGCTCCTTTATTTCAAGAAATATTTGTAGTTTGGTGAGTTATGAACTGTCAGTCTACAGGTTACATTCCCATGAGCTTGTTGACAAGGTAATTTTTTACCATATGACAACAAATATACCAGATTCAGCAAAAGTTAATTTCTGTAGAGCTATATGATAGATATTTGTTTATACTCCAGAAATAGCAATTAGCCCTTAATCTAAACAGAACTCAGTTACACCATATTTAAAGGTTGGTCTGGCAGGGCTGAGTTTGCCGGAGTCTTTTGTGGTTTATTATTTACTGTGTCATCATTTGGCTTATCAGATGCTGGAAACTGCTTGATTCATGATAGGCTCAAGCACTTACTACCAAACCAAGCGCTTTAGCTGATAGCTAATCAGGCGTTTATTCTGTTTTCTTTCGCCAATGTTCCTAATAATAGAGTGCTTGGTTTTGATACGATAGTCTGAGTCTGATTCATTGATGCTGGTGTAGTATTCCATTACATCATAATAATAATAATAATAATAATAAATAAACATCTGAGGAAAATTGGTAGAAGATAATGTTATAGAAAATGTGCCACCATCCTGCTTCCCAGGAGTCAAAGAGGAAACTAGGTGGTAGTTTTGTAAATTTATATCTTTACAAAAAATACCAGTTTTAGGTGGTAGTTTTGTAAATTTATATCTTTACAAAAAATACCAGTTCTATATTGGTTCTTATAGCTTTATAAAAACTATGATAGAGATGCACAGTGCTCTAAAAGGTAGCGATTCTTTGAGTACTAATATTTGTATATCGTTATGCTTTAAAACTACATTAAATTTACATATCTATGCATGCGACTCTTCAACTCTTAGATAGTAACGTAGTGGTACATTTTTCAAAGGGACAATGGGTTTCAAAAACAGAGTTTAAAAGATAAAAGGTTAACAAAGACATTGTTTTTCTTTGACCATCTTTATTATTATTTTACATGTGCCATTTTTTTTTTTTTCAATCTTAATTTTTAAGTTTTCTTCTTTGAGTTACAAGTTTAGGGCTCGCTTAACACTATAAGCACATGGACTGTACATAGTATTTCTGTTGCTAGAGGAAAGATACTATTGTCTAGCGTATATTTTTGCTTCCAAACTGAGGAGGTCCATAGCTACAAAATTTCTGTCTCTTTTAGCTTGGAAAGTTCATTATCGACCTATTACAAGTATTTTGACTTTAGGCTTATAGCATGTCTTTCTTTGTTGCAGCTGAGTGTTTGTAAATGAAAAAAACTTGTTCAAAGGGCAGAGGACAGGTTGGAGCTCAAGACAGATCAAGATACAATGACAGAACCAGAAAATGTGCAGTAATTTATCAAATGGCAAGACTAGTTGTTTAGATTTTGTTTCAGAAGTTTTAAAACAGATGTTTATTTTGGTTATATGGTTGTGGCCAAGTCTGCTTATGGTTGAAACTTTTAATCATTAAGTTTGATGTGCCTATCTGTTGTAATCATGAACTCATCACAAAAATTTCAGATTACAAGATACTGGAAATTCCGATATGATGATATTTTGGAGACTAAAATCTACATAATCTATGAACTAGTGGAAAACATTTGTAGTTTCCTCGAGGCATGCACTTTCATATTCTTAGGCCTTATGATATGATATATAGTCAAATATTTGTTTACGCTCCAGAAATTCCATTAGTACTTAAACCTAAACAGAAGAAATTGAAGGAGAAAAAAAGATAAAAAGAAATTATGTATCATAAATTTTCATCTCTTTGTTCTGCAACTTCTGGCAACTAAAGCACCAGTTGGTGGACCTGTCATCTGCAACTGGCATCTACTATGCAACCAGTAGGAAAAATGGATCATACCCAGCGTGGCTCTAACTTTAAAAGTCCCTCTCATGTTGTAGTTAACCTTGTTGCTTTGAACCTGTGTTCGAAGTTCATGAGCGTGATTCTGAGGCAAATAAACCAAGCTTGATACCAGGTGAATTGATTCCAACCTTGTTTCTCCAGGTCTTTGAGTGAAAGGCTGTAGAGCTTGAGTTGATATGAGCCTGTCAGAAAAGTAGAGCTCTAGATCCAAATACTCGAATCTTACATCAATTTTCCGATTCGGGTTGGAGAAGTTTGCTAGGAAAATGAAGTCACCGTTGAAGTATTCTGGTGAGTCGAAGTAGATGGCGTTAAGGTTAGCATTGGGGATGTCAAACAATGGGATTTTTGGTCTTACAACAAGGAAGATGATTAAAGTTGCAATTCCAAAGAAAATAAGGAGGAGACTAAATATAAGACAGAAAATAGCACCGCACCATATTAAAGGGTTGGTCTTGCGAGGCTGAGTTTGCCTGAGTATCGTGTGCTTTATTAGCTTTTCTGTGTCACTATTTGGCTTCTTAGGTACTGGTGTTGCTAGATTCATTGCCGGTTTTGATATGATAATCTGATTCAGAGATACTGGCGTGGCATGCCTTTGTGGTGGGGTTGAAAAAGGAGGTGTTTGTGGAGGTGCAGGTGGAAGAGGAAGCATCTTTAAGAAGTGCTAAAGCACAAAAAACCACAGAAAAAAAAAAAAAAAGAAAGAATGGATGAATGAAGAAGGAAGATGAAGATGGTATTTGCTTTTAAATAAATTAGGAAGTTGATTAGATTAAGTAAAGAGTAGAAAAGAAGCTTTTGATTGAGGGGCAGTGGGACCAATGTGCTTGTTTTTGGTATTAGGAAAAGGCAGTGTCGGTGGGAGTTAAAGTTGGGAAATTGAAATGTTTTGGTTTGAATGTTTTTCTGCTTTTGAAATTTCTGTAGTGTTTGAGAAAGACCCAGAAGAAGTGGCTCTCCTTTTTTGAACTTGTAATCAAATGGTGTAACATATGGTGGAGTGTCAGTCCAATGAATGGTTTAGATTATGAGGTATTATTAATTATACCAATCAAACCATGTGCAAGTTTATGTGATTAAACATGAAAGCCCGATAAAAGAGCTTTCTGCCAGAAAGTTAAAAAACATAAAATAATGATAATGCGCATATGTACATTATAATAAGAAATCTAATTTGTAATCAATATCAATGCGGTCTTGTTAGTGTACAATTCACTGACGATTGTACATAAATGAAAATTGATTCGATCTGGGTTTATTTGTCTATTTTGTCTACTTTACAAGAAGGAAAAAGAGAGATGAAGGAAAACAGAGCTTTTTTTTGGTCAACATTTCAAGAAGGAAAACAGAGGTTTGAACTGCTTTTCTTAACCACTATAAATGTGTGATAAAATGTATGTTCTTAACCTTTTTTTTCCTTTTTCTTGTTGAACTTTGGTTGCCTATTCTGACCTGTTATGCAAACTTCTTTTTTTTTTTTTTTTTTTTTTTAAGTCAAAAGATTTATCGACTTTCTGAGAAATTAACTTATATGTAAGATACAAGTCATGAGGCTTTATTTTGAAATGGAAAAACAAACAAATAAAAAGAATAATTGTAAACTAAGAATTGAATTCTCATGCATTAGTTTCTAGATCTAAACAAACAAAGTTATAAAGCACCTAGCAGGTCATTTATAGACTACAAAAAGAAGAAGGCATCGAACATGCTACAGGCAGAGGCAACAGAGTAGGCCAAACAGGATAAGAAACTGATATCTGATGTTAGCTAGGCTAATTCCATCCGCATGCGATCAAATAACTGATAAATTAATACATTAATTACCATCAATAAATTTTCTTTTAAAAATAAGAACAAGAAAAATTATTATTAAGTTTTTAATTTTAATTTGAAAAGAAACAATAACAAATAATCATAGTAGAAATATATATATATATATATATAAATCATGAAGAAATTCTCTTAAAATTTTATATCTCATGTAGAAGGATTTGCACCAGATATCATAGATGTGAAGCTCAAATCTTTATACTACAGGGCACATCAAGCTTATTAAATCTTTGGTACCATTTTGTTCGCTGATTTTCTTTATTGGGTATCACATAACACAGACAATAGCAAGAAATCTGGAATAATTTAACAACAACCAATTTCAGCTGAGAATGAAATTAGGCACTGAAAGATAGCAAATTGTTTGAAAGTAAGGTTAAACATAAGTCAATAAACATCACTTCAAACTTAAAGGGCAAGGGGAGGGCAACACTTGGAGTTGACATATATATTGGAAATTGTATTATTACTGAGCACAGCAAAACAATTAAACGAGCTTGGAGAAGTGAGACGATATCCACCAAGCAGCAAGGTAGTAGCGGTACCGCCAAGCCACTTGTACATGTATAGTTGAAAGCTCTCAATTATTTTACCTATCACAAAATCATGTCATAATTAAGCAATTAATCAGACCGAACCAGTATGGTGATCAACCGGCAGAAATTGAAACCAAATATATGCCTTGAAAATAACAATACAAGTATCTAAGAACATGTTTGATATGGTCAGCAATGCCAACTTATTTGCCTCAAGGCTGCTCGAATAAATTTTTAATAAAAACAAAATTCCTAGAAACGATTAAGGGTTTAGGGCCTAATAAGAATATATATATTGTGAATAAGAATATATTGTTTGTGTAAGCTTGGGGTAGAAGAATTAATATAAAACCCAAATTCAGAACAGCCACGTTACTTATCCTTTTGCATTGTCTTCGAAAACAGAAATATACATTTTCAATTAAGGGAAATAGTAGACACATGTTCTAATAAGGCCACTCCAACTAGCAAGAAAATATTTGCTGAAAAAAGAAAAAAGCAAGAAAATATCTTTTATTTTTTATTTTTTATTTTTTTATAGAAAAATAGGAGTTCTGTCCTGTTCTAGCTATAAATTAAGGCAATACAACAATGCACAAATTTTTATTTTATTTTATTTTAATTTTTTGATATTGAATGCATAAATAAATTAAACATGAAAATGCATATATGTTTGGATCTGCATCCAAAGTAGCTAGTTTGGTTGTTGGTCACATGAATGCCCATTCAATGTTTAATTACCAGAAAACTAAATAAAATGCACAGTGTTTTTTATTTTTTTTATTTTTTATTTTTAATATTGAATGCATAAATGAATTAAACATGAAAACGCATGTGTTCGGATCTGCATCCAACATAACTAGTTTGATTGTCGGTCGCATATGGATGCATATTTAGTGTTTAATTACATGAAACTAAATAAAATTTCAATGGTTCTAATTTAAGTAATTTATAGTAGAATTCAAGAATTTAAATATTAGCACAATTACCTGACAAGTACGTAGGACTTAATTTATTTCTTCCAATTGACAAAATCAGAACAAACGGAAAGTTTCATATTTTCCTCCATCGCGCCTATAACTGATGCCAACATAAGGTACATGTTGAACGATCTCATAGTGTTGTCCTCCTTCTGGAAGCATACTATCCTTGAACTCCTCCGACATATCATAAAAGCAAAGATATTGAAGGTTTTTCAAATGTTGGATACCGGATGGGACCTCCTTCAATTGTGGACTGGGTCCAATGTTGAGGCTTTCAAGATTCACAAGTGATCCTTCCTCTATCACCACCCTTTCCAGTCCACTCAAATACGTGAGATCGAGCTCCTTCATTTTTGGGAACATCCCCTTCTCAAACTGCAATTCATCACCAACGTATGCATCACACTGTATCCAGAGTACCATTAGGTTTGGCAGATTTTTCAAATTCTGAATCGGATTATCTTCTAATTTTGACCAATCAAAGTATATTGCTGTCAGATTTTGAAGTTCCTTGATCCATTCTGGCAACTTCATTAAACGCCCAATTAAGCAGAGACGTTGGAGAAATTGAGGTGGAGATGACATGTTTTCTAAATCGATCACATCATCTTCACTCGTTGCAGTTACTGCCAAAGATTCCAGGTGTTTCATCTTCTCAATACACTCTCCCAAAATCCTTCCATGTTCACTTCTGAGATTACGGATGCCCAACCTCCTCAACTGCGTCAACTTTCCCAGCTCTTCAATTACCTCAGCTCCCATCTCATTTACTTCCAACTCGTATAACTTTTCAAGGGATTTTAAGCTCCCAAATCCTTGTTTTAGTTTTATTCCTTTCCTTTGAGCTATGCAAAAATGCATGGTTAAGTCACTATTGTATCCTAAGAGATGTCGTAACTTGTGAAGCCTTCTGATCTCAGCAGGTATCTCAGACACAAATGATTGCTTTAGATCCAGAGTCTCAAGATTTACCAATTTCCCTATGGACCTTGGTAGCTTCTTTACTTTGGTGTTTCGAAGACTCAAATATCTTAAATGAAATAACTTCCCAATATCTTCATGGATTGAATCTATTGGAGCATCTTCAAAATCTAAAAATTTTAGAAGCTTGAAATGCTTTGCCAATGTACCTGGAATAAAAATGTAGTTTAGGAGTGTCTGATTCTGATAATTGTTGAAATTCAAAATACTACGTACTTGAGAAACTTGATCTGCATCTTGAAGAACAGTAGTGCATGAATTGTTGACAATTGATAGGCGTCGAGTTACTATTTCTCCTTTTAAAGTGGACTCATTTCCATCAACAACATGGCAAAAAAAACTTGACTCCATTTTTTTGACAGCAATCTCATGCAAAAGATCATGGATGCGACAAGTTCTGACTCTTCCAACATTGTCTACCAAAGACACCTGAACCAGACTTCTATGTATTAGTTCAAACAAATACTCAAGTGCAACTTCTTCTAATGTTTTATCCTTTTTCTGGTTCACAAATCCTTCAGCAATCCATTGTCGAATTAACCTTGAACATCTAATGGAATAGTCCTCCGGATACATGCCAAAGTACAAAAAGCAAGATTTAAGATGGTAAGGTAGATCAAAATAACTAAGAGAAAGGATTTTTACTATGCTTCTAAGATGAAGATTATTATCCAGCTCTGAACTAAGGCTATCATGCAATTTTTGCCATTCAACAGTTGTCTTGTTTTTTGTTTTGAGAAGACCAGCTATGGCTACAATAGCAAGTGGCAGCCCTTCGCATTTATCAACAATATTACGAGACAGCTGCTCCAGATAGGTTGGACATTGTCCACCATAATCATACTGAAAAAGCTTATTGCGAAAAAGTTCCCAAGCTTTTTCATAAGCCAAAGGCTGTAATTCATGGACACGAAAAGATGGTGAAATTTTGCAAAAGTTTGCAACCTTCATATTTCGGGTTGTGATCACTACTCTACCTCCATTTTTATTATCAGGCAAAGCAATTTCTATGTCTCTCCAGAAATCTACTTTCCAAACATCATCGAATATCACAACATACCTTTTGTGCAGCAAGTACTCTCTTAATTTTGTAGTCAGCGTTAACTCATCCATTTCATTAATTCCATCAGGAGTAGATTCTTTCTTTTCCTCGCAGAATTTCTTGATGATGTTCTTTAATAGCTCCTTGTTCTGGTATGGATGAGAGACTGTTACCCAAGCATGGCTGTCAAACTTTTCTTTGACCGACTCATAGACCTTTCTAGCAAGAGTAGTCTTGCCCAAACCCCCCATTCCGACCACTGAAATTACGGTTCGTTGAGTTACCTGTTCATCTAGCAACCAACCAATCAATTCAGCCCTTGGAGATTCAATACCCACTACTTCATCTTCCTCTAGATAAATGGCCCGTTGTCGAGAGTTGTTCCATGAAGCAGCCGAAGTAGTTGTAGATCCTACCTCCATGGAATCAATGCCATAATTTTCTCTTCTATTTTCGATTTGACCAACTTCTACTTTGATGTGTTGTATCTGAGACGCAATCCGGTGACGTGCTTTTATTGTGATGATGCAGCGAGCACGCTTATAGAGGGAGCCAATGAAGCCACCTCGGCGACGATTTTGTGCCAAGTGAAATCTGTGATCATCAATCACGTCTTCTATACGAAACGAAACTTGGGTTAGCTGTTTTACCCATGCTTTAACGCCTTCTCTAACTGTGTCATCTTCATTTTCGGCCTTCATGTCCGCATCCTTGAGGAAACGTTTGATGCTCTCTAGCTGATTTTTGATGTCCTCAACTTCAGAGTGAACGTTTCTCAGCAACTTTACTTCTTCTGTCAGCAGTGGGGTGAGGTAGTCAACAACAAAGCCCACTGCAGTCTCCGCCATTACTACCTCTCTCTTTAGCTTCCGTCTTGATCGATGGATGAGAGGTTTGTGGTTCTAACAAGTAAGAAGAATCATCAGCGTGAAATGCTGCAATGGATGTCCAATTATGATAGGAGCAACTCTGTTTGTCTGTTTGGTTTTTTTAAATTGAGTGAATTATCCAATTTTCTGATGAAGAGGGACAACGTCCATCTTGTTTTTGATGAATAATGAAGTCAACTATTGGAAGCTGTGAGGCAGGTTGGCTCTTAATTATTTGTCTTTTAGCAGTAGACACAGGTAATATGCTCAACCACCGAGCTCCCTTTCGTCTCAAGAGCACCTGAATGTAGGTCCCACTAGAAAGAATAATTTGTAGCGCGTGAATGTAGGTCCCACTACAAAGAATAATTTGTATGACCAGCCCAATTCCAACATTTAAGAAGACCAGGTACAGCATCTAGAGACTAAAATTACCACCCCCAAACCAAAAGGTAAATAAATAAATAAATAAAATGGTAAGGTTGTAAGTCATGCATAATGGAGTTTTTTTTGATAGAATCATGCATAATGGAGTCTTTTTTTGATAGAATCATGCATAATGGAGTTCTGAATCCTTCTTTCAGGTTCATGTAATGCCATGTGACCTTAAGATGATCGTCCTGGAAGCTGAGTCAGAAGATGAGACAATCATTGATAGCTGCGATGCAGGTTACCAGCAAATGGGTATAATTTAACTACCTATTTCTGAATCACATTTATAGTTTACAAACATCCGTATTTATTTATTTATTTTTGTCACGGGCATGAATGTTTTGAGTTATTTTTTATTTTTTTCAATTAGAGCAAATTGTGGGTTATTTTAGATTTAAAATACGTCAATTATATTTTATTTACACATAATATGTAATATTTATTTGCGGGAGATCGGACTTGAAAGCAAGGAAGGATCAGTGCAAGTTGCAACTAAGCAGTACTTCATTTTATAGTGAAGACGTTTTACCTAGTCTTTATATATATATACGAATTAGTTTCTAGTGCCTTTCTTCTTTGGTTGAGAAGTGTTTAGCATCACAAATTAGTTTTCACATTACTGTTTCCACAGCTCCCAAGGTACACAAGTCAACACTTTTTTTTTCTCTCCGTCTCTAACTTCTCTGTATTTCTCTAGCAACATATATTTCTCTCTGTCTCTGTTTTTCCTCTGGCAATTGCAATCCTGACCCAACTCAAAAAAAAAATTGCATTCTTAACCTGCAGATGAGTTTTTGCCAATGATTCTTGGAGTCCTACAGAAACATGAAAAATAAATAAATAAAATAAAGTAACAGTTAGTGGCTACTTTTCCACCGTTAGAAAGTCTACTTAAACAAAACAGAGTCTCATTGATATTAAGCTGGCTAATTAAGACTAGCCTTGCAATTTGCATTATAATATAAAAGGTTTATGGCGCAAGTGGCACTTGGTTTTGTTTTATTTTAAGCAAAGAAAGAGAAAGGCACATAAATTAAATAGTGCCAGCAACCATAGACAATTACAATTTACAAAAAAGAAAAATAAAAGTAGAAACAAATACTAAGTTGATTTTTAAAAGGGATCTTGATTTGTTCAATGACAACAAAGTCATGATCCTATCCAAAGTCTAGGCTAATAGTTTGTTGCGATTAAATTAATGCTTCAAAAAATTCATTAAGGTCCTATTTGATATAATTTTTAAAAGATTAAAAGCAATTTTTAAAGTTCAAAAATTATTTTGAAGAGTATTTGGATAATTTTTTGAAAATGTTTTAGTTTTCATAAGCATTTTTAACTACAATTAATAAAGAGTGGTTTTCTTCAAAAGCAATTTTGAAAAAGTAAAAATAGAAGGAAAAGTTATATCAACCAGTACGTAATTATGTTAAGAAAAATTTGAAGTCTCCTAAAGTCTAAACATAATCCATAATCAAATTTTACTAATTACATTAAGAAATGTGAAAGTCAAAAATATAAAAATAAAGAGCAAATAAAAGCATATTTAGTAGTGCTTTTGGAGCTCTAATAAGTGTTTTCATTAAGAAAAATAAACAAATAAACAAAGCACTTACCTATGTGTTTAGCAAAAAATTAGAAAGTTCTTTTTTAATAATAAATAAATAAACAAATAAGCACCCTAGGTTCTTTTAAGAGAATAACCAAGGTTGATACTTCTCCAATTAAATGTTTTAAAGTGAAAATAAAATAGTTTAAAGTGCATTAATTAAAATAAATACTTCTCCTAAGTTGATCATCCTAGAAGCTGAGTTAGAAGATGAGATAATCATTGATAGCTAGCTACGATGTAGGTTGACTCTTAATTTGTTCTTTACTAGCAAATGGGTGTAATTTATCTACCTATTTCTGAAGCACATATATAGTTTACAAACATCCGTATTATTATTTTTTTTTTTTTTGGGTCACTGGCATGCATGTTTTGAGTTATTTTTTATTTTTTCAATTAGAGCAAATTATGGGTTATTTTAGATTTAAAAGACATCAATCATATTTTATTTAGGCATAATATGTAATGTTACGAAAATATGACAAGAACAATAGTAATAAAATACACACAAGTTTACTGAAAAACTTTTGATGGGAAAAAACCATGGGCAAAGAAAAATAAAACTTTTATTGAAAAAGATTTGTATAAAATGTGAGCAAAATAGAGCGGCTAAAAACTCAATACAGCTAAAAAACCACCATAGAGCTCCAAATAATTCCACAAAATAAATTTCATCAAATGGGTCATACCACGAGCTTTTTGGATCAGATCAATAAAAATTCGAATCAACAACTCTAACGATCTCAATCTTGATACGAATTCCATACAAGGAATAAAAAACACAAAACTCCAATATTTGATAAAGCTGCCATCCTCTTCCAGAAAAGCCCTTAAGGGCAAAGCTTAGCAACGAACACCAACCAAGTCCAAGCAATGCTCAAACTTGGCTACTGGAAGTGCCTTGGTCATCATGTCAACAAAATTATCATGAGTACTCACCTTGCTGATAACAATATCACCATGAGCAATAACATCACACATAATATGCAAAACATTTGATCTTTCGTGAGAAAGACTGCACTCTGACTGTCACAAAAGATTGTGATAATCTGCAAAACATTACTAAGCTCACCAAATAGTCCTTTCAACTAAATAGCTTCCTTACAAGCCTTGGTAATAGCCATGTACCTTGCTTCAGTAGTTGACAACGCATCTGTATTCTGCAAAGTAGTTTTCCAACTGATAGCATAGCCACTAACAGTAAACACATACGCTGTGATAGATCTTCTTTTATCTAAATCTCCAGTGAATTCAGAATCTACATACCCAATGACTCCATCTCTAGTCTTTCCAAACTGCAAACAAATATTAGAAGAGCCATGCAAGTATCTGAAAATCCATTGAACTGCTTTCCAATGTTCTTTACCAAGGTTCGCCATGTATCTACAAACTGTACTAATTGCATATGACAAATATGGATGTGAATAAACCATAGCATATATGAGAGATCCTGCTACACCAGAATATGGAACTCGAGACATATAGTTAACCTCATCATTCGATTGTGGAGATAAAGTAGACGAAAGTCTGAAATGAACTGCTAATGGTGTACTAACAAGTTTGGCATTTTGCATATTGAACCTACTAAGAACTTTCTCAATATATCCTTTCTGACTAAGATACAGTGTCAGGACCCATCCAAAATTCCTCACCGGAACCCTAGACAAGCCCTGATCCTAGGGAAATACCACCGAACCTTCCAACGGAAAATCCTGCAGCACCTCCCCTCAGGGTAAGACTAACCAAAAATTTCCTGCACTGAAAACACACTTCTATAATCATCTCCTTATTCCTCCCACAATACTACAAATTGATTCCATAAATTACAGCACTTCAAAATAAATAACAGCAAATCAGTGCAAAAAAAGATAACTACATGTCCAACACAGTATACAGAGTATTATACAAATAAAAGTGAAATTAATACAATGACAGATGAAATAGTACAAGATGGAGAGGAAAAGGGAAGAAATACTTCTTGGACTTTCGGCAATGAACCGAGACGTCGGGCTCGCCCCGGACGATCAACGTCTCCCAACCTGGACCTAGGGGAACGGAATTTAAAAACGTGAGATGCTAATCATCTCAGTGAGTGACCCTATCTACTGTATAATTATAATACCACGATAACTAAGAGATAAATAATAATTAATTAGAAATAATAATTTCTCTCAAAACCCTTACGATTCTCTCGGTTGGAAAAGTTCCCCTTTTAAAACCTTTTCACAAAACCTGTTATTCATAATACCCGAAAACCAAGAAATCAATTTATTCAATTAAATATCAAATAAAATATAATAAGTCAGGCATCCAAAAATTTATAATTAAAAGAAATTAATTTATTGAATAATTAAGTAAAGGGAAAATTAAACCAATTTTAAATCCCCATTCAATTAAATAATAAAAACAGCATTAATCATATTCTTAACTCCAATGCAATTTCAAAATATTTATTTTAAAATCCCAGTTCTGAAAATTACTTGATGCACCCACTATATATCAGTGGCTCCAACAGTACCCAGAGTCCTAAGGTACCGCCAGACAGGAGGTTATAGAGAGAAACCGGCATACGGTCGCGTGGTGTCCCACCGCGCAGCTGCAAACAGGTGTCCAGGCCATGGAGGGGCGGCCTACCCTCATCCGATGGCAAACACAGGACAACCCCATAAAATCACCTACGCGCTACTCACACCCACCCGCGCGCTAATCACATCCGTGTGCAAACTAACCATATCACATATAAACAGAACACCAGTACGTGTATAGTGCATCTAAAAATCATAAATCAATACATCTCAAAATTTCAATTTTTCCATAAATATACCGGGTTTATCCCATCCAATTAAACCCGTAATTTTTCCACAATTCCTTTATAATCATCATCATAAATTCATCGCATAAATTCCATAATTTTCAAATCCAACAGCTCTCAAATCCACCAATTTAAATATTCAATTTTTCCAATAGCATAAATATTTTTGAAATATAATAAATTAAATCACATAACATTCCATGGGCATACTTATAAAAATTGAAGTCACCAACATAAACAACTATTTTTCTTGAAATATTTGAAAATAAAATCATGCCCAAAATAATGTTAAAACCACAAGAATTTCATATATAATTGAATTCCACAATCCTCAATACCATAAAATAATTTTCACATGGCATAAATTTATATAATGCATATTTTCTTTAATTGAAATAAATCCACCAATAACTTCCACAATAAATCAATTAAATATTTGACACATAGAATATAAATTTCAAATATTCAAATCACACATAATATTCACAAATTTAATTCCCGAAATTAATTTGAAGGTGGGTCACTCACCTTCAGCACGTGTCTCAATCAAGATCCTCCACAGGATCGACTCCACTACTCGCACGTGCACCTAAAACATCCACAATACACCAAACCAGATATATTAATATTTTAATCGGGTAACTCCCAAATGGGTACCAGGAGAGCGAACACAAAAGACAACCAAAGTTGACGAGTAATATACCGAATTGAAGCTTGAGCGACGAGGATTACAAATCCGGTCTTACTTCCCGGAGATCGGACCGGTGGTGGCCGGAATCTCGCTGAAAAGTTTTCGGGATTCAACTCTTCAATCCTCTCAATCCATCGCGAATTGGCGGAAAAGGACCCCGGATTAGGATTCAGGGGGTCAGGATCAGTGAAGAGGGACCGGCGATGCAACTGGGTACTTGCCGAAACAGTGATTTCCGGCGAGCCGCCGCAGTCACCGGCAACCGTCGCCGGCAGCAGCGCGTGTGGTGGCCGATGGTTGAGATCTTTGGGGGTTTTGTAGATCAAGGGGAGAGGGTTCCAATGGGACCGGCAGTGAGGCAAATGGAGGCCAAACGGCGAAGAAATCGGGGCTTGAAGGTTTTCGGCGCCTCGCCGGAAAACGCTCCGATCGCGGCGCGTCGGAGGTCCCATGGCCTTGAAATTTGGTGGGCTGGCCGAAAATGAGGAGGTGGTGAGGTGTGGCTGGCGCGTGTGGCCTGAAAATGGCCGGAAAGGAGTCAAACAGCGGTGGCCGGCGGTGGAGGGGAAAAATCGCTGCCGAGCTTCGGCGGCTCGATCTGGGCACGTCCGACGACCGGCGGTCGTGAGATTTTGGGGTTTGGCCAGAAATGGGGAGGGGGTCCCGTCTGGCCGGCGCATGTAGCAAGTATCGGCAGGAAAATGTGACAATTCCGGCGGTCGGTCGTTTCTCTCTGTCTCTCTCTTTCTCTCTCCTCTCTCTTTTTTTCTCTCCTCCCTGATATTTTTGCCAAATAAAAGCCACCGTGGGTGATACAGTTCACCCACGTGGACCAATCAGGTGTTGACATGTGGCGTTACTATGCACTTAAGCCAGATATAATAAAATATTACGGTATCCGGCAAACTTTACACGTCTATAACTTTTTAACTAGATGTCCGATTTAAGCGTGCCACTAGTCTATGAACTCGTATCGACGAGTACTTTACAACCATACAAAAGTCAAAGCAAAATTATACAACGATAAAAAGTCAACTCCTGGCACCTTTTGGACAGTTTGCACCATGACTTGTTTTGCCCATAACTTTCAAACCGTAGCTCCGTTTTCAACGTGCTACTAGTCTATGAACTCGTGCCAACGTGTACTTCGTAACGGTACCTCAGTCAACCTAGAATTCCAACCGGAACAAAAAGTCAACTTTTGACCCCTTCGGTCAACAGTCAACGATCAAAGTCAACGGTCAACGATCAAAGTTGGAAAATTTCCGTTGTACTTTGGGACGGGGTGTTACAATCTTCCCCCCTTACAAAAATTTCATCCTCGAAATTTCTTACGTCACTGAAACGCATAAGAATATTGATTGCGGATTTGAGCCTCGAGCTTCCACGTCGTTTCCTCGACTAGATTAATTCACCACGAGACTTTTGATCTGAGAAAATAGTCTTATTGCCCATAAGCATTCTTCATGATTTAAAAATCTGTCTGAGTCGCTCCATGCATGACAGTTCGTCAATGTCCTTTCGTAGCAACAATATGTGAATTACGCTGCATACCCGTATCTGCTTTCCCGAAAATACTAACTTGCATGCCACAAAACCAATTCTCCCAATGACCCTGGAGAACCAATGTAACAAGAACTTGGCCCTCTTTGTCAACCAAAGCGTACGATTCTCTTCTACGGAGATAATTTCAAAAACTTAATCTCGGACTTCAAATTCAACATCTTTTCCATGCACGTCGGCTTAACTCATTTGTCGATCTTGAGCGGTCTTCAGACTCTCTTGGATAACCGTCACCTTATTCATATTCATCCGCAGGTGTTCACATCCAATTCACATTGGTCGTCGTACGGTGCTTCTCCTTACCTACTTCACTCCAATACAGTGGGGTTCGACACTGCCTTCTATATAGAATCTCATACGAAGACATCTCGATGCTCGCTTGGTGGCTAATATCGTAACGAACTCTATCGATGCCAATTGCTCAATCCAGCTCCTTTCGACATTGCATAATGCATGGTCTCAGCATAACTTCCAAGTGTGAATTCTGCACTTTGCTTGTCCATTGGCCTGTGGTGGAAGGCGATGCAGTCGTTAAGTCTCGCTCCAAGTATATCTGTATACACACAACTGTATAGCTCTTCTTCCGAACCTGAGTAGCTTAACTTAGCAAGTATAATAGAGTCCTCATCCACCATCACTGCACTACCATCACGCCTAATGGTGAATTTTAACTTTGCTCTTGTGCAACCTTCCTCCTCATGCCCACTAATTAAGGATATTCAAACTAGGCCACGAGAACTCAATCTACCAGTCTTCGTCATGGTCGAACGCTAACCATAAAGTGCTTTTGAAGCATGCATCCTTAAATCAACAACCAAGTAGAACTTTAATCGCTATCCGGATCTTGCTTGATTCTCTAAACGTTGTCGTACCTTCTCTTTGTGAACGGTAGTTTAAGCACGAATCCATGTTTACATCTCCCCACCCGACACGGAAATGGGCAAGGATTGAAACTACCTCAACGTTTCTATTCCCCACTTTTACTTGTCGGTGACTTAAGTACCTTTATTCGAATCTTGCAACTTCCTTTATCGTGGCAACCCATAATGTCATCTAGTGAGCATTCCATGCATCTTTGTACCCTTGGGGTGTATCACATACATTGAATCATGTGCTTCCTTTAGGATCTCCTTTTTGAACTTAACGATATCCTACTTTGGATTCTCAATTGGCGATACTTAACCCTTAAGTCGCTCTTGGAAAAACCATAACATAGAACAAATAATAAAATATATTTTTCAAATATACCACCAACATAAAATATACATAATTTATCAACCCAAATTAAATTTCCAAACTTCTTCGAAAATCAAAATATAATTTATGAAATTTACTAAATAAATCAATGAAATAATAAATAATACAAAAATTATTTTAAAATACCTTAACTTGCATAGGCAATTGTTAAAACTCCTCATTGGAACAATAATAAAAACATGAATAAATGCATCAATTCATATCTTAAAATCCATAGCATAAAATGACATGTGCACGCTCGTAATGGAGGTACGTACGACACCTTCTAACATGCTACGTGATCCATGATTCCAGCTGTTGCCGGCACTCTGCTACCAATACAAACCAGGGTGGTTGCCTATATTGGCCGTCCAATCCCCTGGACTCATAGGCAACATGATTATGGGGCTAGCTCTACATGGACCACATTGGTTCGCCGCCTCCGTATGGTGTAGTATATGCAATATAATATCAAATAATATAACATACAAATACATGTACGAACACAAACCAAAAATACTTGAATAAAATACCCTTAAATTTCAAATATCATCTTGAAAAGTATTTAATTTTTAATAATCGATCGGAAAAAATATATTTTGACACCTTGAGGTTGATCGACACACATCCATACTCGACAACAAGTATCGATTATGGGTGATGACCTTGCTAAATTGTTGATAGCTGATACACACCCTTAGGCAATCATCCTTCTTCTCCATGAACAAAACGGATACCATTCACGATGATATGATTGATCTAGTGAAACCTTTATTCACCAACTCTTGCAGCTAAACCTTCAAGTCCTTTAACTTTGATGGAGTCGCACGGTATGGCGGTACTGAAATAGGTCGATGTCCAATGCCAATTCAATGGTGATTTGAAATCCTTTTTACGGTCGTAATCCAGATAACCTGTTGGGAAAAACGCTTCCGATTTGCTTCCCACTATTAGCGGTTCCAACGCTCACCATCTTCTTTGGCATCAACCACCTGGGCCATAGACCCTTAATAACCATTCTTACAATGACGGCAGAAATTAACCTCCATAAAGACTTCCTAACTCCTCCAAAAAGCACCACTTCAGGTAAGCTGAAACACTTTAACTTTATTCCTTTATGCTAGCGGTCCATAAACATAAGAACTACTCAATCCATATCTAGGACCACTTCGAATCTCAAAAGATTCACAGAATTAGATTTGCCCCCATGACTTGACCTTCAATAAGGAAAAGGCAATCCTCGACCATTGACAAGGCCATAGGAATTCCCCGTTAGGATAGATGATTCTAATTGACACCCTCGAAGATTAGAGTTATTCAAACTCGGGCAACGAATTTGCTTCGAGATAAAGGGAAGAATGCTTTAAGATGGGTAAAATGAGAGATTAGACGCGGATGGGACGCACAACAATGCACAGTCCCTTAGGAATACTAAAACCTAGAGCTCTGATACCAACTGTCAGGACCCATCCAAAATTCCTCACCGGAACCCTAGACAAGCCCTGATCCCAGGGAAATACCACCGAACCTTCTAACGGAAAATCCAGCAGCACCTCCCCTAAGGGTAGGACTAACCAAAAATTTCCTGCACTGAAAACACACTTCTATAATCATCCCCTTATTCCTCCCACAATACTACAAATTGATTCCACAAATTACAGCACTTCAAAATAAATAACGGCAAATCAGTGCAAAAAAAGATAACTACATGTCCTATACAGTATACAGAGCATTATACAAATAAAAGTGGAATTAATACAATGACAAATGAAACAGTACAAGATGGAGAGGAAAAGGGAAGAAATACTTCTTGGACTTTTGGCAATGAACCGAGACGTCGGGCTCGCCCCGGACGATCAACGTCTCCCAACCTAGACCTAGGGGAACGGAATTTAAAAACGTGACATGCTAATCATCTCAGTGAGTGACCCTATCTACTGTAAAATTATAATACCACGATAACTAAGTAGATAAATAATAATTAATTAGAAATAATAATTTCTCTCAAAACCCTTACGATTCTCTCGATTGGAAAAGTTTCCCTTTTAAAACCTTTTCACAAAACCTGTTATTCATAATCCCCGAAAACCAAGAAATCAATTTATTTAACTAAATATCAAATAAAAAATAATAAGTCAGGCATCCAAAAATTTATAATTAAAAGAAATTAATTTATTGAATAATTAAGTAAAAGGAAAATTCAACCAATTTTAAATCCCTATTCAATTAAATAATAAAAACAGCATTAATCATATTCTTAACTCCAATGCAATTTCAAAATATTTATTTTAAAATTCCAGTTCTGAAAATCACTTGATGCACCCACTATATACCAGTAGCGCCAACAGTACCCAGCGTCCCAAGGTACCGCCAGACAGGAGGTTATAGAGAGAAACCGGCATGCGGTCGCGTGGCGTCCCACCGCGCAGCTGCAAACAGGTGTCCCGGCCATGGAGGGGCGGCCTACCCTCATCCGATGGTAAACACAGGACAACCCCATAAAATCACCTGCGCGCTACTCACACCCACCCGCGCGCTAATCACATCCGTGTGCAAACTAACCATATCACATATAAACAGAATACCAGTACGTGTATGGTGCATCTAAAAATCATAAATCAATACATCTCAAAATTTCAATTTTTCCATAAATATACCGGGTTTATCCCATCCAATTAAACTCGTAATTTTTCCATAATTCCTTTATAATCATCGTCATAAATTCATCGTATAAATTCCATAATTTTCAAATCCAACAGCTCTCAAATCCACCAATTTAAATATTCAATTTTTCCAATAGCATAAATATTTTTGAAATATAATAAATTAAATCACATACAATCCATGGGCATACTTATAAAAATTGAAGTCACCAACATAAACAAATATTTTTCTTGAAATATTTGAAAATAAAATCATGCCCAAACTAATGTTAAAACCACAAGAATTTCATATATAATTGAATTCCACAATCCTCAATACCATAAAATAATTTTCACATGGCATAAATTTATATAATGCATATTTTCTTTAATTGAAATAAATCCACCAATAATTTCCACAATAAATCAATTAAATATTTGACACGTAGAATATAAATTTCAAATATTCAAATCACACATAATATTGACAAATTTAATTCCCGAAATTAATTTGAAGGTGGGTCACTCACCTTATGCACGTATCTCAATCAAGATCCTCCGCAGGATCGACTCCACTACTCGCACGTGCACCTAAAACATCCACAATACACCAAACCACATATATTAATATTTTAATCAGGTAACTCTCAAATGGGTACCCGGAGAGCGAACACAAACGACAACCAAAGTTGACGAGTAATATACCGAATCGAAGCTTGAGCGACGAAGATTACAAATCCGGTCTTACTTCCTAGAGATCAGACTAGTGGTGGCCGGAATCTCGCCGGAAAGCTTTCGTGATTCAACTCTTCGATCCTCTCAATCGGTCACGAATTGGCGGAAAAGGACCCCGGATTTGGATTCAGGGGGTCGGGATCAGTGGAGAGGGACCGGCGGTGCAACTGGGTACTCGCCGGAACAGTGATTTCCGGTGAGCCGCCGCGGTCACCGGCAACCGTCGCCGCCGGCGGCGCGTGCGATGGCCGATGGCTGAGATCTTTGGGGGTTTTGTAGATCAAAGGAGAGGGTTCCACGGGACCAGCGGTGAGGCAAATGGAGGCCGGACGGCAAAGAAATCGGGGTTTGAAGGTTTCCGGCGCCTCGCCGGAAAACGCTCTAATCCCGGCGCGTCGGAGGTCCAGTGGCCGTTAAATTTGGTGGGCTGGCCGAAAATGAGGAGATGGTGAGGGGTGGCTGGCGCGTGTGGCCTGAAAATGTCCGGAAAGGGGTCAAACGGCGGTGGCCGGCGGTGGAGGGGAAAAATCACCGCCGAGCTTCGCCGGCTCGATCTGGGCGCATCCGGCGACAGGCGGTCGTGAGATTTTGGGGTTTGGCCCAAAATGGGGACGGGGTCCCGTTTGGCCGGTCGTTTCTCTCTCTCTCTCTCTCTCCTCTCTCTCTTTCTCTCTCCTCCCCGATATTTTTGCCAAATAAAAGCCACCGTGGGTGATACTGTTCACCCACGTGGACCAATCAAGTGTTGACATGTGGCGTTACTGTGCACTTAAGCCAGATATAATAAAATATTACGGTATCCAGCAAACTTCACACGTCTATAACTTTTTAACCAGATGTCCGATTTAAGTGAGCCGCTAGTCTATGAACTCGTATCGACGAGTACTTTACAACCGTACAAAAGTCAAAGCAAAATTATACAATGATAAAAAGTCAACTCCTGGCACCTTTTGGACAATTTGCACCACAACTTTTTTTGCCCATAACTTTCAAACCGTAGCTCCGTTTTCAACGTGCTACTAGTCTATGAACTCGTGCCAACGTGTACTTCGTAACGGTACCTCAGTCAACCTAGAATTCCAACCGGAACAAAAAGTCAACTTTTGACTCCTTCGGTCAACAGTCAACGGTCAACAATCAAAGTTGGAAAATTTCCGTTGTACTTTGGGACGGGGTGTTACATACAATTTACCTGCCTTTCTATCTCTAAGAAACTCCATTCCACGAGTCTTCTTCGCCACTCCCAAATATTTTATCTCTAACTTTCTACTAAGTTGGGCTTGAACTTTTCTTATCTCTCCCTTATCCTTGGCTGCTATCAACAAGTCATCCACATACAAGAGTAAATAAATAAATAACCCATCATCACTTTCTTAAAATAAACACAACTATCATAACTATATCTCTTAAAGCCGTTAGAGATCATAAATTAATCATACCTCTTGTACCATTGTCTGGGAGACTGTTTCAAGCCATAAAGGAACTTTTTCAATAGGCACACATAGTTCTCTTTACCTGAAACTAGAAAGCCCTCTGGTTGTTGCATGTAGATGTCCTCCTCAAGATCTCCATGTAAAAATGTTGTCTTCACATCTAACTGCTCAAGTTCAAAATCATACATAGCCACAATATCAAGCAAAGCTTTAATTGAACTGTGCTTTACAACTGGTGAAAGCACATCTGTGAAGTCAACATCTAGAACCTGATTATAACCCTTTGCAACTAGTCTTGCCTTATACCTGCCTTCTTCCTTTGTAGTTTCAGGTAAAGAGGACTATGTGCGCTTGTTGAAAAAGTCCCTTTATAGCCTAAAACAGTCTCCCAGGCAATGGTACAATAGGTTTGATTCATTTATGATCTCTAGTGGTTTTAAAAGATGCAATTACGATAGTTGTGGTGTTTATTTTAAAAGGAACGATGATGGGTCATTTGTTTACTTACTATTGTATGTGGATGACATGTTGATAGCAGCCAAGGATAAAGGAGAGATAAAAAAAGTTAAAGCCCAACTTAGTAAAGAGTTCGAGATGAAAGATTTGGGAGCGGCGAAGAAGATTCTTCCTATTTACCTGAAACTATAAAGCCATCTAGTTGTTGCATGTAGATGTCCTCCTCAAGTTCTCCATGTAAAAATGTTGTCTTCACATCTAACTACTCAAGCTTAAAATCATGCATAGCCACAATACCAAGCAAAGCTTTAATTAAACTGTGCTTTACAACTAGGAAAATACATTTGTGAAGTCAACGCCTATAACTTGACTATATGATACGAACCTAGGACGACCTGCTCCTAAACCCGTATTATATTAGCTCGGATCTTTAATTAAGTTCAAGTTCTAATGGAATGGACCTCAACCCCTAACCAACCTGTGGTTAGAAACCTTGGTATAATGTAGACGCCACAATAGGGGATGGAAAACCTATTGATAAGTCAAGCTAAAACAACCAATTCTCTAATGGTGTTTTAGGTGTTCTCAAAGAACAAAGAGATAATTAATCTCACAAGTATTTTTTTAGTCAAATCAAAGTTGTTTTCTTATTGATAATTAAACCTTTAAATAGGTTACAAAGCCACGAAATAAAACCCTAGAACATAAAGAAAACCAGCCACCACACATAAAGAAACCTAGTTGGCTGAAACTATACTTCCTTTCCTAATCTAAGTTTGATTAATTAATTCCTTTATATTAAATTAGGGATTAATTAATTTACAATGGAAAGAATAAAATAAAAACCTTCCTAAAGTTATTTTTCCAGAAAATAAATAAATAAAAGCCAAAAAGTAATAGTAGTTTCCTAAAACAAAAAGTAAAAACAAATTAGGAAACTAAAAATGCTAGCCTTTTTGATCAAGTTGACTTTGATCAATCTTTGAC
The DNA here is from genome assembly GCF_031755915.1 of Ziziphus jujuba. NCBI lineage: Eukaryota > Viridiplantae > Streptophyta > Magnoliopsida > Rosales > Rhamnaceae > Ziziphus > Ziziphus jujuba. Next base: position 11,321,384 of record NC_083379.1, read on the forward strand.
CTCTTTGAGCTTCAAATAAGCTTCTAGATGATTTGTAGGATGCCAAATAAGCTGAATATGAAGTCCCACACGTTGCCCATGCTTGAAAAAAATAAGAAAAGGCTAATACAGTAAAATACAGTAAAGCCAGCAAGCAATATAGCAAATTCGGCCAAATTGTTGAGGTTGTCCGTACAAGCCCTTTTTGATTGCATTTAAGGCTGCTTTAACTTGATTCCATGACCTCTTAGGCATATGTATTGAACCCATAAAGCATTGGAACCATTTCATGCTTCCCGGACTCCAAAAATGTACCAAAACCGTCACCCGGGTCCGTATCGGCTTCCACCACTTGAATGCTTAGAATAGGCTTTGTATCTTCAAGTATGGACAAGCTCTGTTGAGATTGATTACCCCCAGTATAAATACTCCCAGGTTGTCCTTAAATCTCTTAATTTGAGCTCTTGTGATTGGCCTAGTCTTCATCCGTGTCGAGTCAGCACCACAGCGGGTTATCGGTGGAGCGGGCTCGGGCGGAATCACATCACTATAACCCTTTACAACTAGTCTTGTCTTATACCTGGCTTCTTCAACTCTAGGTATTCCTTCCTTTCTTTTGAACACCTATTTGCAACAAACAACTTTCTTACCCTTGGGTAATCTCATCAATTCCCATGTGTCATTCTTATAAAAAAAATTTATCTCCTCCTACATAGCAATCATCCATCTCCAGAATCGTCACAACTAATTGCCTCTAAATAAGTATAAGGTTCTTCACTTGAATCAATACTCTCTACTACATTTAGGGCATAGTGTCACGTCCCGTAATTTAAGCCCGTGACAGTAGGCAACCAAATCAGCCTCAACATACCTCTATAGAGGTCTAATATCTCTTTTAGGCTTATCTTTAGCAAAAAAATACTATGGTGTTGGAGGTTGAGGCATATAAACAGCATCACCATGTATCTCTGAACTAGGTTGAGATGTAAACTTTGACGTAGATCTTGATCCAATCTGAAACTTCATATGTGTAATTGATTTCTGCTGACTTGTATTGCAAGAGTCACTAGAAGACAACTCTCGCAGCATAAATTTTCATCAAAGACAACATCTCTACTAATTATGATTCTACTGGTTTTAGGACACCACAATTTATATCCCTTAACACCAGACTTATAACCCAGAGTAACATTCAAATTAGAGTAATCAGCAAGAGTACCAGACCATGCCTCTAGAAGAGTCTTTTACTCAATAGCAGTTAAAGGAGATTGATTAATGAGAAAACAAGCCGTAGAAGCCACCTCAACCTAAAACGAATCTAGTAAACCAGCATTAGGAAGCATTCACCGTACTTTCTCCATTGTAGTCCTATTCATCTACTCTACCACAACGTTGTGGGGTTTTACAAACCATATGGTGTCTTACAATTCCTTCCGACTTGCATAGGATATTAAACTCGTAAAAAAAAAACTCCAAGCCATTGTCAGTGTGAAGATTGTTTATCTGCGTCCCTGTTTGCTTCTCTATCATAGTCTTCCAATCTTTAAACGCGGAAAATGATCCACTCTTCTGTTTCAGAAAGAACATCCAAAGCCTCCTAGAAAAATCAGCAATAATGGTCAACATATAACTAGCATCTCTTTTAAAAAGCACTCTAGATGCTCCCCATAGGTTAGAATGTATATATTGAAGTATCTCCTTGGTGTTGTGAATGCCTTTTGTGAATCTAACTATTTTCTACTTCCCAAAGATACAGTACTCACAAAACTTCAGTTTGCTGGTACTCTGGCTGCCAAGAAATCCTCTTTCGTTAAACTTAGCCATATCATTTCACTCATGTGACTAAGACGCATATGCCAAAGTCTAGTGACATCACCATCTGGCGAAGAATGCGTAGCAACAGCCACATTGCCTGTAATAGTAAAGCTCTGCAAGACATATAACTTGGCAGATTTTCTTTGCCCTTTCATCACAACAAGAGCACATTTGCTAACCTTCAAGACTCCACCTTCACTAGTGTACTTGTACCCTTTTAAATCAAGAGTACTTAATGAGACGAGATTCCTTATCAGATCTGGGACGTATTTCACATCCCCTAGTGTCCTGACATCTCCATCAAACATCTTAATCCTGACTATTCCAACACTTGCAATCTTACAAGATGCATTATTTCACATCAACGCAGCACCCTTAGACATAATTTCATATGTTGAAAACCAGTCCCAATTAGGACACATATGAAATGTACAGCCATAATCTAAAATCCACTCATCACAAGATTTAGAGTTATAATCAGAAGCAACAAGAAGATCTCCATCACTGTAATCATCTTCTACAACATTGGCCTGACCTGCATTGTTTGGTTGTTTTTCCTTTTGATTAGCAGCAGCTCTCTTATTCTTATTCTATAATTTATAATACTCTGATTTGATGTGCCCCTTCTTCTTACAGTACCTACATACATTTTCTTTATTACTAGATTTTGATTTGCCTTTTCCGTCACCACCAAAATTCTTATTTTGCATCCTATCTCGAATAACAAGATCTTCTGCTTGAGTCTCAGATCTCATTACAAGTTGCTTCATCTTTGCCTTAGAGAATAAGCATCATAAACCTACAAAATCCTATCTCTAAAAGTTGAATATGAAGAAGGCAGCAAACATAACAAAATCAGCCTTAAATCCTTTTTATCATACTTAACCTCCATAGCCTCTAAATCAACAACAATTTCCTTAAAGACAGTTAAGTGGTAAGCCAAAGATGTACCTTCAGACATATGATGAGAATACAATCACTGCTTCAGATGCAATTTGCTAGTCAAACTTTTTGTCATGCACAATTGCTCCAGTTTCAGCTAAAATGTAGTGGAAATTTTCTCCTTCAAGTCTGATTAGAGAGACAAAGTTGAATTTAAGTTAGGGCTTTACGATCCTTATGTTGTTTCTCTTATATAGTCCAAGATAATGACATCTTATCAAACCTTAATTGTCAAGACCCGTCCAAAATTCCTCATTGGAACCCTAGACAAGTCCTGATCCCAGGGAAACCCTACCGGATCCTCCAATAGAAAATCCAGCAAAACCTCCCCTAAGGGTTGGACTTACCACAATTTTTCTGCACTGAAAATACACTTCTATGTACACCACCTTATTCCTCCCACATTACTACAATTTAAGTTACACAACTGGCAGCACTTTGATAACAAATTATATAAAAAGGCATATAATAGAATTAATTTAGTAAATAACCAATTAAAATATACCATCACAGATTCTCATCCGCCCACACCACCCACTAAGTGCTGCACATGTCAAATACACTTTAAATATCATTTTACAAATATGCCAATGCGTAACATAGAAAGAAAGGTAAACTACATCACATTAACAATAAAAAAAAACAATAACAAACGTTTTAACGATGATGGTATTGATGTAACTTGCCTGAGGGCTATTATATTCCCACACATGTATTAATGCAACTTGCCTGAGGGCTATCCCACATGCCCAGAGGCTACCACTTGCCTGAGGGCTATCTCACATACCATCACAGATTCTCGTCCACCCACACCACCCACTAAGTGCTGCACATGTCAAATACACTTTAAATATCGTTTTACAAATATGCCAATGCGTAACATAGAAAGAAAGGTAAACTACATCACATTAACAATAAAAAAAAAAACAATAACAAACGTTTTAACGATGATGGTATTGATGTAACTTGCCCGAGGGCTATTATATTCCCACACATGTATTAATGCAACTTGCCTGAGGGCTATCTCACATGTCCAGAAGCTACCACTTGTCCGAGGACTATTATACTTGCCCGATGGCTATCTTTCTTGCCCGTAGGCTATGATACTTATCCGAAGGTACCATATGGTCATAATAATAATAAAAACAATAACAAAATTATTTACTAAAATCTCAATAACTGAGAATAGCAACAGCGATGATACTTGATAATAGTTTTGTTAATAAATACCATTGATAATAACAATAATATCAACTATAATTATAATAATGATAATAATAGAAATTGGAATTACAATAAAAATAATCATTATAAATAATAATAATAATAATCCCGATAACAATGACAATAATGATTAAATAAACAGTTAAATACAATTAATAGTAATAAGGATATAATAACATCGATTAAGAATATTAGTAAGAACTTAAATCACAAATAGATAACATAACATAAATACATAAAATCATATCTTAAAATTCATAGCATAAAATGAAATATGCACGCTCGTAATGGAGATACGTACGATACCTTCTAACATGCTACGTGATCCATGATTCCAGCTGTCGCCGGCACCTTGCTACCAATACAAACCAGGGTGGTTGCCTATACTGGCCGTCTGATCCCCTGAACTTGTATGTAACATGGTTATGAGGCTAGCTCTACATGGACCACATTTGTTCGCCGCCTCCGTATGGTGCAGTATATACAGTAAAATATCAAATAATATAACATACAAATATATGTACGAACACACACACACACACACACACACACATATATATATATATAGATATATAAATATACTTGATGCAACATACTATATACCAGTGGTGTCCGAAGGTACCCAGCATCCCGAGCACCGACTGACGGGAGGTTAAAGAGAGAAACTTGCATACGGTCGCTTCGGCGTCTCGACAGCGCCGCTGCTTAATCCGTCATCCCGGCCATGGAGGGGGTCGGCTTATGGCCAATATCAAACTTGCCTACCTTCGGTCCGATGGCAACTCACAGGAGACATTACAACTTGCACGCTTATCATAATCACATATACAGTACAGAACACCAGTACGTGTATGGGTGCATCTAAAATAAATAACCATATTTATTATTAAAATACACAATTGTTTCCAAAATTCACCGTAGGAATTATACCATTTTTCGAATTCACCATCCCACATTTTTCTTTAATAACACCAGCATAAATCCACCGATAATAATATACAAATAATTTTTTCCCAAATCATAAAATCAATTAAATAATATTCCAAGGGCATAATTATATAATTTGAAACCACCAAACTTAACCAATATTTTCCTCGAAATATTTAAAGCCAAATCATGCCCAAAAATAATATTAAAATCCAAGTACACTTAATTAAATGAAAACACCTTGCTCATACGTAATGAATACAATTAAATCACAATAATAAAAATCAAGAATTCCTTAATAAACCAAATTTCCATTTAGCATCAATAAACATAATAAAATTTAAATCATAATTTCATAAAATTAGTCTCTTCCACAATAATTCAATATAATCAATTCCACAAACTTTCAAATTAATTCATACTAAATGTCAGTAGAACCACATACAATTCCACAAATAATTAAGCATATAAAGATACATTTTATTAGCTGTCATAACTTCACAGTAACCTCCCAGTAAGGTTAACAATAATTTAATAGCAGTTTAAAATCTACAGCTTTCCAAACTTAAGAAAACATTAATTCAACCCATATTTATGTAATTCAACACAATTGGACATCATCAATATAAATAACAATTATTTAAACATCACACATACATTTTTCAGATTACCACATTAAAATAATATCATTTTATCCAAAAATAGTATCTTTCAAAATACTCAATCACAATTCACAAATAAGGTACCAAATCAAAGCTTATAACGAGGACATCAAGAATATATCTTCAATTTGCCCCACCGCCGCCGGAGATGGTCGGAATCCCATCGGGGAGTCACGGCCAATTTTGAATTCCATAATATCCCACAAACGAGCGAGGTTTGAGCCAATTTGAGCTTGGAAACGGACTCAAGGGGTTAAAATTGGTGGGAATGGACTGGTTGCACGGCTGCTAGCTGCCAGAAAACTAGCCGACGGGGAGGAAGCCAACTGCTTGTGTTACGCGCCGATCCTGGCGCGTTAGCCACTCCATCGGCCGGAGATTGAGTGGCTGAGGTTGTGCCATCGTGGGTCGCCGGTCTGTCCAGAGCGTGTGGCCTGCTGCCATCCGCACAGTAGTCAATCGGCCGGAGATGAGGGAGGAGGAAGGTGGATCCGTTGGGGAGGGGGGGGGGGGAAGGAAGAAGAAGAAGAAGAAAATCGTGCCCCCTGTGTTTTTCCCCCTTTTTTTTCCACGTGGGGAGAAGAAGAAACGAAAAAGAAATAAAAATAAAAAGAAATAAAATGAAATAATTAAATAATATTATTGTATAAAATAATAATAAAATAATATGGTATTTAACCATAGTTGACATGTGGCATCTCACCGTTGTGACACATGGCACCTTTTATTAAGTTACACGTGGCACACTGTTCACATATTTAAAAATAATATTAAAATAATATTGTATTTGAAAACTCTACAGGTCCATAACTTTTAAACCACATGTCTAAATTGGACGTGCTACTAGTTTACGGACTCGTATCGACGAGTACTTCACAACCATGCATGAGTCAAAGCTTAACTTTGCATGAACAAAAAGTCAACTCCGGCACCCCTTGGACAGTTTGGACCTCAACTTGTTTTGCTCACAACTTTCAAACCGTAGCTCCGTTTTCAACGTGCTACTAGTCTATGAACTCGTGACAATGTGTACTTTTTAATGGTACCTCGGTCAATGTGAAATTTTATCAGGAGCAAAAGTTAATATTTGATCCCTTTTCGGTCAACGACGGTCAAACCCGGTCAACCTTGGTCAAATTTGAGAAATTTTCGGTGTACTTCGGGACGGGGTGTTACATTAATAGCACATCTTCCAAACCCATATGCACAAGAATAGCCCACATCTTGACCTACCATATAGGAAATCTGGTGTCGTGATCCAATAGCGGAGTATCATACTTCGTAGTTGCCATTGTCAAAATCAAACCTTGCTCTGATACCACTTATTAGGAAAATATGACAAGAACAATAGCAATAAAACACACACAGATTTATATGAAAAACCATTGACGGGAAAAAGTCACTGGCAAAGGGAAGCAAAACTTTTATTGAAAAAAATTCACAAAATAAATTTCACCAAATGGGTTACACCAAGAGCTTTTTGGATCAAGTTAATAAGAATTCGAATCACCAGCTCTAACATGTAATATTTATTTTTAGGAGATCAAACTTGAAAGCAAGGAAGGATCAATGCAAGTTGCAACTAAGCATTACTTCATTATATTATAAAGACGTTTTACCTTGTCTTTATATATACAAATTAGTTTTTAGCGTGGTCACACTTGCCATACACTTGCCATTCTTCTTTTTAGCGTCACAAATTACTTTTTACATTACTATACCCATAACTCCTAATATACACAAGTCACCACTTTTATTTCTCTATGTCTCTAACTTTTCTGTATTTCTTTGGCAGCTTATATTTCTCTCTGTGTTTCTGTTTTCCTCTGGCAATTGCAATCCAGACCCAACCAAAAAAAATTTAAAAAAAATTGCACTCGTAACGTGCCGATGAGTTTTTGCCAATGATTCTTGGAGTCTATAGAAAGACAAAAATAAATAAATAAATAAAATAATAGGTAGTGGCTACTTTTCCACCATTAAAAAGTCTACTTAAACAAAACAGAGTCTCACTGATATTAAGTTGGCTAATTATGACTAGCTTTGCAATTTGCGTTATAATATAAGAGGTTTATAGCTCAAGTGGCAATTGGTTTTGTTTTATTTCAAGCAAAGAAAAAGAAAGACACATAAATTAAATAGTGCTAGCAACCATAGATAATTACAATTCATAAAAAATAAAAATAAAAGTAAAAACAAATACTAAGTTGATTATTTTAAAAAGGGATCTTGATTTGTATGAACAATCCTATGCTATTAATGAGGTACGCCTTATTAAAAGACTTTTTAATTTGAAGATGCCTTAAATAAGTAGTTTTAAAGAGCACCATAAATAAATTTAATGAGATGATGGATTAGTTAAATTTTGTTTCTATTAAACTTGATGATGAGATACAAGCTTTGCTGATTCTTGGACAATTGCTCGATGGAAAGGTATTGCCACTTCAAAATTAATGGTTCTTTTAGAAAACCTAAGTTGAAGTTTTCAGAGATTATGAATATGATCATGACTGAATCGATCAGAAGGTGGGAGGATGGATCCTCAAATATAAGTTCTACATTGAATGTGGTAAGCAGAGGCAGGAGTAAAGGCAAGGGATAGGACAAAGGTCATTCTAAGTTATGAGCAATAGATCCAAGTCTATGAATCATAGGAACATCGACATTAGAAACCGCAAGGATGTGGAATGTTGGAATTGTGGCGCACTACAAGGCGCATTGCACAGATCCTAAATGGGACAGTGATAGCAAATAGGCAAATGTTGTGTCAAAGTATTCGGATGATGCTTTGATTTGCTCAATAGAGAGTAAAACTAAGTCTTGGGTTCTTGACTTGGAGACATCATTCCATGCTACTTCATGTAAAGAATTACTTGAAGACTATATTTCAGGCAATTTGGTAAGGTTTATTGGGTGATGACCAGGCATGTCACACTGTAGGTAATGGAATTGTAAAAATCAAGCTGAATGGGTAGGTTTAGAAGCTGCATGATGTGAGACACATCCCCAACTTAAGGAAGAATTTGATATCCACTAGTCAGTTGGCAAAGGAAGGATATGTGACAATATTTGCAGCAGACAGGTGGAAGATCTCTAAAGGTGCTGTGATCGTGGCTCATGGCAAGAAGAATGAGAGACTCTACCTGACAACAAATGGTTGTGGGTTTTTTGGAATTGCTTAATGTAGAGAGGAATCCAATTTATAGCATCGTAGACTTGGCCAGATGAATGAAGAGGGGCTAAAGATCATGCAATCGCATTAGAAGCTACTAGGTTTGAATCAGTGGATATTGACATATGAGAGAGCTGTTTCCTAGGAGAGTACAAGAGAGTTAGCCTAAAGATAGTTGGTAGAATTTCAAAGGATGAGAAGCTTTAGTTAGTGCGTACAGATGTATAAGGACCAACTTTAGTTTTATTATTGGGAGGTAAGTCATACTTTGTGACCTTCATTGATGACCATTCAAGAAAAGTTGGGGTTTATTTTCTAAGATAGAAATCAAAGGTTTTTTAAGGTGCTCAAAAAGTAGAAAGCTATGGTGGAGAACAAAATAGGGTTGAAAATCAAGAAGCTATGGTTAGACAATGGTGGTGAATATGAAGACAATAAGTTTAAAAATTTTTGCTATGATAATGGAATTAAGCTAGAGAGAACTATGTTGGAGACCGTAAAGTAGAATGGTGTACAAGAACGGATGATAAAAAATTTACTAAGAAGCCAAGAGCTTGAGGTTATATGTAGGTTGCTAAAGTAATCTTAGGTAGAAGTAGTCAATACAACTACTTATCTGATCAATCGAGTACCATCAGTATTATTGGAGTATAGAATACCAGATGAGGTATGGAGTGGGAAATAGGTTAGTCTTTACATTTGAGGGTATTTGGATGTGAGATCAGCGTGGGAGAGTGTGGGGCATTAACAGGCTACCTGATGTTTAATCCACAATGTTTGGGTGTAAATTAGGGGACGATTCAAAATGTAATAATAGTTATGATAGTGAAACCAATGCCTTTTCATAGTGGTTAGCTTTATGGTTGATAAGAAGTTAAGTATGTTCAGACGAGAGCAATCCTAAAATGTGTGACCTCCTAAGAAGATCTGAATGAAAAATCTCATATCGAGTGCGGTGGATGAATCCAATGGAGAAGGGGTGTTACAAATGATATCAAAGTCTGTACCAAACCGGAAGTATGACTCGTAAACATCATGGAACTTACATATTATATCAATCGACAATGTCATATATTCAATTTGGGTTATTTTGTTTCTGGTTTTTTTATTGGGGTTATTTTGTATTTATTAAAACAATTTAATTACTTAATAATTAACCCCTTTTTATCCCAAAAAAAAAAAAATACTCTTCGAATTTCTTTTATTAAGCAAGTCCATTTTGTAGGATTAAAGCTAAAATTTTAAAAAATAAATAAATTAAAATAGAATAAACATGACATTCTGAATTAATAGCTGGTTTTATTCTAATTATGCTCGATGTCACTTTGTATATATACTTATTATTATTATTATTAGTGTTATATATATGTACTTTAGGGTGGATGGATTGTTATATATATATATATAGTTCATCTATGGTGCGGACGGTCCTCATGCGGACCACAGTATTGGTGACGGTTTTTCATAGTATTGGTAACGATTTTCTAAGAAATTATAAAAAACCATCAATAATACTGCGATTCTCGTATGGACCGTCATCACCATAAAATTTCTGTATATATATATATATATATATATTAATGACTGAATGTACGTACACAATTAATTATCTCATAAAATAATAAGCGTGCTGGAAGAGTACTCAGACAAAGACAAGTAGCATCCATAGGTAGTGGCGAGGCAGTTAGACTCTCCTTTAGCAGCAAATGGGCATAATCTAAGTACCTATTTCTTAATCACATGTATAATTTACAAACATCTAGGAAAATACGTATTAAATGAGTCACGGGCATGTTGTGCATTATTTTTTTATTCTTTTTATTATTATTATTTAAGCTTCTATAGTGCGTGAGATCGGAGTGGAAAGCAAAGATCAATGCAAGCAAGTTGCACAACCGACCACTATTACAGTTGTCTAAGAAAACTTTTTACCTACTAGGCTACTATTATTATATAATATATATTAGTTATTTAATTGCTTCCTATGCAATACAATTTTGTATTAATTATGCTATTATATATATTAGTTCTTTAATTGCTTATTAATTATGCTAGTTTTGCTAGAAAGTATTAATTAGCTTCAGTATAATCACATTTGGTAACAGCCTTGCCGTTTACACCGCTGCCATATACAAGCCGACACTTCCAGTACTCTTTCTCACTGGCTGCATTTCCAATAATCTAAACAAAAGAAGGAAATTTGTTTTCACTTTTTTTTTTTTTTTTTTTTTTTTTTAAGGGTAAGACATTTGTTTCACTTTGGTTGAAACGATACTGGACTGAGCAACTAATTATTAAGCCTAGCCTTGCTATTTGCATTGCAGTATAAAAAGGTGTACAAATTACAACTCCACCGACAAGTACTGATTTAGCCAAGTAATAAATAATTTAATTTCTTTCAAGAGGAAAAAAAAAATACTGTGAGGGGCAGAGCCAGAAAACTACCTTGGGGGGGGGGGAACCAATTTAATTACCCCAGTCAAGTTCGATTTTGACTGTGGGCTGCTTACTAATACTAAAAAGGACAATACAATAATCAATACTCATTTTATGTACTACTATACAAAATATTTTTTTATGTTTTTTGGCTACTGTGGATGGCCCCCAGGCTCCCCTCCTCCCAAACTCGATCCCGAGCGCACACAGGCTGGGATGCGGAAACTCTGCCACTTGAGCTCCCCGGTGTGAGTCTTTACTACTACACTAAATTTTTTAGTCTTATACATACTCACAAAATATAAATACATGGAATATTTATGCATTAAAAAATTTATAATATAGATCTTCTGAGATAGAATAATATACCTAACATTAATATATAGTTTAATAATACAAATAAATTGTTGATTGAACTCTAAAATTTTTTTGTATAGTTCTTAAAGAATAGATTTACCGAGCTAAAAAGGGGACATCAACAAAAGTATAATGTCAAGAAACTGAAGTAGAATGAGATTAATAAACTAATCCGAAAAAAAAAAAATCTTCAAATGTCATAAATGATATACTACAAAAACAAACAAGTGTAAATGAAATACCAAACCAAAATTTATAAAATTAAATTATTGTCTTTTATTACAAAAAACTATACTACCAATATAAGATAATACCGAATCTAGTGCAGTCAGATAATATTTTAAATGCAGATAAGAATTTAATTTGCTTCTTGGGGGGCGCAATCATCTACTTAAAAAAGAAAATAAATTTTTTACCATATTATCTAAATTTAACATAGGCAGCTATATAAAACAGTAACAAGGCCTGGGGCCCATGGGCCCCACTGTTGAATTGTTAATTGTCAAATAACAACATTATCATGAACTGCTTGCGTTTGTCAGTAAGTTTTCACATGCAGAAGTCTAGCAATTTGTGCAATTAATGCAGCAGAAATTTAGTACTTTTTTTTTTTTTTTTAGGTAGAAATTTACTAATTGATAAAAATCGAGAGTCCAGAGGTCCCGATCTCCCATGATCAAATTTTACTAATTATATTTGGAAATAAAGGTATAAGTAACGGTGTCATAATTAACGTGGGCAGTGCATAATTAGTGTGGACAGGTACGGAATACTAATAGATTGTTTGGTGTATAATTTTATATTACAGATAACGAGAAATCTCACAATATCGAATCTTTTTCAGATCAATTTTTGGATTCTAAAAGAATTGATGTTTTTTTAAAAATTTTTGAATAAAAAAATATATATCAAATAAGATAGTTAAATTGGAAACAATATTAATAGAAACCGATAAGTTTATTATTGGAGATGAAAAGTTAGAAATGGTATCAAAATTTGTATTCGATCAAAAATGTACTAATAAAGACGTTGGGAATAGATTATGACAACTAATATGGGTGGAGAGTTATAAATAGTATAAGAATCTAGACCTGATTGGAAGAGTACTAACAAGGATGTTAGGCCCTAAGGAAATAGATTGTGATGATCAGTATGTACTAATGAAGACGTTGGGATAGATTATGACAACTAATATGGGTGGAGAGTCATAAATAGTATAAGAATCTAGACCTGATTGGAAGGGTACTAACAAGGATGTTAGGCCCTAAGGGAATAGATTGTGATGATCAGTATGGATGGATATTAATCACTGATAGGCTACTTGGTGTTAATCCCATATTGTTTAAGTATAGATCAAGGAATAATTCAAATATAATAATAGTCACTCTCATAACGTTGAGACATTTTCAAAACAGTTGGCCAACCAGTGTCTTAGGCCCTAAAAAGGGTGGTTTATGATGACCAATGCAGTTGAGGAGTTACAAATGGTATTAAAACCTGTACCCAATTGGAAATGTGCCAGCGAGGATTCTAGGGTCCAAGCGGATAGATTGAAAGTATACCAGCGAGGACGTTGGGTCCCAAAAAAGTGAATTGTGACTACCAATGTGGGCAGATACAGGGCATTTATACTCTATTTGATGTCTAATCCCATATCATTTAGGATGTAAATTAACAGATGATTCAAGTATAATAATACTCACTTTCATAACGCTAAAGCTAGTTAAACATGTTCATATAAAAGCAATCCAAAAATAAATAATATTCTGAACAAAAAAATCCATCGATAAAGATGAAGTGTTACAAATGATGTGAAATGGATTGTCCAAATTAAACTTTAGCCATAAATTTTAGCATTAAAAATATTCATATTAATTTTTTTCTTAGAGATAATGGCCCATTATATTAAACAAATATAAACTTAATTGAAAAAAAGAAGAAAATGTCCAAATTAGACATAGTGGAGAAGAAATTTCCATTTCTAAAGGGGACACAGATGTAAAAATGTAAATATATACATAACAATTCGGGATATTATCACCATCTCTGACCTATATTGTTGGTGATATTTATACGTTTTCAAACTATAAAATTATACTGATCATGGTATGTATGTGTATATATGTATATATGTATGAATGTATATCTTGGGGGGAAAAAAAAAAAGCCTTTATAAGTTATTTATTAGCTCTTTTCAATGATTGAAGAGAAACTCTACTATTATAGGACAATGACAAAGACAAGGAAAAAAGAGAAATAAAATGGTCATCCATATTCTACCTATAAATACAATTATTTTTTTAGTGCTTCTATTCCATTTAGGAGATTTTAATCATTAGTGAGTGAGATACCAAAGTTATCTCATCTTGAGGTCGATGATATGGGATAAAGCTTTTTAAAGAGTTACTAAAGTTGACACAGTTGAGGAAGTTAGGCATTTATGAACTTGGAATTAGAGATGGCAGGTCTATGTGTGAGTGTATTGAGAAAATGAAACACCTTGAATTCCTGGTAGTAATTGCAACAAGTGAAGCTGAGATCATTAATATAGATTTTATATCATCTCCCCCTCCATTTCTTCGACGCATTTTTCTGGGGGGCCGTTTGAAGAATTTGCCGGAATGGATCACAAAAAACTTGAAAACCTAGTCCGATTACAAATCGTTAGGTCAAAATTGGAAGAAAGTCCAGTGAAATGCCTACAAAATCTGTGTAACATAGTGGACCTCGAGATACAATATGGTACACAAAATGTCGGCAATTGCACTTTGAGAAAGTAGATTTTCCAGATCTGAAAGACACTCAAAATCAGATCATTAACCAGATTGAATTCCCTGATAATGAAGCAGGGATTGTTTCCTAATCTCGAAGTTCTTTCAATTGGTCCGAGTCCACAACTGGAGGAGGTCCCCTCTGGAATCCAGTATTTGAAAAAACTTAAACTACTTGAGTTTTATAATATGCCCGATGAGTTTATAAACAACATTCTTCCAGAAAGAAAGTAACACTCTTTGATCATTCAACATGTACCGCGTATCGTCATCACTTATAAACGTAATGGGGGGAAATTTGATACCTGCAGTTGGCATAGATTTTGTTGATTTGAACAAATGTGCGGGAAAGCCATAATCCATCAGGTAATACAAATATTGATATTTATATTCATTATCTGTACTAGGGTATCAACTTTGTAGAAATACCTTTCTCTGTCTAACCTCTCTGTTTTTCTTTGATATTCCTCTGTTTTGCTGTGGCTGACAGAACAATGAAACATATACCTGCAGTCACTAGTTGCTACTTTTAACTCTTATCTCTTCAAATTTTGCGTTGTTTTAGTTTGTATCACATCAATTTTATTTTTATTTACACAATGTGTATATATATATATATTTATATATATACCATATATGAAAGCAAGGATCAATGGAAGTTGCAACCAACCACTACATTATACAAAGACCTTTTTTACCTAGCATATATACATATCAGTACTTTCATAGAGTCCTCTGCAATCTTATTTTGTTGTTCCAGAGTTGTTTATTCTTTAGTTGAAATAAGCATTTGCGTCACATTTGGTAACAACCTTGCTGTATCTGCTAATAAACAAGTCAACACTAGCATTTTATCTCTGTCTCTAACTCTAACCTCTCTTCTTTTCTCCGGCAATTGCACTTTTATAATATACCAATGAGTTTTTGCTTGCAATTTGCATACACATTATAAGTATAGCAAGAAAACGCTTTGATTTTAATTTTCTTGTAAAAAAAATAATAATAACAGCCAGGGATCTGGTAGTTCTGTAAATTAAGGTGATAAAACAATGCACAAACGAAATAAAATAGTTGAGTACTCTCAATAATTTTACCTATCACAAATTAAATAATGTATGAAGTAATTAATCAGTTTGAACCAGTATAATGATCAACTGCCAGAAATTCTAACCAAATATATGCCTTGATAAGAACAATATAAGTATGTAAGAACATGTTACTACAAATGCACAGCAATTTCTTGTCAAAGTCAATCAATACTTGTCCCAACTTGTTTGCTTCTAGGTTGCTCACATAGATTTTTAATGGAAACAAAATTCCTAGAAAGGGTCGAGGGTTTCAGAAAGGCCTAATAAGAATATATTATGTCTTTTTTTTTTTTTTTTCTTCTTTTTCTTTTTTTTAAATGAATAAGAATATACTATTTCGCATAAGCTTAGACTAGAATAATTAATATAATAGTAATACTTGGATACCAAATAAAATTCAAATTCAGAACGTATTAGCAGCCACACTACTTATTCTTTTGCAGTCTTCAGAAAACAGAAATACATATTTTCAAGCAAGGGAAATAGTATATATATATATATATATATGTTCAAATAAGGCAACTCCAAGCAAGAAAGTACCTTTTAATTTGTTTTTCTTTAGGAAAAAAACTGGGGTTCTGTCCTATCTAGCCATAAATTAAGGCAATACAGCTGCTGTTATTAGCAAAGTTCTATCTTTGTATAACTCAGATTTTCATACCAATAAGAATTCCTCATTTTGTGAAGCTTGTCAGTTTGATAAAAGCCGTTTCTCTCACTTTTCTTTATCAGATTCGCGAGCTTTAGCACCACTAGAACTTTTTCATGCTGAAGCCTCTCCTGTTTCTAAAGGAGGTTTTCGATATTATATACTCTTTATAGATGGCTTTTCAAGATATACATGGATTTATCCTATGCAACTCAAATCAGAAGCTCTTTCTATTTTCAAACAATTTCATGTAATGGTAGGAAGGTAGTTTAATACCAAGATTAAAGGCTTACAGTCTGATTGGATGATGAATACAGGTCTTTTCTTCCCTATTTGAAATCTTTTGGTATTATTTTTCAACATTCTTGTCCTCATATGCATCAGCAAAATGGAATAGCTGAGAGAACACATCGTCATATTGATGAAATTGGTCTTTGTTTTCTTGCTCAAGCTCACATGCTTTTGCTCTACAGGTGGCAAGCTTTTAGCTCTGCAGTGTATGTGATAAACAGACTCCCTACTGTTGTTCTTGACTCCAAGAGTCCATATCAAATCTTGTTCGATAAAATTCCTGATTATGAGTTTTTAAAGATCTTTGGCAGTGCTTGTTACCCCTTTGTAAGACCTTTTTATGCTCATAAATTTCAGTTTCACACAGAAAACTGGGTGCTTATTGGTTACGGTGCAAACCACAAAGGTTACAAATGTTTAGCTCCAAGTGGTAAAATCTTTGTTGCAAGAAGTGTTAACTTTAATGAAAAAGAATTTCCTTTTTCTTCTGGCTTTATGTTTCAAAGCTCATCTAAGCAGTTTCAACTCTCAAATACTTCTTCCACAGCTCCTTTGGTCTTATTAAAAGCTAAAGTCTTCTCAAAATATAAAACAAACTTCATCTGGTGCTCAAGACTCCAACGAATTAGCCAACAATTTTATACTACCAGAATCTATTAATCCAGTCACAGTTTAATCTGATCATACTTCTGAGCAGCCTATATTACCTTCAGTAGGTCCTTATGAACTTAGTCTTGAAGTGGTTTTACCCACTATATAATCTGATGACTTAGCTGCTCAATCCGTTTTATCTCTTGGTAGAAAGGCACAAGTTGTTTCTACTCATCCTATGCAAACTCAATCCAAGGCTGGTATTTACAGGCCAAAAATGTTTACAGCAGCTCAATCTACTTCTTCTCTGATAGATACAAAACCCAAAACTGTTCAAGAGGTTTTGGCTCATCCAAAATGGAAAGCTGCTATGGATCAAGAATATGCAGCTCTTCTTAATAATAAGACATGATATTTGGTTCCCTATAATTCTGAAATGAATGTAGTTCGCCACAAATAGGTGTTTTATATAAAGAAAAATGCAGATGGTAGCATTCAATGGTATAAGGCATGGCTTGTAGCTAAAGAGTTTCATCAACAACTTGGATGTGACTTCATTCAAACTTTTAGTCCAGTTATTAAACCGACTACTATCAGAATGGTTTTAAGTCTTGCTATTGCAGAAGGATGGGCTGTGAAACAATTGGACTTTAATAATGCTTTTTTAAATGGAGACTTGCATGAGGTTGTTTATCTTTCACAACCTCAAGGCGATGTGAATCCACAGTTTCCAAGTCTTGTTTTTAAGCTTCACAAAACTATACATGGCTTAAAGTAAGCTCTAGGAGCTTGGTATGATAAGTTGAAAGGGGCTCTTCTCCAAAAAGCTTTAGAAACTTTGTATCAGATTCGTCATTGTTCATTTTAAACAGTAAGACTTCCTATACCTTGGTCTTGGTATATGTTAATGATATCGTTGTTATTGGTTCAAATAGAATGTTATCAAGAAGTTGGCTGCAGATCTCAATTCTTACTTCTCCTTGAAAGACTTACGTGATCTCAGTTTCATTCTTGGCATTGAAATCAAGAGAAGCTCCAAAGGAATGTTGTTAACATAAATAAAGTACATCTATGATTTACTGAAAAAGACCAAAATGGATGGAGCTCGGGCCTCACCATCACCAGTGGTGGTGAATAAACCGTTGACTATGAATGGAGGAGATATTATGCATAATCCTGAGTTATATAGGAGAACTGCTGGAGCTCTTCAGTATCTTACCATCACGAGACCTGATGTTTGTTTTGCGGGAGATAAACTCAGTCAGTATGTTCAAGCACCTACATCTTTACATTTGAACGTTTGTAAGAGGTTACTTTGATATTTGATGGGTACAAGAGACCATGGTTTACAAATTAGATCTTCTATGAAATTTGTTGTTCACGGTTTCTCAGATTTGGACTGAGCCAGTGATCGTGATGATAGGTGTTCAACTAGTGGATATAGCATTTTTGTTGGTTGCAATATGATTTCGTGGAGATCTAAAAAGAAGGCTGTGGTGGCTCGCTCAAGCACTGAGGCTGAGTACAGAGCTTTAGCTCACATAACATCAGAGCTATGTTGGTTGAATTTACTCAAAGAGTTACAGCTTCACTTACCAAAGCTAATTATCTGGACTGACAGACTTAGTGCAGCTGCATTAGCAGTGAATCCTGGGCTTCATCAGAGGACTAAACATATTGAGATTTGTATACATTTTGTTCGAGATAGAGTCTTGGAGAGAGCTATGGAAATTCGGTGTGTGCCAACCAAAGAACAAGTAGCTGATGTATTCACAAAGGTATTAGGAACTTCCAGATTCTTGTATTTACAGTCCAAGTTCAGAGTTGTTAAACTGTCTGAAGACTATCTGCTTATTTGACTTTCTGTCAAACTATTTTGATTGAATAACATAATCAATATATAAGAAAAAAAAAAGGGGTTTTGATGGGGCATGTTGGTACAGTATACCACGTTAGCATTGTTATTTGCTCGTTAGAATGGGTGTAACTAAATATCTTGTAACTAAATATCTGATGTGTCATTTATGGTTAGTATTTGGTTAGAAGCTAAAGAAAAGTGTGAAACTGCTTATTTTATAAAAGCCATCTGTATCTTTTCCTGTATCTTCCTTGTATGAAAAAAAGAACTCTCAATGACATATCTGATTTTTCCTCTTTCTTTTCCACTAAATCTAGCTTTTCCTTTTCATTTTCTAGCTCTCCAAACAAACCTTGTTTCTCCAGGTCTTTGAGTGAAAGGCTGTAGAGCTTGAGTTGATATGAGCCTCTCAGAAAAGTAGAGCTCTAGATCCAAATACTCGAATCTTACATCAATTTTCCAATTCGGGTTTGAGAAGTTTGCTAGGAAAATGAAGTCACCGTTGAAGTATGTGTTGTGGTTCTCTGACCACTTTAGAGAAGAAATATGAGAAGAAAAATAAAAAAAGAATTCTATTACTCTCTTGGAAATAAAATACAAAAATACAAAAAACTTCTCTCTTGGATTCTCACGTGGAATCTCTCTCTGCACTCTCCAATTCTCTCTGGAATTGCTCACTCTTCTCTCAAGCTCTCTCTGGAACTTATTGAGCTTGCTCTCTTGGCTTGGTTTACATGCAACGGGAAGGAGCCTATTTATAGGCTTACAAGGTTGGTTGCATAGCCACAATTTTCAACAGCTTAGCCCACAATTGTTGATCAATGCATTTTCGGTACAGCAATGGTGTTAAAAATGGTGGCTGTGGTTGGTGCGGCTGGACTTCACAATTCTCCCCCTCCAGCCGCATTTAAAACTGATGGTCATCTGCCATCTATTCCAGCTATGTCTCTGCATAGCTTCAGCTTCTCTTGAGCAACAACTTTTGTTAGCATATCTGCTGGATTCTCTTTTGTGTGGATCTTCATCAGTTTCAGCAACTGTTGATCTATTACTTCGCGTATCCAATGATAGCGGATGTCAATGTGCTTTGTACGGGAATGATACATTGAGTTTTTGCTCAAATCCATGGCACTTTGATTATCACAATGTATCTTGTAGTCTTCTTGCTTGATGCCCAATTCTGTGAGAAAACGCTTTAACCACAACATTTCCTTACCCGCTTCCGCTGCGGCAATGTACTCTGCTTCAGTAGTGGATAAAGCAACACACTTCTGCAATCTTGACTGCCATGACACAGCTCCCCCTGCAAAAGTGTAGAGATAACCTGATGTAGACTTTCTATTATCAGGGTCTCCGGCCATATCTGCATCTGTATAGCCTTCTAAGATTGGATCACCTCCCCCGTAGCACAAGCACAGCTTCGATGTACCTTTAAGATACCTGAGAATCCATTTAACTGCTTCCCAGTGTTTCTTTCCAGGATTTGAAAGAAATCTGCTCACAACACCTACTGCGTGAGCAATGTCTGGTCTGGTACACACCATTGCATACATCAGACTTCCTACCGCTGAAGAATATGGTACTGAAGCCATCTCCTCTGTCTCTTCTTTGGATGAGGGGCACAATCTTTTACTCAACTTGAAATGATTTGCAAGTGGAATGCTGACCGGTTTGGCTTTATCCATGTTGAATCTCTTTATCACCCGTTCAACATACTTCTCTTGAGATAGCCATAACCTTCTATTTTTCCTGTCTCGGATTATTCGCATTCCCAAAATTTGTTGAGCTGGTCCTAAGTCTTTCATATCAAAGGACTTAGACAATCCTTTCTTCAGCTGACTAATCTTCATTGCATCTTATCCAACGATCAACATGTCGTCCACATATAGCAAAAGTGCAATGAAGTTTCCACCTGAAACTTTTTGAATATAAACACACTGGTCTGCTGCAGTCCTTTTATAGCCTTGACTCACCATAAACGAGTCAAACTTCTTATACCATTGTCTTGGTGCTTGCTTGAGGCCATACAAGCTCTTCTTTAGCTTGCATACGAGGTTTTCTTTCCCTGAAACCTCAAATCCTTCTGGCTGCTCCATGTAGATTTCTTCATGTAAATCACCGTGAAGAAATGCTGTCTTCACATCCATCTGTTCAAGCTCTAGGTTTAGACTTGCTACTAAACCAAAAATGACTCGAATTGAAGTCATTTTTACCACTGGTGAAAAAATCTCATCAAAGTCAATTCCTTTCTTCTGAAGAAATCCTTTTACCACCAATCGGGCTTTGTGTTTCACCACCTTTCCGCTGCCATCTTTCTTGAGCTTGAACACCCATTTATTCTTTAGTGCCTTCTTTCCTGTTGGAAGCTTAACCAACTCATAAGTATGATTTTTCTGCAAGGATTCCATCTCATCTTGCATTGCTTGCAGCCACTTTTCCTTCTCTTGATGAGAAACAGCTTCCTGGAAACTCTCTGGCTCCCCCTCTTCAGTAAGCAGAATATACTCAGATTCTGAAAATCTCTTTGATGGAATTCGGCCTCGCTCAGATCTCCGAACTTGTAAACCACTGGTTTCAGGAGATGTACCATCATCTGACCACTGTGATGGCCCTGCAGCTGCTTGAGAGGATTGAGTCTCCCCCTGCTCAATATCCCCTTCTTCCTCCTGGTCTGCTTCTGGCATATCTTCATGAACCTCATTATCCTCTGTGGCTATTTGTGCTGGTGTTGGATTAGGACAAAAATTCTCGGCACTAGAACTACAATTAGGAGACATTCTGGGCTTTTCAATGTCTTCCATTTTCTGGTTTTCATGGAATACTACATCCCTGCTTCTAATAACCTTGTTTGTTTTCGGGTCCCATAACCTGTATCCGAATTCTTCATCTCCATATCCTATAAAGATGCATGGAGTAGATCTTGCATCGAGCTTCTGTCTGAGCTCCTTGGATACATGTACATAAGCTAAACAACCAAACACTCTTAAATGAGAGTAGGAGGGAATCTTACCCGACCACATTTTCTCTGGAATTTCAAAATTCAACGGTACTGACGGTGATCTGTTGATTAAATAGCAGGCGGCACGAACAGCTTCTCCCCAGAATGGCTTTGGCAGCTTAGCCATACTGAGCATACTTCTGACCTTTTCCATAATGGTTCGGTTCATTCTTTTGGCTATTCCATTATGTTGTGGGGTGCGAGGGACCGTCTTCTCATGTTGAATGCCGTGTCTTCTGCAGTAGGCATCGAACTCCTTGGAAGTATACTCGCCTCCATTATCTGAGCGGAGACATTTCAGCTTCTTTCTTGTTTCACGCTCTACCATGGTATGAAACAGTTTGAAGTAATCCAGTACCTGGTCCTTTGTCTTCAAGAAATATACCCACACCTTCCGTGAAGCATCATCAATGAAGGTCAGGAAATACTTGTTGCCACCTAATGATTCCACCTCCATGGGACCACAAACATCAGAGTGCACCAGACTAAGCAACTCTGATCTTCTCAATGCAGAGGAACTGAAGGAGATTCTATGTTGCTTACCAAACAAGCAGTGATTACAAGGATCTAGCGCAGCATCCTTGCAAACAGTGATAAGCTTCTTCCTTGCCAAAGTGGACAATCCTTTTTCACTCATGTGACCGAGTCTCTGGTGTCACAGATTTTGAGACGCCTCTCCTTCTGCAATATTGAGGCTGTCTGCACATATCTTCACATGAGTCTTGTACAACGTTCCACAAATATGTCTTCGGGCGACAACTATGGCACCTTTCGTCATTTTCCATGTGCCTTTGCTGAAGTAGTTGTCATAGCCTTGCTTGTCTAAGGCTGCTCCCGAAAGTAGATTAAGCCGAAGGTCTGGAACATGACGGACATCCTTCAAAGTGATTGTACAACCAATATTCGTTTTTATCTGAATATCACCAGTTCCCATAATCTTTGCGAAACTGGAATTTCCCATCTTTACCGTACCAAAGTCTCCTGCTTTGTACGTTTTGAAGAAATCTCTATGTGGAGTGACATGGTAGGATGCTGCAGTATCGACTACCCACTCAACATCTTGGGTTGATATATGAAGGCATGTCTCTTCTTCGGTGGAGCAGAGCGCCACTTCTCCTGTACAAGTGACTAGTGTCTCTCCATCCTTCTTCGGCTGATTACCTTGGAGTCTCTGCTCTCTCAACAACTTTCTGCAGTTCTTCTTCATGTGACCCTCCAGGCCACAATGATAGTACTTATACGATGATTTTCTGCCGTCTGTAGATCTGCCTCTGCTCTTGCTCCTGCCTCTCCCCCTATCTCGACCACCTCTTTGCTGTCTTCCTCTCTCTGTGACGAGGGCATGTGACTGATCTATGCCAATGTCCTTTCTCCTGGCCTCTTCATTAAATAGGGCATCCTTAACCATAGACATAGTAAGTTTGCCATTCGGGGCTGAATTGCTAAGAGAGACTACCAATGTCTCCCAACTGTCTGGAAGAGAGCTTAGAAGTAGGAGGACCTGATCCTCATCCCCTAGTTGGTAATCCACAGCAGATAGTTGATTTACCAAGCTCTGGAACTTACTGGTATGCTCGGCTACAGAAGTTCCACTCTGTAATGTTAGATGTACCAATCGCTTAAGCAATAGGGCTTTGTTCCGAGCAGTCTTGGCCTGGTACATGTCCTCCAATTTTGTCCAGAGGGCATATGCATCCGTTTCCTTCGCTACATGATGGAAGACACTATGGTCGATCCATTGCCTGATCTGACCGATCGTTTTCTTGTTTAATTTCTTCCATTCTGCTACTTTGCTGGGATCGGGGTTTTCTCCTTTAGCTTCTATAGGATCAAACAGATCCTTACAATTGAGGAGATCTTCCATCCGAGGTCTCCAAAGTGTATAATTTGTGGCAGTGAGCTTAACCATAGCTCCCGAAGATGATTCTTCCATTAACATTTTGGCTTGACCAAAAATGGAGCTGAATTTGGCAAAACGGAGTTAACCGTTGCGTCCGGAACGGCCGAAAATGGTGGACTTGACTCTTCCGGGGTCAAAATATAATTACCAGAAATTTTGGGGCAACAATGTAATTTCATAAAATTTCTGGGTCAACCTGCAAATACAGAAACTACAGGGGTCAATCTGTAATTTCCAATAGTTCAGGGGCTGTACCGTAATTTCAGAAAACTACAGGAGTCAATCTGTAATTTCTAATAATTAAGGGGCTGTTCTATAATTTCAGAAAACTACAGGGGTCAATCTGTAATTTCTAATACTTCAGGGGCTGTTCTGTAATTTCAGAAAATATTGATGACGTGGCAGATGGTGCTGACGTGTCAACACGTGGCAGATGACGTGGCTGACGACGCGTCGGCTGGCGTGGCAGATGACGTGGCAGGGGTGCGCTGACGTGGCTGCTGACGTGTCTGCTGACGTGGTCGTCTTCAACCTCCAGACGGCGCGTGCGGCGCGTGAGGCGCGTGACTTGTTGCAGACAACTTCAGGTGGCGCGTGCGGGCGCGTGCGACGGTTTCTTTCTCTCCGGCGAACTTGTGTGTTCTCCTCTCGTCGGGTACTTTCACCTGGTATTGTCAAATTAATTATTTGAGCAACTTTTCAAAACACCAACTTGAAAAACAGTAGCTTTGTTTCTTCAAATTTTGAACCCAAGCTCTCGACCTGGAGCTCTGATACCACTTGTTGTGGTTCTCTGACCACTTTAGAGAAGAAATATGAGAAGAAAAATAAAAAAAAATTCTATTACTCTCTTGGAAATAAAATACAAAAATACAAAAAACTTCTCTCTTGGATTCTCACGTAGAATCTCTCTCTGCACTCTCCAATTCTCTCTGGAATTACTCACTCTTCTCTCAAGCTCTCTCTGGAACTTATTGAGCTTGCTCTCTTGGCTTGGTTTACATGCAACAACGGGAAGGAGCCTATTTATAGGCTTACAAGGTTGGTTGCATAGCCACAATTTTCAACAGCTTAGCCCATAATTGTTGATCAATGCATTTTCGGTACAGCAATGATGTCAAAAATAGTGGCTGTCAAAAATGGTGGCTGTGGTTGGTGTGGCTGGACTTCACAGTATGCCGGTGAGTCGAAGTAGATGGCGTTAAGATTAGCATTGGGGATGTCAAACAATGGGACTTTTGGTCTAACAACAAGGAAGATGATTAAAGTTACAATTCCAAAGAAAATGAGGAGGAGAATAAAAGACGGAAAATAGCACCGCACCGTATTAAAGGGTTGGTCTTGCAAGGCTGAGTTTGCCTGAGTATTGTATGCTTTATTAGCTTTTCTGTGCCACTATTTGGCTTCTCAGGTACTGTTGTTGCTAGATCAATTGCTGGTTTTGATATGATAATCTGATGTAGAGATACCGATGTGGCATGCCTTTGTGGTGGGGTTGAAAAAGGAGGCGTTTGTGGAGGTGCAGGTGGAAGAGGAAGCATCTTTAAGAAGTGCTAAAGCCAAAAAAACCACAGAAAAAAAAAATGAAAGAATAGATGAATGAAGAAGGAAGATGAAGATGGTATTTGCTTTTAAATAAATTAGGAAGTTGATTAGATTAAGTAAAGAGGAGAAAAGAAGCTTTTGATTGAGGGGCAGTGGGACCAATGTGCTTGTTTTTGGTATTGGGAAAAGGTGGTGTAGGTGGGCGTTAAAGTTGGGAAATTGCAAATGTTTTGGTTTGAATGTTTTTCTGCTTTTGAAATTGCTCTACTGTTTGAGAAAGACCCAAAAGAAGTGGCACTCCTTTTTTGAACTTGTAATCAAATGGTGTAACATATGGTTGAGTGTCAGTCCAATGAATGGTTTAGATTATGTGGTATTATTAATTATACCTATCAAACCATGTTGCAAGTTTATGTGATTAAGCATGAAAGCCCGATAAAAGAACTTTCTGTCAGAAAGTTAAAAAAGTATAAAATAGTGATAATGTGCATATATACATTACAATAAGAATATCTAATTTGTAACCAATGTCAATGCGGTCTTGTTAGTGTATGATTCACTGGAGATTGTAAATAATTGAAAATTGATTCTATTTGGGTTTATTTGTCTATTTTGTTTATTTCTCAAGAAGGAAAAAGATAGATGAAAGAAAACAGAGCTTTTTTTTTTTTTTTTGTTCAACATTTCAAGAAGGAAAACAGAGGTTTCTACTGTTTTTCTTAACCACTATAAATGTATGATAAAATATATGTTCTTAACCTTTTTTTTTTTTTCCTTTTTGAACTTTGGTTGCCTATTCTGACCTGTTACGCAAACATTTTTTTTTTTAGTCAAAAGATTTATCGACTTTGTGAGAAATTAACTTATACGTAAGATACAAGTCATGGGCTTTATTTTGAAATGGAAAAACAAACAAATAAAAACAACAATTGTAAACCAAGAATTGATTTCTCATGCATTAGTTTCTAGAGCTAAACAAACAAATTTATAAAGCACCAATCCGGTCATTCATAGACTACAAAAAGAAGGAAGCATCGAACATGCTACAGGCAGAGGCAACAGAGTAGGCCAAACAGGATAAGAAACTGATATTTGATGTTATCTAGGCTAATTCCATCCCCATGCGATCAAATAACTGAAAAATTAATACATTAATTACTGTCAATCAATTTTCTTTTAAGAAAAAGAAAAAGAAAAATTATTATTAAGTTTTTAATTTCAATTTGAAAGGAAACAATAACAAATAATCATAGTAGAAATATATATATATATTTAAAAAAATCATGAAGAAATTCTCTTAAAATTTTGTATCTCATGTAGAAGGATTTGCACCAGATATCATAGATTTGAAGCTCAAATATTTATACTACAGGGCTCATCGAGCTTATTAAATCTTTGGTACAATTTTGTTCGCTGATTTTCTTTATTGGGTGTCACATAACACAGATTATAGCAATCAATCAGAAATCTGGAATAATTTAACAACAACCAATTTAAGCTGAGAATGAAATTAGGCACTGAAAGATAGCAAATTGTTTGAAAGTAACGTTAAACATAAGTCAACAAACATCCCTTCAAACTTAAAAAGGCAAAAGGAGGGCAACACTTGGAGTTGACATATATGCTGGAAATTGTATTATTACTGAGCACAGCAAAACAATTATGGCAGAATAATAGACAAAACAATGAAACGAGCTTGGAGAAGTGAGAACATATCCACCAAGCAGCAAGGTAGTAGCGGTACTGCCCGGCCACTTGTACATATATAGTTGAAAGCTCTCAATTATTTTACCTATCACAAAATCATGTCATAATTAAGCAATTAATCAGACCGAACCAGTATGGTGATCAACTGCCAGAAATTGTAACCAAATATATGCCTTGAAAATAACAATACAAGTATCTAAGAATATGTTACATATGGTCAGCAATGCCAACTTATTTGCCTCAAGGCTGCTCGAATAAATTTTTAATAAAAACAAAATTCCTAGAAACGATTAAGGGTTTAGGGCCTAATAAGAATATATATATTGTGAATATGAATATATTGTTTGTGTAAGGTTGGGGGAGAAGAATTAATATAAAACCCAAATTCAGAACAGCCACGTTACTTATCCTTTTGCATTGTCTTGGAAAACAGAAATACACATTTTCAATTAAGGGAAAAAGTAGACACATGTTCTAATAAGGCCACTCCAACTAGCAAGAAAATATTTGCTGAAAAAAAAAAAGAAGCAAGAAAATACCTTTTAATTTTTTTTTTAATAGAAAAATAGGGTTCCTGTCCTGTTCTAGCTATAAATTAAGGCAATACAACAATGCACAATTTTTTTTTTAATTTTAATTTTAATTTTTTGATATTGAATGCATAAATGAATTAAACATGAAAATGCATGTGTTAGGATCTGCGTCCAAAATAGCTACTTTGGTTGTTGGTCACATGAATGCCCATTCAATGTTTAATTACCAGAAAACTAAACAAAATGCACAATTTTATTTATATATTTATTTTTTATTAAATATTGAATGCATAAATGAATCAAACATGAAAACGCATGTGTTCGGATCTGCATCCAACATAACTAGTTTGATTGTTGGTTGCAAATGGATGCATATTCAATGTTTAGCACAATTACCTGACAAGTACGTAGGACTTAATTTATTTCTTCCAATTGACAAAATCAGAACAAACGGAAAGTTTCATATTTTCCTCCGCGCGTATAACGGATGAGAAGACGAGGGACATGTTGAACGATCTCATAGTGTTGTCCTCCTTCTGGTAGCATACTATCGTCGAACTCCTCCGACATATCATAAAAGCAAAGATATTGAAGGTTTTTCAAATGTTGGATACCGGAGGGGACCTCCTTCAATTGTGGACTGGGTCCAATGTGGAGGCTTTCAAGATTCACAAGTGATCCTTCCTCTATCACCACCCTCTCCAGTCCACTCAAATACTTGAGATCGAGCTCCTTCACTTTTGGGAACATCCCCTTCTCAAACTGCAATTCATCACCAACATATGCATCATCCCTTATCCGAAGCCTCAATAGGTTTGGCAGATTTTTAAAATTTTAAGTGGATCATCTTCTAATTTTGACCAAGAAATTCTTGTTATTGTCAGATTTTCAAGCTTCTTGATCCATTCTGGCAACTTCCTTAAACGCCCGTTTAAGTAGAGACGTTGGAGAAATTGAGGTGGAGATGACATGCTTTCTAAGTCGATCATATCATCTTCACTCGTTGCTGTTACTTCCAAAGATTCCAGGTGGTTCATCTTCTCAATACACCCTCCCAAAATCCTTCCATATTCACTTCTGAGATGACGGATGCCCAACCTCCTCAACTGCGTCAACTTTCCCAGCTCTTCAATTACCTCATCTCCCATCTCATTTACATCCAACTCGTATAAATTTTGAAGGGATTTTAAGCTCCCAAATCCTTTTTTTAGTTTTATTCCTTTCATTCTAGCTATGCAAAAATGCATGGTTAAGTCACTATTGTATCCTAAGAGATGTCGCAGCTTGTGAAGCCTTCTGCTCTCAGCAGGTATCTCAGACACAAATGATTGCTTTAAATCCAGAGTCTCAAGATTTACCAATTTCCCTATGGACCTTGGTAGCTCCTTTACTTGGGTGTTTCGAAGACTCAAATATCTTAAATGAAATAAGTTCCCAATATCTTCATGGATTGAATCTATTGGAGCATCTTCAAAATCTAAAAGTTTTAGAAGCTTGAAATTCTTTGCCAATGTACCTGGATTAAAAATATAGTTTAGCAGTGTTTGACTCTGATCAATGTTGAAATTCAAAATAATGCGAACTTGAGAAACTTGATCTGCATCTTGAAGAACACTAGTGCATGAATTGTTGACAATTGATAGGCGTCGAGTTACTATATCTCCTTTCAAAGTGGACTCATTTCCATCCACAACATGACAAAAAAAACTTGATTCCATCTTTTTGAGAACAACCTTACGCAAGAGATCATGGATGCGACAAGTTCTGATTCTTCCTTTAAAGTCTACCCAGGACACTTGAACCAGATTTCTATGTATTTGTTCTGTCAAATACTCAAGTGCAACTTCTTCTAATGTTTTATCCTTTTTCTGGTTCACAAATCCTTCAGCAATCCATTGTCTAATTAACCTTGAACATCTAATGGAATAGTCCTCCGGATGCATGCCAAAGTACAAGAAGCAAGATTTAAGATGGTAAGGTAGATCAAAATAACTAAGAGAAAGGATTTTCATTATGCTCGTAAGATTAAGATTACTATCCATCTCTGAACTAAGGCTATCATGCAATTTTTGCCATTCGACCGTTGTCTTGTTTTTTGTTTTGAGAAGACCAGCTATGGCTACAATAGCAAGTGGCAGCCCTTCGCATTTATCAACAATTTTACGAGACAGCTGCTCTAAATGGGGTGGACATTGTCCAGCACAATCTGGCTGAAAAACCTTTTTGCAAAAAAGTTTCCAAGGGTTATCATCACGCAAACGCTGTAATTCATGGACACGAAAAGATGGTGAAATTTTGCAGAAGTTTGGGACGTCCATATTTCGTGTTGTGATCACTACTCTACTTCGATTTTCATCATCAGGCAAAGCATATTGTATATCCCCCCAGAAATCTACTTTCCAAACATCATCGAATATCACAACATACCTTTTCTTCAGCAAGTAATCTCTTAATTTTGTAGTCAGCGTCTGCTCATCCATTTCATCAATTCCTGAGGAGTAGGTTCTTTCTTTTCCTCGTAGAATTTCTTGATGATGTTCTTTAATAGCTGCTTCTTCTGGCATGGCTGAGACACTGTTACCCAAGCATGGCAATCAAACTCTTTTGTGACTGAATCATAGACCTTTTTAGCAAGAGTACTCTTGCCCAAACCCCCCATCCCGACCACTGAAATCACAGTTCGTTGAGTTACTTGTTTATCTCCCAACCAACCAATCAATTTAGCCCGTGGAGATTCAATACCCACAAGTTCATCTTCCTCAAGATAAAGGGCCCGTTGTCGAGGGTTGTTCCATGAAGCAGATGAAGTGGTTGTAGATCCTTCCTCAATGGAATCAATGCCACAACTTTCTCTTCTATCTTTGATTTGACGAACTTCTACTTTGATGTGTTGTATCTGAGACGCAATCCGGTGACGTACTTTTAGTGTGATGATGCAGCCAGCAAACTTATAGAGGGAAGCAATGAAGCCACCGCGGCGAGGATGTCGTGGCAAGTGAAATATGTAATCATCAATCACATCTTCTATACGAAACGAAACTTGGGTTAGCTGTTTCACCCATGCTCTAACAGCTTCTCTGACAGTGTTATCTTCAGTTTCGGCCTTCATGCCTGCACCCTTGAGGAAATATTTGATGCTCTGTAGCTCATTTTTTATGTCCAAAACTTCAGAGTGAACATTTCTAAGCAACCTTACCTCTTCTGTCAGCAAGCCATTATAACCTCTCTCTTCGCCTGTCTTGTAGGAGATTTGGAAAGCTATTACTACCTAACAGTCGATGAGAACCAGGAGTATAATAGTAGAGATTGTAATCTCCGCAGCTTGTGCTATGAGAATCTGATGCTAATGTGAAGATTGCTGCATTTGCATTTGAAGAGGCTCATTATTTTTGGTGAAGACACATAAGAGAACCAGTCGGGCATGAAGGAAGACCAAAACTTTCCAAAGATTCAAATCTACGGGATTCCAAATCTTTCAGGAGCATTTTATCATTGATGAAAATGGAATCTGCCTGAGAGATGTTGAAGTCCTCATAGTAGTGTCCTCCCTCTTCCAATTAAATCTTCGGATTATATTTTTGTTCCGTGCAAATTAACAACCGTGTGCAATCCACAATGGGGAGGCTCTTCAGCTGAAATGATACTCAGTTTTGATCATTTGTTTGTTCTTCAGCTGAGTTAAGCAGCAGAAGATGACTGAGAACGAACACAATCAAGAAAAAATAAAAAAAAATAAAAAAAAATAAAAAAAAGGAAACAGAGCTCATCCAGAAAATAAAATTGATTAAACCAACTTTTGCTTTTATTGAATATCACCGAAACTGTAAACTTCTCCAATGACTTTTATTTACTTTTTTATTTTTATTTTTTTCAAATATTTAGACGGGTGCAAACGCTTGACCTCATGATATCTGCGCTATGTACACACTAATGGGACAATCTCATCTAATACATATTTTTGAATTGATATCTATGATTTCATTGGAAATGCTATAATATGACAAAATAAACACATTTTAGGCAGCCAATTAAACTGCCATATATTATATGAATTTTATTAATGTTTGGTCATTAATAATGACAAATAAAATATTTTTATAAGAAAAAAAAAAAACATTAATAAGTTAGGAACTTACCAAAGATTCAAATCTACGGGATTCCAAATCTTTCAGGAGCATTTTATTATTGATGAGAATGGAATCTGCCAGAGAGATTTTGAAGACCTCATACCACTGTCCTCCCTCTTCCAATTAAATCTTTGGATTATATTTTTGTTCCGTGCAAATTAACAAATGTGTGCGACCCACAATTCCCTCGGTGTTATATGGAAGTGGCCGGAAGTGGATCTTCCCCCCCCCCCTGGCTAGTTTTCCACACTGAAATGATACACAATTTTGATCATTTGTTTGTTCTTTAGCCGAGTTAAGCAGAGCAGAAGATGACTTAGCACGAACAGAATCAAGAAAAGACAAATAAATAAAAATAAGGAAACAGAGCTCACCCAGAAAATAAAATTGATTAAACCAATTCATGCTTTTATTGAATATCACCGAAACTGTAAACTTCTCCAACTGACTTTTATTTACTTTTTAGTTTTTGTTTTTATTTTTTTCAAATATTTAGACGGGTGCAATGGCTTGACCTCATGGTATTATACTAATGGGTCAATCTCATCCAATACATATTTTTGAATTGATCGTGTATTAAATAGATTTTGCCACATAAATAAATCTATTATTTCATTGGAGCTGCTATATTATGCCAAAAACAAACACATTTTAGGGCAGCCAATTAAGCTACCATATATCATATGAATTTTTATTAATGTATGTCCTTAATAGTCACAAATAAAATCCTTTTATGAAAAAAAAAAAAAAACAATAATAAGCTAGGAACTTACACTTTAATATAAAAATGGAATTTAAAGGGAAAAAATAGAAGAAAAAGATGGAAAATAAAGGAAAAAGAAAAAATAAAATAAAAAAGAAAAAAAAAAGGAAAAGAAAGGAAAGGAAAGGAAAAAGAAAAAGGTAAAGAAAAAATAAAACAAAATAAAACAAAAAGAGTTAAATATTAAACACAACATGGTTTAACCGCCACGAGGTTCAGTTCTTTGTAACAAGACTGTCTAGACGGTTTAGAGCCTAGAGGCTGTTGTGTTTACGCCAAATAAATAAAAGGGCCTTCAACTTATGACAACTGGGACAGCCCAATTAACAATGGGCTTTTGTGATTATCGTCTGAGTATTTGCGGGTTAATTTTCTAATTTCAAATTGATACAAGGTGTTTTTCTGGTAAAAACAAATTAATATATACAGTGCTTGAACTAAAGTTTTGGTCAAAATAAAGAAATGAATTTTAGCCCCAAAAAACAACAAAGTTGAAGAAGAGTTTCAATATAAAAATATTTCAATTTTAGTTTGGACTCAATTTTTGTACAGTACAATACCAGATCATATGTAATTTTGAGTTTCCTTTACATGGTATGTGTATTATTTTATTTTTGATGAATTTTGCATGGCATATTGATAGAATTGTTGGTACCAAATAGCAGTGATGAACAATTGATAGAATTTGGCAGGACAGCATAGCGACCATGTTTACACTTTTTCATATATAATGCTTTGGGTTTTAATCATCCAATGGTAAAAAAATAATAATAATAATAATAAAAAAACCCAGTAAATGAAAGTGACATTTCATTATAATCATTACAAATTAACCCTGAGAATAAATTTTTATTTTTGTTTCTTTTTGTCATGCATATGATTGTTTAGATTTTGGTTTCTTATTTTATAAATCATTAATTTCACGTTTGTTTGAGCTTATCTTGTAGGAAAATATGGGAGAATGGAATCTAATTAGAATTTTTAATTAGGAAATGGGCATTTCAATAGTACAAGGCTATTAAACTTTCAACATGTGTAGCATATTGCATTAATTGCACAGATTTACCCCCCTCTTAGTTACTATTGCAAGTCTAAACAATCCAAGGAATTCATAATTAATAATTAACCAGCAATATGTATACCACGTGCAGCCGGGAAAAGAAACAATTGCAAGTGTAAACAATCAAAGTAATTCGAAATTACTCATTAAAGAAGCAAAACTTTCTACAATATTTTCGGTAAACATAAAATAAAATAAAATAAAAGAAAAAACTTTCTCCAAGATCGATGAGATTGATTACCTGAGCAGTATGATCACCTCTCCAATGTTTGCGAAGATTGAAAATTAGCAAGGATACGAGAAATAGACTGGAGTTGCAAATAATTGAAATGAGAGAGTTAGGTATATTGGTCGAATAACTAACTATATGGATTTTTATTCCGACTTTGCATACTTTGGCTTATTCTTTTCTTGTCTCCATGTTTTACTCTTTCCTAAATAGAGATGCCTTATGTCATCTCGTGCCAGCAATCTCGCTTTATATGCTACTTTGCTTTGTTCTCTTTTCTTGGCACATTTATTGATTCTTTCCGTATCAGTAATGTCATGGATATGAGTTATTTACCAATTTGATGCGAGAAAAGTTACACAAAATTGATTTTTAGTTAGTTTTATTTAACCCTTCAAAAATTCACTTTTCATGTTTAATTTAGAGTAAGATTCAAAATATTGATACTGATAAAAGTAAAAATAGTTTAAAATTTAAAAATATCTGTATAAATATCCAAAATTATTGAATATTGATAGAAACACATAACAATGATGAAAATTGATTGAAATTTTTAATGAAATTTTAGGATCAGCTTATTTAATCAATTAGTTGTTAAGTTGATAATAAAAATTGTAAAAATGTTGAAATGATTTTATGTTTATTTTAGTCAATTAAACGTTAATGATTATAAATATATTATTATCAATAAAAAAAATACAAAAAAGTACGTATTTGATAAAAATATTTTTTAATTAAGATATATAAAAAAAAATCACAATTATATTATATATCATGAAATATTATTTCAATACCATATAAAATTTCTGAGTGGTTGAAAATTATTAGTCATTTTTTCATTCTTATTTTGAGATGTGAAATATAAAATGTAATTATTAAAAATTGTATCTCTTTGATAATTTTGCATGTAATTATTAATATGCCTATGATATGAATGTTGTATTAAATATGACTATCCTTATTGATAATTATTATATGATATCGGTTGATTATATGCAAAATTATTATCCTCTAATACTTAAGTATAAGATGATATCCACGAATTACTACTTGATAATATTTTATAAATATTTTATTTAATTTATTTAGCTACATTTGCAGAGAATATATTGTTGTAGAATATTTATCTACTTTATAATATTTATAATATAATGTTTATCATTTATTTCACACGCATATTTGTACTTTATATTTATAGAAATATTAAATTTATCATGTTAAAAAAAATAGATATTTAGGCAGTCAAACATCAATAATATTTATTAATTTTTTTTGGTAAAAAAAATTAAAAATTAAATTTAAAAAAATTTCAACATAAATTTTGAAAAAGTTCATGGAAATTTGGAATGAAAATTGTGGACTTTTTGACAAAATTATCAAGGAATTTTTAAAATGAAGAACAAAAGAGAATTTTTTAGATCATTAATTACATTATTAGCATTGCTTATGAATCATCTATAATGAATATGAGATTTGACTTAACAAAAAAAAAAAATTCTTTCCTTATAAAACTCATAAATAAAAAAATTCAAAATTTTAGAATCTATTGACTCTATATATTTATAAAGAGTTAATTAAAGTGAAGGAAAAAACTTAATTTGATTGAATGAGTACAACTAGTATTTATACAGAGTACATAACCGATAGTTGTTATAGATAACTATACAACATAACAGTGACCAAAATCTATGTACAAAAGATCAATGAAGTTAAAGACAACAATAAGATGACTAATATCTACATGACTGGAACTTAAGGTATGCCGGCTTTAACTCAAACAACAATGAATGAGGCTAACATAATTTAGTGTAGTAGTAGCAATCAAGTAGTTAATCAACTTCAGTTGAAGAGTGTAAAACGGTGCATTGCTTCTTTGACATCCAAGAAATTGGATTTGAACCAAGATACATGACATAGCTGAAGTTGAGGTACTGTCATCTTTATTATCCACCTAATCAGCATCACTATAAGCATGAAGGGACAAGGATGGCACTAGTTAGATTAGCTCCATCCTTAAGAGTTAGAGTTGCTAATGTAGATATTGGCATGGTAACTTCCTTGGCATCTACCATATGAGTCCTTTCTAAGAGATCATGAATGTATTTTCTCCATGTAAGAATAAGACCAGCTTTGCTTGATGTGACTTCATTTCCAAGAAAATAATTTAGATCACGAAGATCTTTAAGAGTGAAAGTGATGGAAAGAGCATCAACAAATTTAGAAAGAGTAGATAAATTGTTCCTAGTCAAAAGAAGGTGATCCGCATAGACTACTAGATAAAGAATGATGCCTGATTTATGAAAAATAAATAGAGAAGTATGAGACATAGAATTGACAAACCCGTATGAGAGTAGAAAGGTCTTCAATTCTATACACCATGCGCATGGTACTTGTTTTAACTAGTAGATTTTCTTGAGCCTGCAAACATGGGTCGGCCTATTGGAATCAATGAATCCTTAAGGTTACTCCATCTAGACCTCTTCATTTAGATGTCCATGGAGAAAAGCATTGTTCATGTCAAGTTGTCATTGTGGCCAATTCTTGGGTAAATCAATGCACAACAAAATTCAGAAAAGCATTTTTTTTTTTTCAGTCAAAAGATTTATCGACTTTGTGAGAAATTAACTGATATGTAAGATACAAGTCATGGGACTTTATTTTGAAACGGGAAAACAAACAAATAAAAAGAACAAGTGTAAACTAAGAATTGATTTCTCATGCATTAGTTTCTAGAGCTAACCAAACAAATTTATAAAGCACCAAGCAGGTCATTTATAGACTACAAATAGAAGGAAGCATCGAACATGCTACAGGCAGAGGCAACAGAGTAGGCCAAACAGGAAAAGAAATTGAGATCTGATTTTAGCTAGGCTAATTCCATGCGCATGCAATCAAATAACTGATAAATCAATACATTAATTACTATCAATCAATTTTCTTTTTTTTTTTTTTTAAAAAAAGAAAAAGAAAAATTATTATGAGTTTTTAATTTTAACTTGAAAGGTAACAATAACAAATAATCATAGTAGAAATATATAAATTTATATATTTAAAAAAATCATGAAGAAATTCTCTTAAAATTTTGTATCTCATGTAGAAGGATTTGCACTAGATATCATAAATGTGAAGCTCAAATCTTTATACTACAGGACACATCAAGCTTATTAAATTTTGGTACCATTTTGTTTGCTGATTTTCTTTATTGGGTATCACATAACACAGACTATAGCAATCAATCAGAAATCTTGATGATTTAACAACAACTAATTTAAGCTGAGAATAAAATTAGGCACTGAAAGATAGCAAATTGTGTGCAAATAAGGTTAAACATAAGTCAATAAACATCACTTCAAAGGCAAAGGGAGGGAAACACTTGGAGTTGATATAAATGTTGGAAATTGTATTATTTCTGAGCACAGCAAAACAAGTAAAGTAGAATAATAGACAAAGCAATGAAACGAGCTCGGAGCAGTGAGACGATATCCACCAAGCAGCAAGGGAGTAGCGGTACTGCCAGGGCCACTAGCACATATATAGTTGAAAGCTCTCAATTATTTTACCTATCACAAAATCATGTCATAATTAAGCAATTAATCAGACCGAATCAGTACGGTGATCAACTGCCAGAAATTGTAGCCAAATATATGCCTTGAAAATAACAATACAAGTATCTAAGAACATGTTACATATGGTCAGCAATTTTCTTGTCAGTTAATACTTGTGCCAACTTATTTGCCTCAAGGCTGCTCGAATAAATTTTTAATAAAAACAAAACTCCTAGAAAGGGTCGAGGATTTAGGGTCTAATATATATATATATATATACTTTGTCAATAAGAATATATTGTTTGTGTAAGCTTGGGGGAGAAGAATTAATATAAAACCCAAATTTCAGAACAGCCACGTTACTTATCCTTTTGCGTAGTCTTGGAAAACAGAAATACACATTTTCAATTAAGGGAAATAATAGACACATGTTTTAATAAGGCCACTCCAACTGGCAAGAAAATATTTACCAAAAAAAAAAAAAAGGCAACAAAATACCTTTTATTTTTATTTTTATTTTTTAACAGAAAAACAGGATCCTGTCCTGTTCGAGCTATAAATTAAGGCAATACAACAATGCACAATTTTTTTTTTCACTTTAATTTTTTAATCTTGAATGCATAAATGAATTAAACATGAAAATGCATGTGTTAGGATCTGCGTCCAAAATAGCTAGTTTGGTTGTTGGTGCATGAATGCTCATTCAATGTCTAATTACCAGAAAACTAAATAAAATACACAAAGTGTTTTTTTTTTTGTTTTTGTTTTTTTGATATTGAATGCATAAATGAATTAAACATGAAAACGCATGTGTTCGGATTTGCATCCAAAATAACTAGTTTGATTGCTGGTCGCATATGAATGCATATTCAATGTTTACTTACCTGAAACTAAATAAAATTGCAAGTGTTCTAATTTAAGTAACTATCATAGAATTCAAGAATTTAAATATTAGCACAATTACCTGACAAGTACGTAGGACTTAATTTATTTCTTCCACTTGATAAAATCAAAACAAACGGAAAGTTTCAAATTTTCCTCCATCGCGCGTATAACTGATGCTAACACGAGGGACATGTTGAACGATCTCATAGTGCCGTCCTCCTTTTGGTTTCATACTCTTTTTGAACTCGTCCGACATATCATAAAAGCGGAGATATTGAAGGTTTTTCAAATGTTGGATACCAGAGGGGACCTCCTTCATTTGTGGACTGGGTCCAATGCAGAGTCTTTCAAGATTCACAAGGGATCCTTTCTTTATCACCAGCCTTTCCAGTCTACTCAAATACCTGAGATCGAGCTCCTTCATTTTTGGGAACATCCCCTTCTCAAACTGCAATTCATCACCAACGTATGCATCACGCTTTATCTCGAGATCCAATAGGTTTGGCAGATTTTTCAAATTCTGAATCGGATCATCTTCTAATTTTGACCAATTAAATGATATTCTTGTCAGATTTTGAAGTTTCTTGATCCATTCTGGCCACTTCATTAAACGCCCACTTAAGCAGAGACATTGGAGAAATTGAGGTGGAGAAGACATGCTTTCTAAATCGATCATATCATCTTCACTCGTTGCAATTACTTGCAAAGATTCCAGGTGGCTTATCTTCTCAATACACCCTCCCAAAATCCTTCCATATTCACTTCTGAGATTACGGATGCTCAATCTCCTCAACTGAGTCAACTTTCCCAGCTCTTCAATTACCTCAGCTCCCATCTCATTTACATCTAACTCGTATAACTTTTCAAGGGATTGAAAGCTCCCAAATCCTTCTTTTAGTTTTATTCCTTTCGTTCTAGCTATGCAAATATGCATGGTTAAGTCACGATTGTATCCTAAGAGATATCGCAACTTGTGAAGCCTTCTGATCTCAGCAGGTATCTCAGACACAAATGATTGCTTTAGATCCAGAGTCTCAAGATTTACCAATTTCCCTATGGACCTGGGTAGCTTCTTTACGTTGGTGCGTCGAAGACTCAAATATCTTAAATGAAATAACTTCCCAATATCTTCATGAATTGAATCTATTGGAGCATCTTCAAAATCTAAAAGTTTTAGAAGCTTGAAATTCTTTGCCAATGTACCTGGATTAAAAATATAGTTTAGCAGTGTCTGACTCTGATCATTGTTGAAATTCAAAATACTGCAGACATGAGAAACTTAATCTGCATCTTGAAGAACAGTACTGCATGAATTGTTGACAATTGATAGTCGTCGAGTTACTATTTCTCCCTTTAAGGTGGACTCATTTCCATCAACAACATGACAAAAACTCGACTCCATTTTTTTGACAACAACCTCACGCAAAAGATCATGGATGCGACAATTTCTGAGTCTTCCTCTAGAGTCTACCTTAGACACTTGAACCAAGCTTCTATGTATTAGTTCAGCCAAATACTCGAGTGCAACTTCTTCTAATGTTTTATCCTTTTTCTGGTTCACGAACCCTTCAGCAATCCATTGTCGAATTAACCTTGAACATCTAATGGAATAGTCCTCCGGGTACATGCCAAAGTACAAGAAGCAAGATTTAAGATGGTGAGGTAGATCAGAATAACTAAGAGAAAGGATTTTTCTTATGCTTGCAAGCTGAGGATTGCTTTCCAGCTCTGAACTAAGGCTATCATGCAATTTTTGCCATTCATGAATGGTCTTGTTTTTAGTTGAGAGAAGACCAGCTATGGCTACAATAGCAAGTGGAAGCCCTTCACATTTATGAACAATTTTATGAGACAGCTCCGCTAAGTAGGTGGGACAGCGTCCCTCAAAATCAAACTTAAAAACCTTATTGCAAAAGAGTTGCCATGCTTTGTCATGGGGCAAAGGCTTCAACCTACGGACATGAACTAATGATGAAATTCTACAAAAGTTTGCGACCTCCATATTCCGTGTTGTGATCACAACTCTACCACCATTTTTATTATCAAGCAAAGCATGTTCTATATCCCCCCAGAAATCTACTTTCCAAACATCATCGAAAATCACAACATACCTCTTTTGCAGCAAATACTCTCTCAACTTGTTAGTCAGTGTCTCCTCATCCATTGCATTAATTCCCTCAGGAGCGGGCTCTTTGTTTCCCTCGCAGAATTTCTTTATGATGTCCTTTAGCAGCTCCACCTTCTGGTATGATTGAGACACTGTTACCCAACCATGGCAATCAAACTTTTGCTTCACAGAATCATAGACCTTTTTAGCAAGAGTAGTCTTGCCCGAACCCCCCATCCCGACCACCGAAATTGCAGTTCGATGAGTTTGTCGTTTATCTAACAACCATCCAATCAATTCATCTCTTGGAGAATCAATACCCACAACTTCAGCTTCCTCAAGATAAAGGGCTTCTTTTCGAGGGTCATACCATGAAGCAGCTGCAGAAGTAGTAGTTGTCGATCCATCCTGCTGAATAATGGATGGGTCAAAGCCATACCTTTCCCTTCTTTCTTTGATTTGACGAACTTTTACTTTGATATCTTGTATCTGAGACGCAATCTGATGGCGTGGTGTTAGTTTGATTAAGCAGTGACCAAATCTACAGAGGGAGCCAATAAAGCCACCTCGGTGACGATGTGTTGCCAAGTGAAATATGTACTCATCAATCACATCTTCTATACGAAAGGAAACTTTGGTTATCTGTTTCACCCATTCTTTAACACCATCTCTAACAGAGTCATCCTCGGTTTCAGCCTTCATGTCTGCATCCTTGAGGAAACATTTGATGCTCTGCAGCTCATCTCTGATGTCCAAAATTTCAGAGCGAACGTTTCTCAGCAACTTCGCTTCTTCGATCAGCAAAGGTGTGAGGTATTCAACAACAAAGCCCACAGCAGTCTCCGCCATGATAACCTCTTGGCTTGTTGATCGATGAGAAGTTTGGTTCGAATTAGAAATAAGAAGAATACCAGTATGACTAATATGAACGCGTCAATGAATCTAATTTTGAAGATGCCACTCTGTTTTTTTTTTTTTTTTTTTTTTTTGGTTGTGTGTTTTTGAATGAATGAATGAATTATACAATTTCCTCATAAACTGATTGTCCTCGAAGCTGAGTCAGAAGATGAGACAGTCATTGATGGCTAGCTACTATGCAGGTTGACTCTTAATTACTAGCAAACGGGTATAATTTAACTACCTATTTCTGAATCACACATATGGTTTACAAACATCCGTATTATTTATTTATTTATTTATTTTTGTCACGGGCATGAATATTGATCATGCCTGTGACAAAAATTAAAAAAAAAAAAAAAGGAAAAGAGTCTTGATATTTCATGTGATTGATGCAGAAGAAAATTTACGAATCAATAAAGTCCCTAAATTCTTACATCTTCCATTATCGAATTTTACCAATTACATTCAGAAATGTGAAAGTCGGAAAATAGAAAAATAATCCAGCAAATTATTTTATAGGTATTATAAATAAAAGATTTACAGATTTACTAAACCAATTGAATAAACATAATCATAATATTATAACAATAGTTTTTCAGATCAACCAAATAATTGACACAAACTTAATTACACTAACATACAGAGCCTACATAATAAAGGACTCTATTAATTTCTGCACAATCATGGTGTTTTTATTTGTTATTTGTTATTTTATTTTATTTTCATGTGTTTAACTAATCAGATTCTGATTTTGATATGACAACTTTCGCCTCAACCCCCATTTCATTGGCACCAAGATATGACAACTTTCGCAAGTCCTTTAAGCACCCAATTCCCCTTTCTACTTTGATCCCTCTTAAACGAACTACACATAAATCCATCTTGTAGTCATGATAGTAACCTACAAGATATCGCAATTTGCAGAGTGCCATGATCTCTATTGGTATCTGATATACCAATAATTGCTTTAAATCCAAAGTCTCGAGGTTTACCAATTTGCCTATGGAACTTGGGAGCATCTTTACTTTTGTATTTCGTACACTTAAATATCTCAAGTGGAATAAGTTGCCAATGGCTTTAGGGAGACAATCCAGTAGTGCATCTTCAAAATCAAGTACTTTTAAAAGCTTAAAATTAGTGATGAGGGTACTCAAAATGGTTGTGGAAATTTCATCTTTAGTGAAAGTCAAAATACAACGAATGCCAGAATGTTCACTACTACTTTCAGAAGCATTGGTGTTCTTAAATATTGATAGTCGTTGACTTATTCCTTGATCAGTACTTGACCGATCATTTCTAGCAAAATGTTACAGAAGCTTAAACTCTTCATCTTGTTAAGTATGATCTCACACAGAAGATCATGGATGCAACAAGTTGTAACTTTTCCATTCAAGTTCACTCTAGACACTTGAACCAGACTTCTATGCACTAGCTCTGTCAAGTATTCCTGTGCGGTTGCTTCCAATGTCTTATCCTTATTGTTATAGTTAACAAAACCTTCAGCTATCCATTGTCGAAATAACTTTTTACATTTGATAGAATAGTCCTCTGGATACAAGCCAAAGTACAAGAAGCAAGATTTAAGGTAATGAGGTGGCTCATTATAACTAAGGGACAGTATTCTTGCAATACTTGTTAGATGGGGATTACTCTCCAACTCTGAGCTGAGACTATCGTTCAGTTTTTGCCATTCATGAATAGTTTTGTTTGTGGAATTCAGAGAACTAAGAAACAAAAAACAAGAAAAACACACAACACGATTTAACGAGGTTCGGCCAAAGATTGCCTACGTCCTCGTGCTCAGGTTCTCTGAGCTTCTGCTATTTTATTATATGTTGAGGAAATTACAAGTTTGCAGGTTCTACAATGGTGATTCACACAGAGAACACCTAAAAACCAACCTGTTAGCCCCCTTTTCACCCTCACACAGTTCACTCACAAAGGTTTCACAAAGAAATACTAATTACCCTTACAGAACCTATTGAAAAATTGAAACAACAAAGAAAGATCAAAACTTTCTCTCACAAACCCAGAAAATCAATTCAGAAAATGTTCTACAACTCTGTAAAATGTTTTTCACTCTATGAAGAAGAAGAAGAAAATAATAGTTAGAATCTGAAGGTCTTAAACAGCCTTTTAAC
Source organism: Ziziphus jujuba (assembly GCF_031755915.1). Classification (NCBI taxonomy): domain Eukaryota; kingdom Viridiplantae; phylum Streptophyta; class Magnoliopsida; order Rosales; family Rhamnaceae; genus Ziziphus; species Ziziphus jujuba. The sequence continues at coordinate 11,364,586 of NC_083379.1, forward strand.
TCCCTGTTATAACCAACCTAACCATTGCACGTGTTTCAGTTAATTAAGCAAACTTCAAAACGTTGTCATTCCCTTTTGAAAAACTTAAGCCCATCAAAGCAACACTATCGTTTCATCCCTTTTTCCTTTCTTGAACTGTGAGCATGGGTTTGAATACTTGAAGCACAGCTGAACATTATTTCCTCAGCTCTTGAGGATTAATTTCTCACATTTCTCCACCTAATCCTCAATAGCTTAAATATAGCAGAAACTTTAAGAACCATCCTTGCAAACTTCACCTTGTTCCACATTGACCTACCCCAACTCCGAGCAAGGTTTTACATGAATTAAACCTGCTCACAGGTAGGACTTCAGTTCCCATATCTATGGGATTGAGCTCAGTTGGTATTTTCTCCAACCCAAATTCTTTCCTCTCCACCATATCACGAATAAAGTGACACTTAATCTGGATATGTTTCGATCTCTCATGAAACACCGGATTTTTGCAGAGATGTATAGCACTTTGGCTATCTGAATAAAGTATAATAGCTTTGTTAAGCACACCAAGTTCCAATAGCAGTCCCTTGATCCAAACAACTTCTTTACCAGCTTCAGTTACTGCCATATACTCAGCCTCTGTAGTTGCTAAAGCCACCACTGCTTGTAAATGTGACTTCCAATTTACACAATTTGCACAAACAGTAAATGCATAAGCAGAAATTGATTTTCTCTTGTCTTGATCCCCAGCATAGTCTGCATCTGTGTAACCAAGCAGCTCAACTCCATCTTGACTGCCTTTAAACAACAACCCTTCATTCATAGTGAACTTCAAGTATCTCATGAGCCACTTCATAGCATCGTAGTGACTTCTTCCAGGATTAGACATCAATCTGCTGAGAATACTTACAGCATGTGCCAGATCTGGCCTTGTACTAACCATTAAGTACATTATTGATCCTATAGCATTAGAATATGGCACACCACTCATATCTTCTTTTTCCTGTTTAGTAGCTGGACATTGATTTGCAGATAACTTGTAATGTCCACCTAATGGTACACTAGCAGGCTTTGCTTTGCTCATATTAAATTTGGAGATTACCTTCTGAATGTAAGTAGTTTGCTGAAGCTTCATCTTTCTATTCCTTCTGTCTCTAATAATTGTCATCCCCAAAATTTTCCTAACCTGCCCAAGTTCTTTCATATCAAACTCAAAACTGAGTAGTTGCTTCACAAAATTAATCACCTTTACATTTGGTCCTGCCAGCAACATGTCATTTACATAAAAAAGTAGATATACAACATTTACACTCATTGTATCCTTAAAATACAAACAGCTGTCAGAATTACTCCTTGCAAACCCAGTCTTCAACACAAAAATATCAAACCTCCTATACCATTGCCTTGGGGATTGCTTTAAACCATAAAGAGACTTCCTTAGCAAGCATACAAGCTCTCCACCCTTTCTAGTAACTTCATATCCCTGTGGTTGCTTCATATAAATGGTTTTTTCCAAGTCTCCATGAAGAAAAGTAGTTTTTACATCTAACTACTCTAATTCCCAATCAAAATGTGTAACTAGAGAGAGCATGATTCGAATGGTGGTGTATTTAACCACAAGTGAGAAAATTTCATTGTAGTCCACACCCTCAACCTGTGTGAACCCCTTTGCTACCAACCTGACCTTAAACCTCACTGGATCAGGCTTAGTTAATCCTTCCATGACTTTGTAGATCCATTTGCAATCCACAATCCTTTGTTTTGAAGGAGCTGAAACTAGATCCCACATATGATTTTCATGCAGAGACTTCATTTCTTCATCCATGGCCTGTTTCCATTTCCTTGCTGCTGTAGACTCCATAGCTTCCTTATAATTCCTAGGTTCATTGTCTGAAAAGTCTTGAAAACCAACCAAAGCATATGCAATGAAGTCAGCATAGCTATATTTTCTGTTTGGTATCACTTTTCTCTTAGTTCTATCTCGAGTCAACAAATATCCAGGTGAAGCAATTGTTTTGGATGGTGAAGAAGCCTGTTGCACTTCCCTTTCATTATCCGAATCTGATTCTGTCTGCAGTGGAGTTTCATCTTGATGAGCATCTGATTCATTATCCTTTGAGGAGCCTCTTTCTTGATGATCTGGTATATTGACTCTAGGTATAGGTAGTTCTATCTGTCTGGTCTCTACTTGTTGCTTTCCATCAATACCAACACTGTTAGTGATCTTGCAAGGCATAATATTTTCATTAAAAATCACATCCCTACTAACAATGACTCTAAACCCTTTACTTTCTCTATCCCAGAGTCTATAACCCTTAACCCCTTGAGGATACCCTATGAAAACACAGTTCAAAGCTCTGGGTTCAAGTTTTCCCTCTGATTGGTGTGCATATGCTGCACAACCAAAAACTCAAGTAGTCATAGTTTGGCATCTTCCCTAACCAAACAAACTCAGGTGATTGAAAATTGAGTACTGTAGAAGGAGACAGATTTACAAGGTGCATAGCAATCATAACTGCTTCACCCCAAAACGGCTTTAGGAGACCCGAGGAGACTAGCATACACCTTACCTTGTCTAACAAAGTTTTATTCATCCTCTCAGCAACACCATTTTGCTGAGGAGTATGTCTTACTATTCTATGTCTTAAAATGCCTTGAGTTTTACAAAAATTATCAAATTCCCTATTACAAAACTCAAGTCCATTATCAATCCTTAAGGCTTTCACAGACCTATTAACCTGTTTTTCAACCAATAACTTCCACTGCTGAAATCTACTAAAAGCCTCATCTTTTGTTTTTAACAAGATTACCCAAACCTTCCTAGAACAATCATCAATTATGGACATAAAGTACCTGTTTCCACTTTGAGTAGAGACTTTAACAGGGCCCCACAGATCAACATGTACATAATCAAGCATAGACTTAGCTCTATTTGTACTTAAATTGAAACTAAGTCTATGTTGCTTACCTAAGATGAAGTTTTCATAGAAGTCTAGTTTGCTTATCTGTTCTTTACCAAAAAAATTTTGTTTATTCAAATAATACAAGCCCTTTTCACTAATATGTCCTAATCTATATGCCATAATATAGTATTATCAATAGGAGTATGAACAGAAGTATTGCAAGAATTAAAAACAGCTTCACTAAGCAAGACATATAAGCCACTTTTCTTAATACCCTTAAAAGCAACAAATGAGCCCTTTGATATTCTCATTTTTCCATTTTCAGTTTTAGAAATACAACCAGCATCATCAAGCATACCAAGAGAGATTAAATTTCTCCTTAAACCAGGAACATATCTTATTGAATTAAAAGTTCTGGTGGTGCCATCATACAATTTAAACTGTACATTGCCAATACCAACTACCTTGCATGAATGGTCATCTTCTAAAAGGACCTGTCCTTCCTCATACTCTTTATAAAACTGAAAAACATCAAGAACAGGACACATAAGAAATGAGCATCCTGAGTCTAGAACCCATTCTGACTTGTTTTGCTCACTGTCAGCAACAAGTACCTCCCCAGAATTTTCATTAGAAGAAACAACAGCAAGATCACCATTTTCATGGTTCTTGCTTTTATCATCTCTCTTTTTCTTATAACAAAACTTCATAATATAGCCTTCTTTCTTATAGTAGTAACATTTTTGACCCCTTGTTCTAGACTTAGATCTAGAGTGGTCTCGACTCTTCCCCCTAAAGTTAATATTTCCAGAATTCCTAGTGGCACTTCTACCCCGAGCACTAAGCCTTTCACTTTTTGACTCAGACTTTAATTCTATGTCCCTGGACTTTAAGGAACTGACCACTATATCCAAAGACAGAGAATCGCGACCATACTTGATGGCATTCTTGACATCTTTAAAAGACTCAGGCAGAGAATTTAATAAAATTACAGCATTATGTTCATCACTAAATGTAACTTTGCAATTAGCCAGATCCAAAATTATTCGATTAAACATGTCAAGATTAGAGTCTAAATCCTTAGAAGTATCCATTTTAAAGCCAAAGAATTCCTCTAGTAACAAAATTCGATCTAGAAGAGACCTTACCAAATAAAGCTGTTCTAGTTTATTCCACATCTGAGAGGTAGTTGTTACCTCATCTACCTTCTTGAGAACACTGTCCGAGAGATGCAGGATGATTGTACTCAAAGCAATCTCGTCCATCTCCAATCTCTTGTCCTCTGGACGATCAACAGAGAATGACCGTCAATGGCTCTAGCAACTTTCATCTACACGAGGATTGCCCTCATCTTCTTCCTCCATAACAAAAAATCACCCTTGCCATTAAAGATTTCCACCTCTATTTTCGAAGGCATTGTTAAATCTTCAAGAAACCTAAGATTCCGAGACTAGAATCTTTCTAAACACACTCAGAAGATTCAAGAAGACAAGCTCTGATACCACTTGTTGTGGAATTCAGAGAACTAAGAAACAAAAAACAAGAAAAACACACAACACGATTTAACGAGGTTCCGCCAAAGATTGCCTACGTCCTCGTGCTCAGGTTCTCTGAGCTTCTACTATTTTATTATCTGTTTAGGAAATTACAAGTTTTCAGGTTCTACAATGGTGATTCACACAAAGAACACCTAAAAACCAACCTATTAGCCTCCTTTTCACCCTCACACAGCTCACTCACAAAGGTTTCACAAAGAAACACTAATTACCCTTACAAAACCCATTGAATAATTGAAACAATAAAGAAAGATCAAAACTTTCTCTCACAAATCCAGAAAATCAATTCAGAAAATGTTCTGCAACTCTGTAAAATGTTATTCTCTCTACGAAGAAGAAAAAGAAAATAGTAGTTAGAATCCGGTGGTCTTAAACAGCCTTGTAACTCCCTGTTATAACCAACCTAACCACTGCACCTGCATTGCACATGTTTCAGTTAATTAAGCAAACTTCAAAACGTTGCTGTTCCCTTTTGAAAAACTTAAGCCCATCAAAGCAACGCTGTCATTTCATCCCTTTCTCCTTTCCTGAACTGTGAGCACAGGTTTGAATACTTGAAGCATAGCTGAACATTATTTCCTTAGCTCTTTAGGATTAATTCCTCACAGTTTTGTCTCTAGTTGATAGAAGACCAGCTATGGAGACAATTGCAAGCGGTAATCCATCACATCTTTCAACAATTTCACGAGACAACTTCTCTAATTCAGTGGGACAATGCCCCTTATTAGATTCAAATTGGAAAACTTTTTGCAAAATAGCTTTAGGGACATTTCTAGAGGCAATGGTTTCAACTTGTGGATATAGACAGGGGATGATTTTTTACAAAAATTTGTGACATCCATACTTCATGTGGTGATCACTATTCTTCCACTATTTTTATTATCAAGTAAAGCATGTTCTACTTCACCCCAGAAATCCAGTTTCCAAACATCATCGAAAAAGGCGACGTACCTTTTTGGCTCCAAGTAGTCTTTTAGCTTCTCTGTCAGTTTCACTTCGTTCATTGTGTTGATTTTTCTAGGAGGTAACTCTTCCTTGGACTCGTAAAATTCCCCTATCAGGTTCCTTAGTAGCTCCTCTATGGTGTATGATTGAGATACTACGATCCAAAAATGACAATCGAAGTTTCTTTTAACACTCTCATAAACTTTCCTAGCCAAAGTTGTCTTGCCAAGTCCCCTCATCCCAACCACCAAAATCACAGTTTGTTTCACTTCTCTAATCCAACAACCAACCAATCAGTTCATCTCTAGGAGATTCAATCCCCACGACTTCAACTTTGCGAAGATAAAGGGCTTCTTTAGGATCATACATGAAACTTTTTGAGAATTACAAACATTGGGAGATACATGGTCAATGGAACTAAAGCCATACCACACATTTGTTTGCTTGATTTCGTGGACGTGTGCTTTGGTTTTTTAAATTTAAGAGGCAATATGGTGCTACAATTTTAGTTTGACGATGCAGATGCAAACTTTATGGAGGGAATCAATGAGTCTAAGGGGATGATGAGGACGTCCATGTGCCAAGTGAAGCGTGTAGTCATCAACAACATCTTCAATCTTAAACGCTACATCCTTTAGTCGTTTCACCCAAGCTTTAACACCACCTCTAGTACTAGTTGTATGACTATCTCCTTCCATTTCAACCTTTATATCTGCGTCCTTGAGGTAACATTGAAGGAACTCCAGTTCTTGTTTGATGCTCAAAACTTTAGAACGAACACCTCTCAACAAGTTTACTTGTTGACTCAACAATGGTGTGAGGTGGTCGATAACAAGGTCTACTACTGTCTCTACCATTATTCCCCCACTTTTCTTCCTGCTGTTGGTGTTAGTGCTGAGAAACAAGATTGGTAGCTCTGAAACCTCTGCCAAAAAAGAAAAAAAAAATACAATTAACATTAAAAGGGAAGGAAAAAAATGTTCCCCTAGATATGGGTTTCTACTGCTAAATACATAAATATCAAATACACATACACAAGAAGAAGATGATAGAAAAACCTATTAGTCGTGGTAAGAATTTGATTCTTTGGCCTTAAGACAATTTTCACCCCACACTGGTGCTCAACGGATTGATAGACTGCGAATGTCTCTCAGGATACAACGACTACTTTCTAAGAATAGTAGCACTCCAAATTCCTAGAAACAACGAACAACTTTGTGTTTCGTTCTCTCTCTATTTTATGAATGAATGATGCAAAAAACAAAATTAAACTATTTCTTTCTGTTGTTATTATTTTTTCAATCGTAGAAAGATTAAAGTTATTAAAGGAAAGATTGCATCTATATGAAGAAACCCAATGCTTCAGAATGTACGAGGCGTTAAAAGTTGCTTTATTTCCAATAACAGGCAACTTTCTATTCTGAAGACGTGTTCTTTCACTAGAACACTGTTTCTTATTATTTTATTTATTATTTATTTATTTTTTAAAATAAAACTCTAGTATTTTAAGTATTATGGCAAACAAATAAATAAATAATATTTATAATTTCTATTCACAAATTCCTACAATCCTCACATGAATAGAAATTAATGCAAGATGACTATGCAGACACTTGAGAGAGTTTAATGAAAAGAAACTGCATCAGGATAGATAGCTTTTGGCCTTGAATCTTCCATAGTGAATAGTTATCAAGTTTACTAGTCGATCAATATGCATAATGCTTTGAATTGTCGACTTTTGATGTAAACTGAGACAATAACCAACACACAATTCCTTTTCTGCACAAAATTTGTTCTCATTGTTGTGTTCATTTTGGCTTTGAACAACCTGGTTTTCATCAGTGCTTTAGAGAATTATGCCTTTTATAATTCTCATAAAAGCGGCCCCACTTCTACACTTATATAGGTGACTATCTATAAAAAAAAAAAAAATCCTGCTATATTTCACTTGGATTTCCAAGATATAGATATCATTAAAAGCATAGTTTATCCTAATAACACACTACAGACAATACTGTTTCACCTTAGAAATGGGAAGAGGTATTTTCTCTTTTAATACTTCACATTATTTCTTGTGAATCATACATACTTACGTTGTCCCATTGAACCTAGACCTTGGGATCTCCATTTAGCTAGGTTGGGTTTCCGTTTATGATGATTCATTAGATTTAAGCTTTAATCCCATTTCCCTCGATGACTTATAAACTTGCTCTCTAGACAAACCTTTAGTAAGTGGATATGCTAGGTTGTTTTTTGATTTTACATATTCAATATTTATAATTCCATTAGAGAGAAGTTGTCGAACGGTATTATGTCTTCGACGTATATGTCGAGATTTACCATTATACATATTATTTTGTGCCCTATTACATATAACAGGCACAGGTTTTAACCAATTTGGAATATCTTCTAAAAAATTTCTAAGCCATTCGGCTTCTTCTCCAGTTTTATCTAAAGCTATAAATTCAGATTCCATAGTTGATCTCGCAATATAAGTCTGTTTTGAAGACTTCCATGACACAGCAGCACCTCCAAGTATAAACACATATACACTTGTCGACTTTGAGTCTTTTGTGTCTGATATCCAGTTAGCATCATAATATCCTTCTAACACAGTGGGATATCTTGTATAGTGTAACCCGTATGTCATTGTATATCCTAAGTATTTCAAAACTCTAATTAATGCTTTCCAATGATTTTTATTTGGGTTACTAGTAAATCTACTTAACTTATTAACAGCATAAGCTATATCTGGTCGTGTGCAATTTGAGATATATATTAGGCTTTCTATAATTCTGGAGTATTCCAATTGATATACACTTTGACCATGATTTTTAGTTAGGTGTAAAGTTATGTCAACAGGAGTCTATTTTGAGCCTCCATCATACTTATCAAATTTCTCAAATACATTTTTAATGTAATGAGATTGTAACATAACTATTCCATCTGATGTCTTAATAATTTTAATACCTAAAATTACATCAGCTTCACCTAGATCTTTCATATCAAATTTATTAGCCAACATTCTTTTAGTAGCTTTAATAATTTCCATATTGCTACCCATTAATTAGCATGTCATCTACATGTAAGCAAATCATGACATACCCTTTTTGAGTTCCTTTATAATATACACATTTATCACAGTCATTAATTTTGAAGCCATTTGTCATCATTACATTATCAAATTTCTCATGCCATTGTTTTGGTGCTTGTTTTAATCCATATAATGACTTAACTAGTTTGCACACTTTCTTTTCTTATCCTGGAACTATAAAACCCTCTGGTTGTTCCATATAGATCTTTTCTTCTAGATCTTTATTGAAAAATGTAGTTTTTACATCCATTTGATGTATTTCAAGATTGTACAAAGCTGCTATTGCAATCAAAATTCGAATTGATGTAATTCTAGTTACCGGTGAATAAGTGTCAAAATAGTCCAAGCCTTCCTTTTGCTTGTAACTTTTAGCCACTAGTCTAGTTTTGTATTTATCAATGGTACCATCTGGTTTTAATTTCCTTTTGAAAATCCACTTATAGCCCAATGGTTTAGTACCAGGTGGAAGATCTACCAACTCCCATGTATGATTTTGCATTATAGAATCAATTTCATTATCAATTGCTTCCTTCCAAAATGGAGCTTCAGGAGTTGACATTGCTTCTTTGAAGGTTTGAGGTTCATTTTCTAACAAATAAGTCATAAAATCAGGACCAAATGACTTAAATATTTTAGTTCTTTTACTACGTCTTGGTTCATCCTCTTTTCCTTTATTTGTGTCTCTTTAAGTTTAATTACTAGTAATCATATCCTCATGAGACTTTTTTAGTGAACTATCTATTTTTCCCATTTTGTAAGGAAAAATATCTTCAAAGAAAGATGCAGTTCTCGATTCTATGATGGTGTTAACATGTATGTCAGGAATATCAGATTTATACACCAAAAATCAATATGCACTACTATTTTGTGCATATCCAATGAAAATACAGTCAATAGTTTTAGGTCCTATTTTAACCTTTTTAGGAAAAGGTACTGCAACTTTAGCGAGACATCCCCGCATTTTTATGTACTTATATATAGGTTTTCGACCTTTTCATAACTCATATGATGTTTTATCTAATTTCTTATGAGGTAACTTATTTAGAATTTAATTAGAAGTCAATAAAGCTTCTCCCCATAAATTTTCTGGTAAACCAGACATAAGCAATAAGGAATTTATCATTTCTTTTAAAGTACGATTTTTGCATTCAGCTACACCATTTTGTTATGGTGAATAAGGAGTGGTCGTTTGGTGTATAATACCATGCTCTAAACATAATTCTTTAAAAGGTGATTCATACTCACCTCCTCTATCACTCGTCAAAGTTTATATTTTCTTGCTTAGTTGGTTTTCTACCTCATTTTTATAATGTTTAAACATTTCAATTGCTTCATCTTTGCTTCGCAATAAATAAACATAACAATATCTTGTACAATCATCTATAAAAGTAATAAATACTTTTTTTCACCTCTAGTTTGTATATATTTTAAATCACATGTATCAGTATGGATTAATTCTAGAGGTTCTGTACTCCTTTGCACATTTTGAAATGGGGTTCTAGTTAATTTAGCTTCTACACATGCTTCACATTTATGATTAGAGTCAATCTCAAATTTAGGTATAAAGTCCATGTTCATTAATTTGTGTAGTGCATCATAATTTACATGTCCCAACCTACCATGCTATAAATTAAATGACTCCACAATATAAGTAGAAGATTTAACTTTATTATTATTAATAAGAGGTACAATAGTCATTACATTCATTTTAAATAGACCATCAGTCAAATACCCATTTCCCACATATATCCCATTTTTAATGAGTACAAATTTGTCAGCCACAAAGACTAACTTAAATCCATTTTACCAAGCAAAGACCCAGAAACTAGAGTCTTTCTTATTTCAGGTACATGAAGAACATTGTTGAGAGTAAGTTCCTTGTCAGATGTCATCTTCAGAACTATTTTTCCTTGACCTTCAACTTTAGATGTTGAGGAATTTCCCATATAAAGATGTTCTCCTGTGTCCACACCATGGTAAGTAGTAAACATGTTTCTATTGGAACATATGTGTCTAGAAGCACCTGTGTCTACCCACCACTCTTTGTTATTACAAACAAAATTCACTTCAGAAATCATAGTAGCAATGTTCATTTCTTCTACGTCAATTAACAATTAGGATATTGGCAGCCAAGCACCCCAAACTTTATCGAGGTTGACACATTGCACCCTAAACTTTTTTTCCTAGCATTTTGCACCCTAAACTTCCTTTTTGCTTGCACCATTGGTTCTTTGTTAAAAATGCATAACAGAATGATCAGGTGCTTTGCAGGTACTCATCAAACAAGGGTAAATCATGTAATTTTACAACTTTTAGGCTCTGTTTGGAACTCAGAAAATGTGGAGGAAAAAAATTAAGGGGAAAAAAGGGAAAAGAAAAGAAAAAAAAAAAAGACGCAGGAAATGTTGTTTGATGGAAAAAATAGATAGATCTGAAGTTATTTGGAAAAAATCGATAAAAAGAAGCTCCCCTATTACTGAAATGGAGTTTTGCTTTCTTAAAATATCAACTAGATAGAGAGGAGACAAATAGAGAAAGTTACAAAAAAAGAGAGAATACACAGAAAAAGGAGGACAGAGACAGAGAAAAAGGAAAGACAGATAAAGAGATTTACAGAAAATGAGAGAGTACACCCAAAAAAAAAGAGGACAGAGACAAAGAAAAAGGAGAGAGAGATAAAGATAGAGAGAGTTATAGAGAAAGAGAGAATACATAAAAAATAAAAATAAAGAAATAAAGAGGACAGATACAAAGAAAATGGAAAGACAGAGAGAGTACACAAAAAAAAAAAATGACAGAGATAGAGAAAGAGGAGAGAGAGAGAGAGAACTTCACTCCGAAAATCCCTTCTTCTTCTTTTTCTTCTTCATCCTTCCACATCCATGTCTGTTCTCTTCCATTCCTTATCTTTTTCACTCCCTCGTGCTCTTTCAAACCCAAAATTCCTTCTTCTTTTTTTTTTTTCCCCTTCTTCTTCTTCTTCCAAACCATCACTCTCAGTAACATCAAACAATCCCAAACTCAAATGGAACCCTAATTTCTAAATTGAGAATAGTGAAATTACATGATTTACCTTCGGTTGATGAGCACGTATAAGGCACCTGATCATTCCGTTATGCATTTTTAATAGACAAACCAACGGTGCAAGCAAAAAGAAAGTTTGGGGTGCAAAATATCAGAAAAAAAAATTTAGGGTGCAATATGTCAACCTTGATAAAGTTCGAGGTGCTTGGCTGCCAATATCCCTTAACAATTTATCTTCCCCTGTCATGTGTGCTTGAGATTTGTTCTTCTTGTAGTTACTTTGTGCTTTCCGATTTCTACAGTCATTTGCACGATGACCTTGCTTGTTGCACACAAAGCATTTCCCTTTGAACTTCTTTGCATTCCCTTGGCTATTATTTTGCCCATAATACTTTCTCTTTTTCCCCTTTTTCTGTCCATTCTCAATCACATTGGCTTTGGCTTCCAGGTAATGAGTTTTAATCTTCTTTTTAGAGCTTTGGTTTTCTTCTTCAATTCTAAGACGAACAATTAGATCTTCAAGACTCATTTCCTTACGTTTATACTTCTTCAAGACTCATTTCCTTACGTTTATACTTCAAATAATTCTTCAAATCTTTCCAAGAAGGTGGCAAATTTTCTATAACAGCAGCAACTTAAAAAGATTCACCCAAAGTCATCTTTTCAGCATGTATTTCATGAAGAATCAATTGTAGTTCTTCTACTTGGTTCATAACAGTTTTAGAATCCACCATTTTGAAATCTAAAAACCTTCCAACCACAAATTTCTTCATGCCAGCATCCTCAGTTTTATATTTCTTATCCAAGCATTCCCAAAGTTCTTTGGAAGTCTCAATTGGACTATACACATTATATAGTGTGTTGTCCAAACCATTGAGGATGTAATTCTTGCATAGAAAATCTCCATGTTTCCATGTATCCACAGCTGCTATAGTTGTCCTATCGGTTTTATTCTCAATAAGGATAGAAGCCTTCTCATTCAAAAACTTTGCCAAATTCAAGGTTGTAAGATAAAAGAGCGTTTTTTTGTTGCCACCTTTTAAAATCTGCACCATTGAACTTTTCGGACTTCTCTCCATGATTCACATGAGCAGGAATAGAATTTTGGCTTGTATTTGCCATTTGTCTGTTAACAAAAGTTACAGACCAAGTTACTTTAAAAAATATATTTTAAAAATTTTGCACAAAATAAAATATCCAAAATATATTAAGCAAAAGTAAGATTCAATAATCAAAATTTATATATATAAAACAAACTACACAACTAATATTGGTCAATGCATAAGTAGACATATATATATATATATATATATATATATGAAATATTGCATAAATGGCATACACATGTATAAAAATATTAAAACCAGAGTAGTAAAGGAATTATTCTAACTATTTAAACATATAACTTCACATTGATAGTATGAAAGCTTTGGTCCACGTATACAATTGATTAACCATAAACTATTATATATAAGCACCGAACAGAGACCAAAAGAGACCAAATCAATATATATATATATATATATATATAAACGTAAGAATTGACTACTCGGCCAAACTGTCTGAACTAATTTTTACCAAACAATATTAATATATATAAATGTACAACCGAAATCAAAGCAAGTAGAGAGTAGAGAATATATATATATATATATATATATATATATCTAACCAATTGCCAATTAATTAAATATATATATATATATATATATATATTAATAAGTGAATCGGATGAAAGAGAAAAAAGATATTTAAGAATGTATATATATGTGCCAATTAAAAGAAAACAGTAATTAAAAGAGAAACAGAGAGTAATATGTTTGAAATGGCAATTAAAAGGAAAGCATAATACAAATAAGACTTGATTTAAAGAAAGAAAGAAAGCATAAAACCTGGAAAAATTAATCAATTTAAAACTATATATAAAGACAAATAAACCAGAAGGTACGAATAATATATATGTTTACATTGACAGTAGAAAGCCAGACAAGAAATAACTCAGTCCACGTGAATGTGTTTAAAAATATTTATATATATAATTGTTTATGATAAATACAGATATATAATACGTTTAAATTTGAAATTAAAACACGTTGCAATTGGCAATTCAAAGAAAACAGAGCACACAACCCGTTTCAAACGGCAAAGAAAAGAAAACAGAGCACACTTTATTAATCAATTCGTAAAGGCAAACAGTAAGAAAGAATTGAATAAATTGCATGACTAAATGTATAAATAAAGAAAGAAGACTGTATGAATTAATTCACAGTATGCACAAACACGATTAGAAAATTGCGCAAGAAAAACAAGAAGATTTCCAAGTGGATGAACTTATAGAACAAAGAAAAATTGACAGTCGAAACACATGAAAATTGTCTTAAGATTGTTCCCCTATATATGGGTTTCTACTGCTAAATACATAAATATCAAATACACATAAACAAGAAGAAGATGATAGAAAAATCTGTTAGTCGAGACAAAATTTGATTCTTTGGTCTTAAGATAATTTTCATCCCATATTGGTGTTCAACATATTGATAGATGACAAATGTCTCTCCAGATACAACGATTACTTTCTGAAAATAGTAGCATTCTAAATTTTCAGAAACAATGAACAATTTTATGTTTTACTTTCTCTATTTTATAAATGAATGATGCAAAAAATAAAATTAACGATTATTTTTTTCTGTTGTTATTATTTTTTTAATCATAGAAAGATTAAAGTTATTGAAGAAAAGATTACATCTATATAAAAAATTCAATATTTCAGAATGTACAAGATGTTAAAAGTTATTTTATTTTTAATAACAAATACTTTTTTATTCTGAAAACGTATTATTTATTATTTATTTTTTTTTTAAAATAAAATTTTAATATTTTAAATATTATAATAATTAAATAAGTAAATAATATTTATAATTTTTATTCACAAATTCTTAAAAAAAAAAAAAAAAAAAAGGAAAAAGAAAGAAAAGTGTAACGTAGGAATTAATAAGAATACGATGACTCAACAAGAAGAGTCACTGAATAAACAATGCGAAAAATGATTGATGGTTGGCCTGGAAATGACTCAACAAGCGTGTGGGACCTTTTACCATTTTTTTATTCGATTGTTACTTCCTTCACATTTCCAACAATGACAGAAGGAGTCGTTGGCTACTTTTCCATCTGTCAGAAATGTCTAAAGTAAATGGTACCACTTGCTTGACTTGATGTTGGGTTGACTAATTGAGGCGGGTCTTGCAATTTGCACTGTAGAAGAGGCTAGTAACCCAAGTGGCAACTGGTTTAGTTTTCTTTAATTTCAAGCAGCGAAAAAAGTATAATAAATAATTTTAATTTATATCCATTTAGAGGATGATTTACAATAGTTTTTTCTCTCATGGATTTAGTGTCCTCAACAACATCTATCTTCGAAAAGAGAGGTGTGTAAAAAAAAATAAAAAAAATTACATGCTTATCCTTGCATTGTCTGGATAAAATTTTCCCCATGGGAGAAAAATCATTTAGAAATATCAAAATCTACAAGAATTTTTATGAAGGGGATATATTATATGTTGATCTGTTTCAGGAAGCAATTTCATATTTTTTCTTTCAAATGTAGGTATATAAATATTGTCCAAAAATATATATATATATATATATATATAATTAATCTGTCATTATTCATGTTGAAATTTGCTAGAAATTCAAATGAAGTTGAGCTATATTCTAACATCGACAACAAAAAATAAGAAAACGTGTAATGACATATACGTATCTTCAACGTCTCAATTGCTTTTGAAGTTTCAATTACCAAAAAAAAAAAAAAAAATTGCTTTGAAGTTTCAAGGAATTTGATTTTCTTGTAGAAAACTTCTTTTTTTTTGTTTTTTGGCATTTAACATATATAAGCGCCACCGCTTCCCAAAAAAGATTAAAGAGATTTTATTTTTTTATTTATTTTTCATTAAGAGAGTCACTTAACATCTCCTTACACTATCAATAAATAAAGATTAAATAGATTTTTTTTTAATTAGGAGAGTTACTTAACATCTCCTTGTACTAAATAAATAAATTTTTTAAAAATTGGACTCTAAGAATATCATGTGAATTATGTAATATGAAAATTGATATTATCTAAATCTATGTATCATTAATTACAATTACTTTTAAAATTATAAATAAAAAACTATTTGTGGCAATTAATTAATTAAATATTTTATTAGTTTGATTTTTTTTTTCAAGAATCACTTTTTTTAAAAATTTTTTTTTTCTTGCTACATAAACTTTAAATATTTTATTAGTTTGATTAAAATGTTTAACAAATCTTTTAGAAGTAGATATTGTTTTTTTTTTTTTGGGTACATGGCTATCTAATTTTCTGATGTGGCCAAAAAAAAAATTTAATAATAAACAGAGACATTAAAAATGCTCTAAAATACCATATACTGATACTCTACGGATCCATAATGAATCTTTTGTTCCTATTTTTGTCGACTAATGATTCGATACTTCATCATTTGAAAACATTTGAAAAGAAAATTGGGACCACTATCAACATATCAATTATTAATTAACAACATTTAATTATATATTAATTTTTTATTTTAAAAATTAATTTAGAAAAATGAATATTTTTAGAGTTATTTAAATTAGTAAATGGCATATATATCTTATTGATTATCATCACAAATAGTAAACAAATAGCATTTTTAATATATATATATATATACATATACATATACATATATAGGAGGATTCTATGGTCAGGACTATTCGGCTGGAGTTACGTATGGACCAGAAGCAAAGCCGACGTTTTTAGAAAAATCGATATTTTTTCCTCGTGTAGTATCTGCTTTTTCTCTAAGTGAAAAGCCGATGTTTTTTTCTTATGTAGCTTTGGTTTTTCTCTGGTCCGCTCGCTTCTGTATCCGGACGGTTCTAACTATAGAATAACTCTACATATATATATATATAAGGGAAAAGAATAATTATTTTATAAAATATTAATGCAGAATTTTACTATTAAGCGGACAAGGATGATGATGAGGAAGAAAGGAAATAAAATCATCATCCATATACTACCAATAATTACAATTATTTTTTGAATGGTTCTATTCCATCAAGGAAATAAAATCGTCATCTATGTTTTTATATATATAAAAACATTAAAACAATTAAAAAGGACGAAGTTGGCTAGCTCGCGTGGTCGAAAGCCAGTACCTGCACCAGAGTTACACGGGTTCGAGTCATGGGCGGGCGGGGAGGGCTTAGGAGACAGGAAAAAATAATAATAATTAAGAAGATTTTTCAAATCACATTTTAAAAAGTATGAAAATAAGATTAACCAAATAATATATATACTAAAACAATTAAGAAGGCTAAAGTTGGCTAGCTCGCGTGGTCGGAAGCCATTACCTGCACCACAGTTGCACGGGTTCGAGTCATGGGTGGGGAGGGATAAGGAGACAGGAAAACAAAAAAAAAATTAATTAAGAAGATTTTTTAAACTAACCAACCTCTGGAGTCTTTGAGATTTATGGGTGTTTTAGTCTGGAATACATGCCACTTGGATTAGATGAATTAAGTATCCTTCGTATATTATCAAAGTTTACACGGAGTGACTACATGAATTTTTATTATTTTTGGATTACTTTCCTATATCCAAATGACACATGGATATTTTGTCTCCCTACCAGTTTCCCCCACCCCACAATAAATAAATTAATAAATCAACCTCATCTATTTTCTATCTCAGATCACAAAGACTTTTTCCCCCAAAAAAAAAAAAAAAAAAATCACATCATAAAGAAACACTAAATTACCTTCAGAGCCCCAAATGGCTAACCATCTGATTCCAACGCTCAACCGAGTTCTTGCTGAGAAAATAGTCCCACCGTCAAAAATTTCAGCTGAAATCCTCCTCCCTTGTCCTCTAAAACAGTAAACCACCGCCGGAATCCTCCTCCCTGAGTCCTCCGTCTACTCAGTTTTTTTGGTTGAAATATTTTCGATAAAAAAAAAAAAAAAGAAATTTTGAATTTTTTCTTACTACTGGTTTGCTTAAATAAATGACGTGGTTAAATGTCCACATGTCATTTAGATATAAGAAAGGGGGTACCCGGCGGCTTACTACTCCCGAAATACCAGAGTTCTTTTCCACTGTAATGGTTGCAATGTTGGTTGCGCTCACTGCCACTGGTGCGTGTGCTTAACAAACCACCATATATTTAAAACCTAACCGAAACAATAATATATAATATTTAAAGTCACACAAAATAATATATAAAATTTACATAGGCCATAGAAATGATACAATAAATACTTGCAATTGTAGCCCTAGCTGGTCTTCTATCAAGTAAAGATAAGACTGTTCGTGAATGACAAAAATTGTATGATAGCGTTGATTCCGAGTTGGAGAGTAATCCTCATCTTACTAGTGTAACAAGGATCCTATCCTTTAGTCATAATGATCTACCTCATTTTCTCAAATCTTGTTTCTTGTACTTGGGCATGTACCCAGTGGACTACTCTATCTGGATCTACAAAGTTAACCAGGCAATGGATTGCTGAGGTTTTATTACTCATGGTAAGACATTCGAAGCAGCTGCCCCAGAATGCAATACTGAACTAATATATAGAAGTCTACTTCAATTGCCAAGCATAGACCTCGATGGAAAACCTAGAACTTGCTCCCTCCATGATGTTTTGAATGAAATCTTGATTAAAAGGATGGAGAATTAAAGTTTCTGCAAAGAGTTATGTTAGAAAATGAATCAAGTTTCAGGGGAGTAACTCGACGGCTTTCAATTTTGAATAGCATATCTGATA
This sequence comes from Ziziphus jujuba, assembly GCF_031755915.1. Taxonomy (NCBI): domain Eukaryota; kingdom Viridiplantae; phylum Streptophyta; class Magnoliopsida; order Rosales; family Rhamnaceae; genus Ziziphus; species Ziziphus jujuba. Next base: position 11,382,897 of record NC_083379.1, read on the forward strand.
GTTCTGAGAGTGCCAAATATGCTGTCATTATTTGTAATTTTGTTTTGTTAACGAAGATGGAATTCCTGAATCTATTTTGAGAACCTTCATCACAATTTTTAAGCTTCTAAGAGTTATAGATTTTGAAGATGCTCCACTAGATTATCTTCCTGGAGGTATTGGCAATTTATTCCACTTGAGATATTTAAGTCTGCGCAATATTTAAAGAAATCTTTAGTGAGTAAGATACCAGCTAATATCAATAAGCTCTTCCAGTTAAGGTATCTTTTAGTATACTATTATGCTTCGGATATGCGTTTTTGTGTAGCTTACTTGAGTTCGATAAAAGTACCACAGGGAAATTAGGTGCTTAAAAGCCTTACAAAAGTTATGTCATCTTGAGGTCAATGATACGGGGATGGAGCTCTTGAAAGAGTTGCAAAAGTCGACGCAGTTGGGGAAGTTAGGTATCTGCAAACTCAGAAGCAAAGATGGAAGGTCTCTATGCGAGTGTACTGACAAAATGAAACACCCTGAATCCCAGGTAGTAATTGCAACAAAATGAAGATTAGAGCATGGATATAGAATCCACATGATCTCCCCCACATGTTCTTCGATGCCTTTTTTTTGGTGGCCGATTGAAGAAGTTGCCGGAATGGATCAGAAAGCTTGAAAATCTAGTCCGATTACAAATTGTTTGGATGAAAGTCCAGTTAAATGCCTACAAAATCTGCACAACATAGTGGACCTCGAGATAGAATACGGTGCATATAATGGTGAGCAGTTGCACTTTGAGAAAGGAGTCTTTTCAGATCTTAAGACACTGAATATCAGGTCTTTAACTGGATTGCATTCCCTGGTAATAGAGCAAGAAGCATTTCCTAATCTCAAAGTTCTTTCCATGATTCCTAGTCAACAGCTGGAGGAGGTCCCCTCTGGAATCCAATATTTGAAAAAGCTAAAATTGCTTAGAGTTTATAAACAGCATGCTTCCAGAAAGAAAACAACATTATTTGATCATTCAACACGTACCACGGATTCTCATCGCTTATAAACGTGATAGGGGGGAAATTGACACCTGCAGTTGGCATTGATTTTGTTGATTTGAACGAATGTGCTGGGAAGTCCTGATCCATCAGGTAATATAAGTATTGATATTTATATTCATTGAGTTTACAAGTGTATCAACTTTGTAGAAGTACCTTTCTCTGTCTAACCTCTCTGTTATTCTTTGATATTCCTCTGTTTTACTTTGGCTGACAGAACAATGAAAAAAAAAAAAAAAAAAAAAAATACCTGCAGTCATTAGTTGCTACTTCTAAGTCTATCTCTTCAAATTGTGCGTTGTCTTATTTTTTTTATCCCCTTAATTGTATTTTTATTTACACAATATATGTATATATGTATCTCGGACCTGAAAGCAAGGATCAATGCAAGTTGCAACCAACCACTACATTATACAAAGACCTTTTTTACCTAGTATATATACATATCAGTACTTTCATAGATTCCTCTGCAATCTTATTTTGTTGTTCCAGAGTTGTTTCTTCTTTGGTTGAAATAAGTATTAGCATCACATTTGGTAACAACCTTGCTGTAGCTGCTAATACACAAGTCAACACTAGTATTTTGTCTCTGTCTCCAACCTCTGTTTTTCTCTGGCAATTGCACTCTTATAACGTACCAATGACTTCTTGCTTGCAATTTGCATACACATATAAGTGTAGCAAGAAAATGCTTGCTTTGATTTTGATTTTCTTGCATTAAAAAAAGTAGTAATAATAACCAGGGGTCTAGTAGTTCTGCACTTAAGATAATAAAACGATGTATAAATGAAGTAAAATAGTTGAGAGCTCTCAATTATTTTACCTATCACAAATTAAATAATGTCATAATCAAATTCTAACCAAATATATGCCTTGATAAAAACAATATAAGTATCAAAGAACATGTTACTACTTATGCACAGCAATTTCTTGTCAAAGTCAATCATTACTTGTGCCAACTTATTTGCCTCTAGGCTGCTCGGATAAATTTTTAATAAAAACAAAATTCCTAGAAAGGGTCGAGGGTTTCAGAAAGGCCTAATAAGAATATATATATATATATATATATATATATATATATATATATATTTTATGAATGAGAATATACTGTTTCGTGTAAGCTTGGAGAAGAATAATTAATATAATAGTAATACTTGGGATACCAAATATAATTCAAATTGGGAACGTATTCGCAGCACACTGCTTATTCATTTGCGTAGGAAATAATAGATATATGTTCAAATAAGGGAACTACAACTACAAAGAAAATACCTTTTAATTTTTCTTTTTTTGTCCTCTAGAAAAAATAGGGGTCCTGTCCTGTTTTAGCCATAAATTAAGGCGACACAACAATGCACAAAATAATAATTTTTTTTTTTTTTTTTTTTTTTTTGATATTGAGCACATAAATGAATTAATACAAATGCAACGTGTTTGGATCTGCACCCAAAATAACTAGTTTGATTGTTGGTCGCATATGAATGCCTATTGAAACTAAATAGAATTGCAAGGGTTCTAATTTACGAAATTATCATAGAAATCAAGGAATTAAATATTAGCACAATTACCTGATAAGTAGGACTTCTAATTTATTTCTTCCAGTTTTGACAAAATCATAACAAACGGAAAGTTTCATATTTTCCTCCATCACGTTCATAACTGATGCGAACATGAGGTACATGTTGAACGATCTCATAGTGTTGTCCTCCTTTCGGTTTCATACTCTTTTTGAACTCCATGGACATATCAAAAAAGTATAGATATTGAAGGTTTTTCAAATGCTGGATGCCGGAGGGGACCTCCTTCAGTTGTGGACTGGGTCCAATGTCGAGTCTTTGAAGATTCACAAGCGATCCTTCCTCTATTACCACACTTTTTAGTCCACTCAAATACATGAGGTGGAGGTACTTCAGTTTTGGAAACATCCCCTTCTCAAACTGCAATTCAGCACCAACATATGCATCGTGATTTATGGCGAGTGTCAACAGGTTTGGCATATTTTTTAAAGTTTCAAGTTGATCATCTTCTAATTTTGACCAACTGATCACTATTGCTGTTAGATTTTGAAGCTTCTTGATCCATTCTGGCAACTTCCTTAAACGCCCATATATGTAGAGACGTTGGAGAGATAGAGGTGGAGATGACATGCTTTCTAAATCAATCATATCATCTTCACTCGTTGCACTTACATCCAAACATTCCAGGTGGTTCATATTCTCAATACACCCACACAAAATCCTCCCATCTTCACTTCTGAGTTTAGAGATGCTCAACCTCCTCAACTCTGTCAACTTTCTTAGCTCTTTAATTACCTCAATTCCCATCTCATTCATGTCCAACTGGCATAACTTTTGAAGGGATTCTAAGCTCCCAAACCCCTTGTCTACTTTTATTCCTTTCCTTCTAGCTATACAAAAATGCCTGGTGTCGTCATGGTTGTATGCTATAAGCTGTCGCAACTTTTTAAGCCTTTTGATCTCAACAGGCATCTCAAATACCAATGACTGCTTTAGGTCCAAAGTCTCAAGGTTTATTAATTTCCCTATGGACCTCGGCAGCTTCTTTACTTTGGTGTTTCGAAGACTTAAATATCTTAAATGAAATAAGTCCCCAATATCTTCATGGATTGAATCTATTTGAGCATCTTCAAAATCTAAAAATTTTAGAAGCCTGAAATTCTTTGCCAGCGTACCTAGAATAAAATTGTAGTCTGGTAGTATCTCATTGTTGTTGAAATTTAAAATACTACGAACTTGAGAAATTTGATCAGCACCATGAAAAAGAGAACTGCCTGAACCATTGACAACTGATAGACGACGAGTCGCTATTTCTTCTCTAAAATTCGACCCATTCCCAGACAAAATATGGCAAAAACCCGACTCCATTTTATTGAGAACAACCTCACGCAAAAGATCATGGATGCGACAAGTTCTGACTCTTCCATTAGAGTCTACCCAAGACACTTGAACCAAACTTCGATGTATTAGTTCGGTCAAATACTCATGCGCAACTGCTTCTAATGTTTTATCCTTCTTCTGGTTCACAAATCCCTCAGCAATCCATTGTCGAATTAACCTTGAGCATCTAATGGAATGGTTCTCTGGATACATGCCAAAGTACAAGAAGCAAGATTTGAGATGGTAAGGCAGATCACCATAACTAAGAGACAGGATTTTTATTATGCTTGCAAGATGAGGATTGCTTTCAAGCTCTGAAATAAGGCCATCGTGCAATTTTTGCCATTCATCAATTGTCTTGTTTTTAGTTGAGAGAAGACCAGCTATGGCTACAATAGCAAGTGGAAGCCCATTACATTTACCAACAATTTTATGAGATAGCTCCTCTAAGTCGGTGGGGCAGCGTCCCTCAAAATCAAACTTAAAAACCTTATTGCAAAACAGTTCCATTGCTTTTTCATAAGGCAAAGGTTTCAACCTATGGACATGAACAAATGATGAAATTCTGCAAAAGTTTGCAACCTCCATATTCCGTGTTGTGATCACTACTCTGCCACCATTTTTATTATCAAGCAAAGCATGTTCTATATCCCCCCAGAAATCTACTTTCCAAACATCATCGAAAATCACAACATACCTCTTTTGCAGCAAATACTCTCTCAATTTGTTAGTCAGCGTCTCCTCATCCATTGCATTGATTCCTTCAGGAGCGGCTTCTTTGTTTCCCTCATAGAATTTCTTGATGACGTTCTTTAATAGCTCCTCCTTCTTGTATGACTGAGACACTGTTATCCAAGCATGGCAATCAAACTTTTGTTTTACAGAATCAAAGACCTTTTTAGCAAGTGTTGTTTTGCCCAAACCCCCCATCCCGACCACTGAAATGACAGTCCGGTGGGTTTGTTTTTCATCTAACAACCAACCAATTAATTCAGCCCTTGGAGAATCAATACCCACAACTTCAGCTTCCGCAAGATAAAGTGCTCCTTTTCGAGGGTCGTACCATGGAGCTGCTGCAGATCCATCCTGCTGATTAATATCGGATGAATCAAAGCCATACCTTCCACTCCTTTCTTTGATTTGACAAACTTTTCGTTTGATGCCTTGTACCTGAGATGCAATCCGGTGACGTGCTTTTAGTGTGATGATGCAGCGAAAGGAGCCAACGAAGCCTCCGCGGCGAGGATGCTGTGCCATGTGAAAAATGTATTCATCAATCACATCTTCTATGCGAAACGAAACTTGGGTTAGTTGCTTCACCCATGCTTTAACACCATCTCTAACAGAGTCACCTTCGGTTTCAGCCTTCATGTCTGCATCCTTGAGGAAACATTTAATGCTCTGCAGCTCATCTCTGATGTCCAAAACTTCAGAGTGGACGTTTCTCAGCAAGCTTGCTTCTTGTGTCAACAGTGGGGTGAGGTAGTCAATAACAAAGCCTACTGCAGTCTCTGCCATTATAAGAAGTCATAACCTCCTGGCCTCTTGATCGATGAGGAGTTAATTTGGTTCTAAGAAATCAGAAGAGTCACCAGCATAAAAATGCAGCAATAGATCTAATTATTATGATTGCTGCAACTCGATCTTGATTTTTTTTTTTTCCCTCTCTCTTTAAAAAAAAAAAAAAATTGAATTATACAAACTCCGCATTAAGTGACCGTCCTTGAAGTGTTAGATGAAAGACAATTATTGATAGCTAGCTGTAAGGCAGCTCGGTGTCGTTTCCAGAAAAGGGATAATGATTTTAACTTGCTATTTCTTATTTGAGCCACTGGCAGATTGTGAGTTATTGTTTGCTTTCCTTTTTTTGGTTTTGAGGAGCAAACTTTCTTTTATTTTAATATTTTAATTATATATTTATTTACAAATAATATATATTTGATTTTGGGGAGATGGACTTGATGACAAGGATCATTTAGGGCGTTCAATTTCACTTTTTGACTAACCCTGTTAAAAATTCCTTCCCATTTCACCAAAAAAACTTTAGTAGGAGTACTGAGTGACTGACTACTCCTCCATATAGATTTATGCCACGTGGAATTTTTCCACATCAGCGAACACTAGGCTTAACCACTTTTTCTCTCTCACAAATGCAACTCAACTCTGTATCAAAAACCCAAAAATCTTGTTTCTCTTCCTCTTCTACCCAAAACCAACGACTAAACAAGAGACATCTTTCAATAATTAGATTCTCATGGTGTTACAAGTTTTTTTGGGTAAACAATGTGTTGCAAAATTATTTTAAAAAATTGATGATTCTCCCTCTGAGAAAGAGACCCATAGATTCCTTGCAAGATCATGAGGGTTCAAACCATGAGAACGGCTCAAATTAAATTAAATTGATGAGGAGGGTTAGCTGAACTGTAAATGGTTGAAAAATCTTCATACTTATCAAGATTTGGGCATTTGTTTGACTAATAGAGATTTGATATTGTTAATTAATTCTAGTTTGTATTTTCTGTAATAACGAGAGACTGTGTGTCTTTGTTTGATTTATACCGTTGGAGATACACAGTTGTTGATAAATGAAGTTGGGACATGGTTCGAATTCAGATTGTGGAAGAGAAAGAGTGGGAGTGGAAAAGAGCCTCTATTTGTAAATTTTGTCCACCAATTAGTTGAATGGTTCACATTTTGTTGAAAAAGAGACGTGAAGAGAAGAGAAGAGAGAGGGAAAAAGAGCCGTGCAGAACAGGAGAGAGAGAGAGAGTTTGCGTGTTGTCTTTTTGTGTTTTCTAATGCAGTGTCTCTGGTTTAGTTGTTGGTTTCTGGGTAGAAGAGGAAGATAACGGGTTTTTAGGTTTTTGTGTGAGAGAGAGAGAGAGAGTGGTTCAGCCTAGTGTTTGCTGATGTGGAAAATCATTCCCACACGACGTAAATCTATTTTCAAGAGTAGCCAATCACTCGCCCTCCGGAAGTGCTAAAGTTTTTTTCCCAAACAGTCGTACGATGTTTGACATTTGACAAGAGGAGACCAAAATTAAAGACTGACGCATCGACCAATAATAATTCATTCACATGGGGTCACCAATCTTACCGTGGCTACATCAAAGGAAGAACACGGCATCGTTGTGTACTCATATATAGGCTGACGTATGGTATCACTCTCCATAAAGTAAACTTTTTATTTTTATTTTTTTATTTTTTAGTAAATAACTCTCCATGAAGTAATTATACGTACTGTCAGAAAAAAAAATTAAAACTATGCTTTTTAATAAGACGTTAATTTCGAGCAAACTGGTTTGGGAGCGTTTGAAATTTTTTCGTAAAATTCGTAGATACCTTTTGAGTATTTAATTAAAAAAAAAGAATTTTTTTTCTTTTTTCATTTTAGAAACACCTTATTTTTTTTAATTTCAAATATTCCGTGAAACTCACTTTTACATTAGCATATTATGTTAAAATTAATAAGAAAAGGGTAAAAAAGTGTATTGACATATGATTTTTAGTGGATTAGAGGTGTTCATTGATTTGAACCAATTTAATTACTAATCGATTTTTCAATGCATATCAATTTTAACATTAAATCTAATTCAATTCAATTTAATTAGGATTTATTTGAATTGGATTAGATGGTAGTTTTGAATTGATTTTAAATTTAGGTTTGTAATATTTGGGCTTTAGAATTTCATACACTAGCTAGTTGACTTTGGATTTTGATTTTTTTAACTTATGTAAAAAATCCAATTTTCTATTAAAATCTTTTTCACATTTTGAAAAATGAAAATATTTATTTTTAACAAAAAATAAATAAAACAGAATTGATTAAAATAATATATTAATTATACTCTATTTTTTTAACTAAATAATGCAAACTAGTATACATGTTAAATAGAAAAAATAATAATTTATTAATTATTTATGGATATATATATTTTTAATTATTTATATTTTAATAGATTTGATTTGGATCAATTTCATCTTTTTTTTTTTTTTTAAATTGATCTAAACCAATTTGGTTATCAATTTTGAATTTTTAAAACCTAATTAATCTAATTACTATCAAATAACCAACCCAACTTGTTGAATTGGATTGATCAGTTTAATTAGGTAATCAGCTTTTTGGCACAATGTCACCTTTACAATGGACAGTGGTTGAGCAGATTGTAATGTAAAATATTTACCGGATTGCGGTTGGTCAGGTTGCATTGGGATTTAGCTTTCATTTTTTTATTTTTTATTTTTCTTTCTTTGGGTAAATGCATTGGGATTTAGCTATTGAGTAGGACGGCTAGCATATCCATCTAGCTTTGTGTTGGTCAGAGTATGTTGCGTAAAATTTGTACGGTTTCAGTTTATTAATTGAATACTTTAACAAGAATTTTTGGAGGCTTTTTTATAAATTGTATACGATGAAACACCAACCATTTCACATTTATATTTGTCATCAAATGCCATTTATTATTATTTGTTGTATATTTTATTTAAACAATAATTGAAAGTGTTTAACATTTTCAAGTGAGTCATTAAGGGTATTTTGGACATTATATACATGTTCAATGATAGATGCTAATGGTAGGTGGTTTTATGGCGGCTTCATAAAATAAAAACAAAATGTTTTTATGAAATTTTAAAATCTTGGAGTAGACTTGAATTGGACCTATATTTTAGGGGGTCTCAGCGAAATTCTCCCTTGCAGAAAAAAAAAAAGAAAAAAAAAAGCATAATAGAATCAAACATACTATCAATAATTAAATTAAATTAAACTATACATTATACACAAATACCATAAATAACTCTTTTCATCTAAAGTTAAATGAAAAAAAAAATCCATATTAACAAATATTGAGAGTTATATTTTACAAAAATATCAATTGAAATGTTAATATTGACTCAAAAACTTTTTTTTTTTAAAAAACATAACTCATATTCTATTAAAAATTTAAAAATTTTGATTACAACCTTTTAGCGGTGATAAATCTATTAAAAAGACTCTTTTATCCGTTTCTCAATTATATATGCTCCACAAATAAGATCCTATTGAATTCTTACCCCCTTTTTTTTTCTTTTTCTTTTTTTTTTTGTTTTTGGGTGAAAAATTTGTGTACGGGAGCGCGTCTCATCAAAGGACGAATTATGGGTGTCCAAGTCATGCATCCAAAACTCTTTCCCCATCCTCAACCTCCATTCTCGCTCTAGCTCCCATCGCTAATTGCATGACTATCTCGGCCAATCATGTTCTAAAGATTTGTATCGTGCTGATTCTGTGTCTCTTCTTTAATAAGTTTCAAAGTTGTAACTTTTGAAAATGCAATAAAACATAAAAGTTGCCTTTTTTCTCATTTAAGATGTTTGGGTCCTGATTTTGTTCAATCAAATGCTGGTTTCACATAAGTGCCAAAGCTCAAAAAAACCATCGGAAAAAAAAAATAAAAAAGGAATGAATGAATGAACGAAGAAGGAAGATGAAGATGGTATTTGCTTTTAAGTAAACTAGGAAGTTGATCAGATTAAGTAAATAGGAAAAATGTGTAACGTTGGATTTGAATGAGGGGAATTTGGCCCCATGCTCTCATAGGGATGAGCTTAACGATTTGTACCCCTTTATTTGCTATTATTTTTTTTCTACCGTTCAATACCCATTTTAACCTTAAAACAATAAAAAATAACTTGGATATCTATCCATTCCATTTCACGTTGGTTTTGAAAAAAAAAAAAACACTTAGGTCATTTTCTATTTTAAACAAACAAAGAACAAAAATCCATTTTTTTTAAAAAAAAGAAAAAAAAAGAAAAAAAAAAAGGGAATTTGGCCCAATATCCCTTTTGGATGAGCTTAATGATATCTGTTCCTTCATTTGCTATCATTTTTTTTTCTACCCTTCAATATCCATTTTAATCTTAAAACAATGAAAAATGACTAGGATATCCATCCATTCCACTCCATGTTGGTTTTGGGAGAAAAAAAAAATCAGGTCATTTTATGTTTGTTTAAACAAACAAAGAACAAAAATCCACTTTTTCTTTTTTTTTTTTGGGGGGGGGGGGGGGGGGGGAGTACATCAGGTAATTGTTTTTACAAGAATACACAAAAATACAAAAAAACAAAACTTGCCGTGGAAAAAACAAAGGAAGCTTCATCTCAGCACCCTTAAACAAAAATACAAAGAAAAAACAAAAAAAACAAAACTTCATCTTATCTCAGCATCCTTAAATGGCTATCTCTGAGGAAATTGTTTTAATATTTTGATAAAGAGGTTATTCATTTGGGATGCACAATCAAGACAAGAAAAGGTAAGCATTCCACTAGTTGTACTATTTTCCTCACTATCATCTTTAGGTTCCATTGTTCATAAACTGAAACTATATTTTTTGTTATTATTTTTTCGTTTTATGAATTATACAACTGGTTTCTCAGAAGGAGAAGAGAAGGAAATGGGTATATGGCAGGATTAAGATAAAAAGATTAGCCTTTCTAACTGCACCACCATCACCATTGAAAGAGAAGACAGCAAGTGAGGCAGGGGAAGAATAGAGCAACCATGCTTTGAATGTCGCCATTGTCACTGCTGCTGTTGCTGAGGCTGCTGTGGCAACAGCCCATGCTCTTGCTGCTGCTAAGGTTGTCCGACTCACAGCCACTCCTCACTCCACCCATAACGCTAAGGAACACACAAAACAAGAATTGGACACTGAAACAACTCCAACCAAGGTTGCTCCTTTAACATGCCAATATGATAAGCAAATCCAAGAATCTACTACTATCAAAATCCAAACTACCTTCAGGGGTTACCTAGTGAGTTTGTTCAAGCTATTCCTCTATACTTATTTATTATTATTATTTGCATTTTTTTATCAATTAGTGATGAACTTTTTTCAACTGGGATTGCATGAATGATTTTGGAAAATCTAAAGAGTCAATTTTGTTTGGCATAATGCAATGAGTGTTAGCATGACCATGCTTAATTATTAACACAATATCATGATGCTTACAAATAAGAAGTGAAGAATTATAGGTTAATAAGTTAATTATTAATCACAGACAAATTATTATCTATCTCATTTTTACTTCAAAATTCCTTATTCAATACAAGCTTTTGATAATATATATATATATATATATATATATATATATATAATGTGAATGTGTACTGTAGGCTAAAAAGACTTTAAGGGCATTAAAGGGAATATTGAGGCTTCAAGCTATTATTCGTGGTCGAGCTTTGAGACGACAAGCAATTACTACCCTCAAATGCCTACAATCCATAAAAAATATTTAGTCCCAGGTCTATGCAAAGAGATTCCAAACCAGTGATAGTACTTATCACTGTGATGAAAATAATCACTTGCAAAATTTGAGAGACCAGATATTAAGGGTAGGTTGGCCAATACAACACTTGGTCCCTTGTTAGTGTAAACAATTGTTTTATTAGAGACATAGGCACATTAATTGAAGTTGCTAAATTTGATCAAAATTTTCTAGGTGGACATGAACAATCAAAGAAGATGGGATGACAGCCTTCTATCAAAGAACGAAGCAGATGCTTCATTTCTAAGCAAGAAAGAGGCTTTGATCAAGAGAGAAAGGATCAAAGAATACTGGTATAGCCACTGGGTAAGTTCGAGTTCTTCTATAGTCTTTACATAATTTCATCTATAAAAATAGCTTTAGCTACCTATGAAATTTTTTTTCTTGTAGAAATCAGCAGAAATAGAAAGAAACAAAGTAAATGGAAGATGGAGGTATTGGTTGGAGCAATGGGTAGATACCCAACTCAATAAAAGCAAAGAACTTGAAGATTTGGATACAACTTTTCCATCAACTGCGAGAAAAAATGATGAATTTGGAGGAAAACAGCTTAGGCTAAGAAAGATTCATAGCCACTATCAAAACCATGATCACAGAATGGATTCTCTAATATTTGTTCCAAGAAAATCACATAACATTACCGTAGGTTGTATCGGTAATTACTGAAGGCCCTATGGTAATCAAATTGGTAAAACGTGATTGCCACAGGGATTTTAGTAATTACTGATGAAACCTATGGTAATTTTTCAAGCATGGACAAATTGATTACCGTTGGTTGCATTGGTAATTACCGAAGGCCTGACGGTAATAAATTTTTTTGCCAATTTGAGAACTTTTTCCAAACTTTTGGGGTTTTTTCTCCTTAGGATCATTGAAGAATGTATATTTTGCATGTTGTTGCATTTAACACACATTAGGGGACTTGTGGGGGCCAAAAAATTGGTAAAATGTGATAACCATAGGGGTTTCGAGTTTCGGTAATTACTGATGAAACCTACGGTAATTTTTCCAGTAACTACAAATTGATTACTGTAGGTTTCATCGGTAATTACCGAAGGCCCTATGGTAATCAAATTTTTGTGCCAATTTGAGAAATTTTTTAGAACTTTTAGGGTTTTTTCTCCTTAGGATAATTGAAGAATGTATATTTTGCATGTTGTTGCATTTAACACACATTAGAGGACTTGTGGGGGCCAAAAAATTGGTAAAATGTGATAACCATAGGGGTTTCGGTAATTACCGATGAAACCTATGGTAATTTTCCAGCAATTACAAATTGATTACCATAGGTTTCATCGGTAGTTACTGAAGGCCCTCCTGTAATCAAATTTTTATGCTAATTTGAGAATTTTTTCAGAACTTTTGGGATTTTTTTCTCTTTAGGATCATTGAAGAATGTATATTTTGCATGTTGTTGCATTTAACACACATTACGAGTCTTGTGGGGACCAAAAAATTGGTAAAATGTGATTACCATAGGGGTTTCGATAATTACCGATGAAACCTATGGTAATTTTTTAAGCAATGACAAATTGATTACTGTAGGTTTCATCGGTAATTACCGAAAGCCCTAAGGTAATCAAATTTTTGTGCCAATTTGAGAACCTTTTCAGAACTTTTGGGGTTTTTTCTCATTAGGATCATTGAAGCATGTATATTTTGCATGTTATTGTATTTAACACACATTAGGGGACTTGTGGGGACCAAAAAATTGGTACAATGTGATTACCATAGGGTTTCGATAATTACCAATGAAACCTACGGTAATATTTCCAGCAATTACAAATTCAATATTTTCACTTATTAATGTCATTTTTTCTCTTACTTTGTCAACACTTATCATTAATAAAGCTAGGTTTAGCATGTTCTTGGTGGAAACACACACGATTGAAGTTGTCACAGGGAATTGTGATAATTCTTTTATGACGGTGGATAAATATTTTCTACTTTATTCGACAGTTAATGAGAAATGAGGGTAGATGAGAAATGAGATATGGTTCCATTTATTCGATACTTTCATATCCATTTATTTAAATACTTTCCACAATTACATAATTAATTCCCTCCTGACTACTCTTTTTTGGACATACTGCCATGGAACCGCATTTTAAAAAAGATTGGAAGAAGCTTTCAAGCTGGGAATAGTCTTCAATCTAAAACTAACTAAAGTTCAATGCATACCATTCAAACAAGTTCAAATAATCCCAAACTAGAGAGTCAATATTGGAGAACTCAATTACCATCCATTTAAATTCTCATCCTTCTTATTTCTTGCTTTTCCACATCTCAAACAATATGGAGAATTTAATAATAAAATCGGATCCTTACATTTCATCTTGACATGAGAATCATGTAGAAAAACTAAAAACTAAATCTGAATTAGCAAGACAAAAATGTACAAATGTTTTATGAATAAAAACTAGAGAATATTACAGCTTCTACAAAAGGCTCTGTTGGTATCAATTCCAATTTGACCCAAAATTCCCCATCAATGTCAAAATCTCGAACACCAACTGGCACCACAATTGGTATAATGCCAAATTTTAGTGAAAGCTTTAAAAGCATACGTGGCACCTCCACTATAACGGAGACTGATTTGATACCTGGATGAAATCAAACGAAATATCTGTAGTTAGTTACAATATTTAGCATACAAGTTTCAAAGAAAATAATTAAATACCTAGAGTATCCATAAAGAAGTATTAAGGTTCAAATCTAACAATTGATGCAATAGCTCATACCCAGTAATATCCCTTACTCTCTATGAATTGTATAGAACCAAAATCCAATCTCATAGACTGATTTGCTAAAGTATGCCCAAATCCCCAAAACAGCAAAAAAACCCCAATTTCAATCAATACATTGAGTAGATGGCCAACCTTCATTAATATTAATCCAGACTACCAGAAAAATATAAATTTATTCATTATCCCTTCACAGCCAATGTTAAATTACTGATAACATCTAATGAAAACCACAGTTTGACATATAAACAAAGAAAAAGCTCTAGGTTTCACTCGTATATCATAAAAGACTACTGTCTCCAAACTATGCATACTACTTAACTCTTAGGTCCCACACTTCCCCAACATAGACACCAAAGAGAAAAATACATAGTTAGGGGTCTAATAATCAGCAATTTCTTAAAAAGAAAACATAATAGAGGCGATGGAAAACAAATAATAGCTAAAAAATGAAAACAGAAATTGCGACTGGATTTGAATTCAAGCTGCAAAAACTTAAAACTTATTGCAGGTCATTTGCACGATGAGAAGTCTGTCTCTCAAACATTTCTAATAGATAACGCCTCATCCCCCAAAGAGAATTGCTTAATTTCGACCCTCTCAACATAATCAAGCTTCTTTAAATTTTCAATGACGGGCTGAAGCAACCCAATTATCCAATTCTCAATCCCACCTCTATACACTTTCCACAACTTCCCCAACACCATATTCACCCATTCCATCGACTCTTTCCTCTACAAATTCTTTTCCAAAAATAATGAAAAGCTCGTGGGCACCTGTGGCCAAGCTTCACGACGGTTTTCATCAACCCCTGATTTGTTCTTCTTCTTCCTGGAAGCCCAACGCTTATCAAACGCAGCCCTGAGAAAGAAGAAGAAGACGAACAGTCTGACAGTGTTTCGATTCAATGAAGGAGATGGGTTCTAAGCTTATCAATAATGGGGTCTTCTTGAATAAAGATGATGAAGGAGGAGAGAACGGGTGAAGAAAAGAAAGAAATAACAGAAAAAAAAAGTAAAAATATTTAATTTGAATATAAGGGTATCTTGGGATTAACAAAAACTAGAACGGTAGAAAAAAAATGATAGCAAATGAAGGGGCAAATATCATTAAGCTTTCTCTCTGTCTCTCTCCCTCTCTCTCTCTCTAACATATAAATCATTATGCCAATCTAGATTTATAGTAGTGTGGTCTCATAATAAAGCTATAGAAACTTAACAAAAGGGGAATTTGGGTGAATGCCCCTATTACAAGGAAGTTGCTTACATACAGACTCCAACAAATTTAGGTCATTGCCTATACTTTAGTCACAAGAATCTCATGTCGTTAAATGAATCAATGAGACCAGGTGAATAATAAAATATGATGAGTGTTACCTCTCTACAGATATTTAGATCCAAATTCATTCTGTTAATTTCCTGACCTTGTCTACCATTACCAAGCAACCCTTGAAATCAAGTAGAGAAAAGATAATAAGTAGTGAAAATTTCTTTTAAAACTAGGATTGACATACTTCAATTTAAGAACACAGTCTATAATTCACTCCATAGAAAGTATAGTATTTCACTATGCATAGTATAAGAGAATATATTGGATAAAAGTGGATTTCATAGTCCTCTTCTATCTGCCTAACACATCTTCCAAAGGACAAATGTTACATATAAAATTTGGTAGAAAATATTTTCAAGTAAAGACAAGATGAGGAAGTTATCTACATCTTACAAATATGCCATTTTAGAAAGATAAAAGGTCTGACAAGTGAGGTTGCCTCACACCCACACCTTTAATGTCATGGATTTGAGTCACCTCCTCCTTGCCCTTAAAATAGAACTTATAGTAATCCCGATTTTAAGAAATAAAAATAAAAAAAATAAAAGACCTGAATAGCACATGCAATAGTATTTGTTAAGAGAATAAGATCAATATTTTAAACATTAAACCTCAAGATAACAAGAAACAAATTGAAAGTTGAAAAATTCAAAATAAAATAGATAAATCTGTAGGAAAAACCCAGGAGAAACTTCAAAAACAATGCCACCATTTCCAATTAAATCTACCATTTTGAAAGTACTTAAAACAGCTGGACGAGTCTATTTTGAAATCAATCAAGAACTAGGATTAGAGAATTTATCAAGCCCATAGAAACATAAAACTGATATAAAAAGTAATACCAGAAATAACAAACCATAAGAAAATTACAACTAGACAGATCACTAAAAAGTACTAAATGCATTTATTAAGATATTAAAAAGGAAAAAGACTTGCTAAATTATTCTGATACTGAATTAGAAAGATTTCTCTTACCTTTCCCATTATCACACTTTCACACCCCTTGATCGGTTGCTAGGTTTTTTGTCCAGGAGGCTTTGGCTGAACACTACGGCAGGGATTCTCCCCTGGGCCCTATCTTTTACCGATACTCTGCTTCGAGATGGCTTGGATCTTTCGCTACAAAGCGGCTGGGGGACAATAGCCGTGGTGGCCAAACCCATGACTGTAAACCAGGGCTTTCCAGATATATTCGGTGGGCACCGGAGCACCACCACTTGGCCATTTTTTTTGTTCTGTCTATCTGTGAAATTTGAAACTACAAGCAGAAAGCAAAGTTTCTGCTCTGATGAGAGGGAAGCTCGAAAACTCAAATCTAGGGTTTTTAGGGGAAAAGGTGAGGAAGAAGAAGAGATGAGCTGGTGAGAAGTGAAAGAAAGAAAAAAAAATTTTGTTTTTGATATTTCGAAGGGTATTTTAGGATTATCAAAAAATGAGAGGGTAAAATAAAAAAGTTTCAGAAATGGGTGGGTATGTATCCTCAATGGCCTTCCGATAGGGGCATTCACCCAAATTCCCCTTTGAATGATTGAGTAATTGGGCCTTTATGGCATTAATGGATCTTAAAATGTTAGGGCTTCTTTTGTGGGTTTTCGTTCCTTACCTTTTGTTTTTAGGGGAAAAAAAAAGGGTTTTTGAAAGGAAAAAAGAGAAAACAATTCCCTACCATGAGTATTCTTTGAAAATTAGTGGAAAAGTTTTTTCTGTATTTTCATAGTAGTGTGGTAAGCAAAAGTATACTGAAGGTTTGAGAGAAAGTTCTTGGTGGTGTCGATACCAAGACTTAAGCAATCTGTTATATTTTGGGAGACGATCGTCTGAAAACATCTACACCGGTGAAACAGAAATAGTCTTAAGGACACTGTGATATCACACAAGTCTTGAGCAGATCGTTCAACTAAAAAGCATTAAATCTAAAGCACACAGGTTCTATTTCTAGTTTATATAATTTATTTCCTGTATTTTATTTTATTAATGATTCCACATGTATATACATATATTATATCAATATATTTTTTCAACAAAATGAAGCTTTTAACTGAGGGGCAGTAGGTCCAATTTGTTTGTTTTTGGTATTGGGAAAAGCAGGTGTAGGTGAGACCCGAAGTAGGGAAAATGCAAATGTTTTGGTTTTGAATGTTTTTCTGCTTTTGAAATTTATCCACCGTTTGAGAAAGACCTAAAAGGAGTGGCCCTACTTTTCTTTGACCCTGTAATGAAATGGTGAACATATGATGTAATTGTCAGTCCAATAAATGGGTTAGAGATTGTGTGGTATTTTTAATCATACTAATCATACCATGTTGCTAGTTTATGTTACCAAACATGTAAGCTCGATTCATTGCCGGTTTTGATATGATAATCTGATTCAGAGATACTGGCGTGGCATGCCTTTGTGGTGGGGTTGAAAAAGGAGGTGTTTGTGGAGGTGCAGGTGGAAGAGGAAGCATCTTTAAGAAGTGCTAAAGCACAAAAAACCACAGAAAAAAAAATGAAAGAATGGATGAATGAAGAAGGAAGATGAAGATGGTATTTGCTTTTAAATAAATTAGGAAGTTGATTAGATTAAGTAAAGAGTAGAAAAGAAGCTTTTGATTGAGGGGCAGTGGGACCAATGTGCTTGTTTTTGGTATTGGGAAAAGGTGGTGTCGGTGGGAGTTAAAGTTGGGAAATTGAAATGTTTTGGTTTGAATGTTTTTCTGCTTTTGAAATTTCTCTACTGTTTGAGAAAGACCCAGAAGAAGTGGCTCTCCTTTTTTGAACTTGTAATCAAATGGTGTAACATATGGTGGAGTGTCAGTCCAATGAATGGTTTAGATTATGAGGTATTATTAATTATACCAATCAAACCATGTGCAAGTTTATGTGATTAAACATGAAAGCCCGATAAAAGAACTTTCTGCCAGAAAGTTAAAAAGTATAAAATAATGATAATGCGCATATATACATTATAATAAGAATATATAATTTGTAATCAATATCAATGCGGTCTTGTTAGTGTACAATTCACTAACGATTGTACATAAATGAAAATTGATTCTATCTGGGTTTATTTGTCTATTTTGTCTACTTTACAAGAAGGAAAAAGAGAGATGAAGGAAAACAGAGCTTTTTTTTGGTCAACATTTCAAGAAGGAAAACAGAGGTTTGAACTGCTTTTCTTAACCACTATAAATGTGTGATAAAATGTATGTTCTTAACCTTTTTTTTCCTTTTTCTTTTTGAGCTTTGGTTGCCTATTCTGACCTGTTATGCAAACATTTTTTTTTTTTTAAAGTCAAAAGATTTATCGTCTTTGTGAGAAATTAATTTATATACAAGATACAAGTCATGGGGCTTTATTTTGAAATGGAAAAACAAACAAATAAAAAGAATAATTGTAAACTAAGAATTTAATTCTCATGCATTAGTTTCTAGAGCTAAACAAACAAAGTTATAAAGTATCAAGCAGGTCATTTATAGACTACAAAAAGAAGGAAGCATCGAACATGCTACAGGCAGAGGCAACAGAGTAGGCCAAACAGGATAAGAAACTGATATCTGATGTTAGCTAGGCTAATTCCATCCGCATGCGATCAAATAACTGATAAATTAATACATTAATTACTATCGATAAATTTTCTTTTAAAAATAAGAACAAGAAAAATTATTGTTAAGTTTTTAATTTTAATTTGAAAAGAAACAATAACAAATAATCATAGTAGAAATATATATATATATATATCTATATAAAAAAATCATGAAGAAATTCTCTTAAAATTTTATATCTCATGTAGAAGGATTTGCACCAAATATCATAGATGTGAAGCTCAAATCTTTATACTACAGGGCACATCAAGCTTATTAAATCTTTGGTACCATTTTGTTCGCTGATTTTCTTTATTAGGTATCACATAACACAGACTATAGCAAGAAATCTGGAATAATTTAACAACAACCAATTTAAGCTGAGAATGAAATTAGGCACTGAAAGATAGCAAATTGTTTGAAAGTAAGGTTAAACATAAGTCAATAAACATCACTTCAAACTTAAAGGGCAAGGGGAGGGCAACACTTGGAGTTGACATATATATTGGAAATTGTATTATTACTGAGCACAGCAAAACAATTAAACGAGCTTGGAGAAGTGAGACGATATCCACCAAGCAGCAAGGTAGTAGCGGTACTGCCAGGCCACTTGTACATATAGAGTTGAAAGCTCTCAATTATTTTACCTATCACAAAATCATGTCATAATTAAGCAACTAATCAGACCGAACCAGTATGGTGATCAACCGGCAGAAATTGTAACCAAATATATGCCTTGAAAATAACAATACAAGTATCTAAGAACATGTTACATATGGTCAGCAATGCCAACTTATTTGCCTCAAGGCTGCTCGAATAAATTTTTAATAAAAACAAAATTCCTAGAAACGATTAAGGGTTTAGGGCCTAATAAGAATATATATATTGTGAATAAGAATATATTGTTTGTGTAAGCTTGGGGGAGAAGAATTAATATAAAACCCAAATTCAGAACAGCCACGTTACTTATCCTTTTGCATTGTCTTCGAAAACAGAAATATACATTTTCAATTAAGGGAAATAGTAGACACATGTTCTAGTAAGGCCACTCCAACTAGCAAGAAAATATTTGCTGAAAAAAGAAAAAAGCAAGAAAATATCTTTTATTTTTATTATTTTTTTTTTTATAGAAAAATAGGGGTCCTGTCCTGTTCTAGCTATAAATTAAGGCAATACAACAATGCACAAATTTTTTTTTATTTTATTTTAATTTTTTGATATTGAATGCATAAATGAATTAAACATGAAAATGCATATATGTTTGGATCTGCATCCAAAACAGCTAGTTTGGTTGTTGGTCGCATGAATGCCCATTCAATGTTTAATTACCAGAAAACTAAATAAAATGCACAGTTTTTTTTTTTTTTTATTTTTATTTTTAATATTGAATGCATAAATGAATTAAACATGAAAACGCATGTGTTCGGATCTGCATCCAACATAACTAGTTTGATTGTCGGTCGCATATGGATGCATATTCAGTGTTTAATTACATGAAACTAAATAAAATTTCAATGGTTCTAATTTAAGTAATTTATCGTAGAATTCAAGAATTTAAATATTAGCACAATTACCTGACAAGTACGTAGGACTTAATTTATTTCTTCCAATTGACAAAATCAGAACAAACGGAAAGTTTCAAATTTTCCTCCATCGCGCGTATAAGTGATGCCAACATTAGGTACATGTTGAACGATCTCATAGTGTTGTCCTCCTTCTGGAAGCATACTATCCTCGAACTCCTCCGACATATCATAAAAGCAAAGATATTGAAGGTTTTTCAAATGTTGGATACCGGAGGGGACCTCCTTCATTTGTGGAATGGGTCCAATGTCGAGGCTTTCAAGATTCACAAGTGATCCTTCGTCTATTACCACCCTTTCCAGTCCACTCAAATACCTGAGATCGAGCGCCTTCAGTTTTGGGAACATCCCCTTCTCAAACTGCAATTCATCACCAACATATGCATCATGCTGAATACAGAGTACCAATAGGTTTCGCAGATTTTTCAAATTCTGAATCGGATCATCTTCTAATTTTGACCAAATAAAGTATATTGCTGTCAGATTTTGAAGTTCCTTGATCCATTCTGGCAACTTCATTAAACGCCCACTTAGGCAGAGACATTGGAGAAATTGAGGTGGAGAAGACATGCTTTCTAAATCGATCATATCATCTTCACTCGTTGCAGTTACTTCCAAAGATTCCAGGTGGCTCATCTTCTCAATACACCCTCCCAAAATCCTTCCATGTTCACTTCTGAGATTACGGATGCCCAACCTCCTCAACTGCGTCAACTTTCCCAGCTCTTCAATTACCTCAGCTCCCATCTCATGTACATCCAACTCACGTAACTTTTGAAGGGATTCTAAGCTCCCAAATCCTTCTTTTAGTTTTATTCCTTTCGTTCCAGCTATGCAAAAACGCATGGTAAAGTCAAGATTGTATCCTAAGAGATGTCGCAGCTTGTGAAGCCTTCTGATCTCAGTAGGTATCTCAGACACAAATGATTGCTTTAGATCCAGAGTCTCAAGATTTACCAATTTCCCTATGGACCTTGGTAGCCTCCTTACTTTGGTGTTTCAAAGACTCAAATATCTTAAATGAAATAAGTTCCCAATATCTTCATGAATTGAATCTATTGGAGCATCTTCAAAATCTAAAAGTTTTAGAAGCTTGAAATTCTTTGCCAATGTACCTGGATTAAAAATATAGTTTAGCAGTGTCTGACTCTGATCAATGTTGAAATTCAAAATAATGCGAACTTGAGAAACTTGATATGCATCTTGAAGAACATTAGTGCATGAATTGTTGACAATTGATAGGCGTCGAGTTACTATATCTCCTTTCAAAGCGGACTCATTTCGATCCACAACATGACAAAAAAAACTTGATTCCATCTTTTTGAGAGCAACGTCACGCAAGAGATCATGGATGCGACAAATTCTGATTCTTCCTTTACAGTCTACCCAGGACACTTGAACCAGATTTCTATGTATTAGTTCTGTCAAATACTCAAGTGCAACTTCTTCTAATGTTTTATCCTTTTTCTGGTTCACAAATCCTCCAGCAATCCATTGTCGAATTAACCTTGAACATCTAATGAAATAGGCCTCCGGATACATGCCAAAGTACAAGAAGCAAGATTTAAGATGGTAAGGTAGATCAAAATAACTAAGAGAAAGGATTTTTCCTATGCTTGTAAGATGAAGATTACTATCCATCTCTGAACTAAGGCTATCATGCAATTTTTGCCATTCAACTGTTGTCTTGTATTTTGTTTTGAGAAGACCAGCTATGGCTACAATAGCAAGTGGCAGCCCTTCGCATTTATCAACAATTTTACGAGACAGCTGCTCTAAATGGGGTGGACATTGTCCACCACAATCAAGCTGAAAAACCTTTTTGCAAAAAAGTTTCCAAGGGTTATCATCACGCAAATGCTGTAATTCATGGACACGAAAAGATGGTGAAATTTTGCAGAAGTTTGCAACGTCCATATTTCGTGTTGTGATCACTGCTCTACTTCCATTTTCATCATCAGGCAAAGCATATTCTATATCCCCCCAGAAATCTACTTTCCAAACATCATCGAATATCACAACATACCTTTTCTTCAGCAAGTAATCTCTTAATTTTGTAGTCAGCGTCTGCTCATCCATTTCATCAATTCCCTGAGGAGTAGGTTCTTTCTTTTCCTCGTAGAATTTCTTGATGCTGTTCTTTAATAGCTGCTTCTTCTGGCATGGCTGAGACACTGTTACCCAAGCATGGCATTCAAACTCTTTTTTGACTGAATCATAGACCTTTTTAGCAAGAGTACTCTTGCCCAAACCCCCCATCCCGACCACTGAAATCACAGTTCGTTGAGTTACTTGTTTATCTCCCAACCAATCAATCAATTTAGCCCGTGGAGATTCAATACCCACAAGTTCATCTTCCTCAAGATAAAGGGCCCGTTGTCGAGGGTTGTTCCATGAAGCAGCTGAAGTAGTTGTAGATCCTTCCTCAATGGAATCAATGCCACAACTTTCTCTTCTATCTTTGATTTGACGAACTTCTACTTTGATGTGTTGTATATGAGATGCAATCCGATGACGTACTTTTAGTGTGATGATGCAGCCAGCAAACTTATAGAGGGAGGCAATGAAGCCACCGCGGCGAGGATGTCGTGGCAAGTGAAATATGTAATCATCAATCACATCTTCTATACGAAACGAAACTTGGGTTAGCTGTTTCACCCATGCTCTAACAGCTTCTCTGACAGTGTCATCTTCAGTTTCGGCCTTCATGTCTGCACCCTTGAGGAAATATTTGATGCTCTGTAGCTCATTTTTTATGTCCAAAACTTCAGAGTGAACATGATGTGAATCCACCCGAGACAGCTCGACCAACAACCCGCTGGGGTGCTGACCCATTACAAATGAAGGTGGGGCCGATCACTAGGGCCCAAGCCAAGAAGTTCAAGGACAATCTTGCTGTCTTCATACAAGGAATAAGTCATAGTCAAGAGGGGTTGGCCATATCTAAAGAACAAAGGCCTGTTTTACTCATACAAGCAATAGAAGCCAAAACGGGGTCGGGTGACGTTTTTGGTGACAATAAAGAGGCCGGGTTGTATGAATTGGAACCCCATCTTTATGGGTTTAATTTATATGGAGGATGAGTCATAGAAACCAGCCAAAGCAGCTTCAAAGCCGACCAACAAGGAGGTTTGCGCACAAGGAGAAGGAAAGGCCGGATTTGCTGTATTCTTCGCGGGCTTTACTGTATTTTACTGTATTAGCCTTTTCTCTTACTTCCAAGCAAGGGCAACGTGAGGAACTTCACAATAAGCTTATTTGGCATCCTACAAAGCATCTTGAAGCTGATTTGGAGCTCACTTGGGTCAAAGAATTGGTCAAAGTCAATGTAGTCAAAAAAGCTAGTATTTTAGTTTCCTAATTTTATTCTACTTTTTGTTTTAGGAAACTACCATTATTTTTAGTTTCTATTTATTTATTTTCTGGACAAATAAGATTAGGAAAGTTATTATTTTATTATTTTCATTGTAAATTAATTAATTCCTAATTCAAAATAAAGGAATTAATTAATCCAAATTAGATTAGGAAAAGGAAAGTTTCGGCCAAGGTAGAATTCTTCATTGAGTGGCCGGTTTTTCCTAGGGTTTTTAGGGTTTATTTTGTTTCTTTCAAAGCCTATTTAAAGGCTTATTTTTCATTAATAATACGACTTTGAAACTTTGATTTGATTGAGAAAATACTTGTGAGATTAATTATCTCTTTGTTCTTTGAGAACACCTAAAACACCATTAGAGAATTGGTTGTTTTAGCTTGACTTACCAATAGGTTTTCCATCCCCTATTGTGGCGTCTACATTATACCAAGGTTTCTAACCACAGGTTGGTTAGGGGTTGAGGTCCATTCCATTAGAACTTGAACTTAATTAAAGATCCGGGCTAATATAATACGGGTTTAGGAGCAGGTCGTCCTAGGTTCGTATCAGAACATTTCTAAGCAACCTTACCTCTTCTCTCAGCAATGGGGTGAGGTAGTTAATAACAAAGCCCACTGCAGCCTCCGCCATTATAACCTCTCTCTTCGCCTGTCTTGTAGGAGATTTGGAAAGCTACTGCTACCTAACAGTCGATGAGAACCAGGAGTAGAATAGTAGAGATTGTAATCTCCGCAGCTTGTGCTATGAGAATTTGATGCTAATGTGAAGATTGCTGCATTTGCATTTGAAGAGGCTCATTATTTTTGGTGAAGACACATAAGAGAACCAGTCGGGCATGAAGGAAGACCAAAACTTTCCGAAGATTCAAATCTACGGGATTCCAAAACTTTCAGGACCATTTGATCATTGATGAAAATGGAATCTGCCTGAGAGATGTTGAACTCCTCATAGTAGTGTCCTCCCTCTTCCAATTAAATCTTCGGATTATATTTTTGTTCCGTGCAAATTAACAACCGTGTGCAATCCACAATGGGGAGGCTCTCTCTCGGTGATATAGGGAAGTGGCCGCAAGTGGATCTCCCCTAGCTAGTTTTCCACACTGAAATGATACTCAGTTTTGATCATTTGTTTGTTCTTCAGCTGAGTTAAGCAGCAGAAGATGACTGAGAATGAACACAATCAAGAAAAAATAAAAAAATAAGGAAACAGAGCTCATCCAGAAAATAAAATTGATTAAACTAACTTTTGCTTTTATTGAATATCACCGAAACTGTAAACTTCTCCAATGACTTTTATTTACTTTTTTATTTTTATTTTTTTCAAATATTTAGACGGGTGCAAACGCTTGACCTCATGATATCTGCGCTATGTACACACTAATGGGACAATCTCATCTAATACATATTTTTGAATTGACATCTATGATTTCATTGGAAATGCTATAATATGACAAAATAAACACATTTTAGGCAGCCAATTAAACTACCATATATTATATGAATTTTATTAATGACATTAATAATGACAAATAAAATATTTTTATAAGAAAAAAAAAAAACATTAATAAGTTAGGAACTTACCAAAGATTCAAATCTACGGGATTCCAAATCTTTTAGGAGCATTTTATCATTGATGAAAATGGAATCTACCTGAGAGATTTTGAAGACCTCATACCACTGTCCTCCCTCTTCCAATTAAATCTTCGGATTATATTTTTGTTCCATGCAAATTAACAAACGTGTGCGACCCACAATTCCCTCGGTGTTATATGGAAGTGGCCGGAAGTGGATCTTCCCCCCCTGGCTAGTTTTCCACACTGAAATGATACACAATTTTCATCATTTGTTTGTTATTTAGCCGAGTTAAGCAGAGCAGAAGATGACTTAGCACGAACAGAATCAAGAAAAGACAAATAAATAAAAATAAGGAAACAGAGCTCACCCAGAAAATAAAATTGATTAAACCAATTCATGCTTTTATTGAATATCACCAAAACTGTAAACTTCTCCAACTGACTTTTATTTACTTTTTAGTTTTTATTTTTATTTTTTTTCAAATATTTAGACGGGTGCAATGGCTTGACCTCATGGTATCTGTACTATGTATATACTGATGGGTCAATCTCATCCAATACATATTTTTGAATTGATCGTGTATTAAATAGATTTTGCCACATAAATAAATCTATGATTTCATTGGAGCTGCTATATTATGCCAAAAACAAACACATTTTTGGGCAGCCAATTAAGCTACCATATATCATATGAATTTTTATTAATGTTTGTCCTTAATAGTCACAAATAAAATCCTTTTATGAAAAAAAAAAACAATAATAAGCTATGAACTTACACTTTAATATAAAAATGGAATTTAAAGGGAAAAAATAGAAGAAAAAGATGGAAAAGAAAGGAAAAAGAAAAATGAAAATAAAAAAAAAGAAAAGGAAAAGAAAGGAAAGGAAAGGAAAAAGAAAAAGGTAAAGAAAAAGAAAAAGAAAATAAAAAAAAGAGTTAAATATTAAACACTACATGGTTTAATCATCACGAGGTTCAGTTCTTTGTACCAAGACGGTCTAGACGGTTTAGAGCCTAGATGATGTGATTCCGCCCGAGCCCGCTCCACCGATAACCCGCCGGGGTGCTGACTCGACACGGATGAAGACTAGGCCAATCACAAGAGCTCAAATTAAGAGATTTAAGGGCAACCTGGGAGTATTTATACAGAGGGTAATCAATCTCAACAGAGCTTGTCCATACTTGAAGATACAAAGCCTATTCGAAGCATCCAAGTGGTGGAAGCTGATACGGACCCGGGTGACGGTTTTGGTACATTTTTGGAGTCCGGGAAGCATGAAATGGTTCCAATGCTTTATGGGTTCAATAAATATGCCTAAGAGGTCATGGAATCAAGTTAAAGAAGCCTCAAATGCAATAAAAAAGGGCTTGTACGGACAGCATCAACAATTTGGCCGAATTTGCTGTATTGCTTGCTGGCTTTACTGTATTTTACTGTATTAGCCTTTTCTTATTTTTCCAAGCATGGGCAACGTGTGGGACTTCATATTCAGATTATTTGGCATCCTAAAAAGAATCTAGAAGCTGATTTGAAGCTCAAAGAGGTCAAAGATTGATCAAAGTCAACTTGATCAAAAAGGCTAGCATTTTTAGTTTCCTAATTTGTTTTTACTTTTTGTTTTAGGAAACTACCATTACTTTTTGGCTTTTATTTATTTATTTTCTGGAAAAATAACTTTAGAAAGGTTTTTATTTTATTCTTTCCATTGTAAATTAATTAATTCCTAATTTAATATAAAGAAATTAATTAATCAAACTTAGATTAGGAAAGGAAGTATAGTTTCAGCCAATTAGGTTTCTTTATGTGTGATGGCTGGTTTTTCTTTATTTTTAGGGTTTTATTTCGTGGCTTTGTAGCCTATTTAAAGGCTTATTTTTCAATAAGAATACAACTTTGATTTGATTGAGAAAATACTTGTGAGATTAATTATCTCTTTGTTATTTGAGAACACCTAAAACACCATTAGAGAATTGGTTGTTTTAGCTTGACTTATCAATAGGTTTTCCATCCCCTATTGTGGCGTCTTCATTATACCAAGGTTTCTAACCACAGGTTGGTTAGGGGTTGAGGTCCATTCCATTAGAACTTGAACTTAATTAAGATCCAGGCTAATATAATACGGGTTTAGGAGCAGGTCGTCCTAGGTTCGTATCACTAGAGGCTGTTGTGTTTATGCCAAATAAATAAAAGGGCCTTCAACTTATGACAACTGGGACAACCCAATTAACAATGGGCTTTTGTGATTATCGTCTGAGTATTTGCGGGTTAATTTTCTAATTTCAAATTGATACAAGGTGTTTTTCTGGTAAAAACAAATTAATATATATAGTGCTTGAACTAAAGTTTTGGTCAAAATAAAGAATTTGAATTTTAGCCCCAAAAAACAACAAAGTTGAAGAAGAGTTTCAATATAAAAATATTTCAATTTTAGTTTGGACTCAATTTTTGTACAGTACAATACCAGATCATATGTAATTTTGAGCTTCCTTTACATGGTATGTGTATTATTTTATTTTTGATGAATTTTGCATGGCATATTGATAGAATTGTTGGTACCAAATAGCAGTGATGAACAATTGATAGAATTTGGCAGGACAGCATAGCGACAATGTTTACACTTTTTCATATATAATGCTTTGGGTTTTAATCATCCAATGGTAAAAAAATAATAATAATAATAAAAAAACCAGTAAATGAAAGTGACATTTCATTATAATTATTACAAATTAACCCTGAGAATAAATTTTTATTTTTGTTTCTTTTTGTCATGCATATGATTGTTTAGATTTGGGTTTCTTATTTTATAAATCATTAATTTCACGTTTGTTTGAGCTTATCTTGTAGGAAAATATGGGAGAATGGAATCTAATTAGAATTTTTAATTAGGAAATAGGCATTTCAATAGTACAAGGCTGTTAAACTTTCAACATGTGTAGCATATTGCATTAATTGCACAGATTTACCCCCCTCTTACTTACTGTTGCAAGTCTAAACAATCCAAGGAATTCATAATTAATAATTAACCAGCAATATGTATACCACGTGCAGCCGGGAAAAGAAACAATTGCAAGTGTAAACAATCAAAGTAATTCGAAAGTACTCATTAAAGAAGCAAAACTTTCTCCAATATTTTCGGGAAAAAAAAAAAAAAACATAAAAGAAAAAACTTTCTCCAAGATCGATGAGATTGATTACCTGAGCAGTATGATCACCTCTCCAATGTTTGCGAAGATTCAAAATTAGCAAGGATACGAGAAATAGACTGGGGTTGCAAATTATTGAAATGAGAGAGTTAGGTATATTGGTCGAATAACTATATGGATTTTTATTCCGACTTTGCATACTTTGGCTTATTCTTTTCTTGTCTCCATGTTTTACTCTTTCCTAAATAGAGATGCCTTATGTCGTCTCGTGCCAGCAATCTCGCTTTATATGCTACTTTGCTTTGTTCTTTTTTCTTGGCTCATTTATTGATTCTTTCCGTGTCAGTAATGTCATGGATATGAGTTATTTACCAATTTGATGCGAGAAAAGTTACACAAAATTGATTTTTACTTAGTTTTATTTAACACTTCAAAAAATTCACTTACTTTTCATGTTTAATTTAGAGTAAGATTCAAAATATTGATACTGATAAAAACAAAAAAAATTTAAAATTTAAAAATATCTGTATAAATATTCAAAATTATCGAATATTGATAGAAACACATAACAATAACGAAAATTGATTAAAATTTTTAATGAAATTTTAGGATTAGCTTATTTAATCAATTAGTTGTTAAGTTGACTATAAAAATTGTAAAAATGTTGAAATAATTTTATATTTATTTTAGTCAATTAAACGTTAATGATCATAAATATATTATTATCAATAAAAAAAATACAAAAAAGTATGTATTTGATAAAAATATTTTTTAATTAAGATATATAAAAAAAATCACAATTATATTATATATCATAAAATATTATCTCAATACTATATAAAATTTTTGAGTGGTTGAAAATTATTAATCATTTTTTCATTTTCATTTTGAGATGTGAAATATAAAATGTAATTATTAAAAATTGTATCTCTTTGATAATTTTGTATGTAATTATTAATATGTCTATGATATGAATGTTGTATTAAATATGACTATCCTTATTGATAATTGTTATATGATATCGGTTGATTATATGCAAAATTGTTATCCTCTAATACTTAAATTTAATATGATATCCACGAATTATTACTTGATAATATTTCATAAATATTTTATTAATTTATTTAGCTACATTTGCAGAGAATATATTGTTGTAGAATATTTATCTACTTTATAAAATTTATAATATAATATTTATCATTTATTTCATACTCATATTTGTACTTTATATTTATAGAAATATTAAATTTATCATGTTAAAAAAAATAATGGATATTTAGGCAGTCAAACATCAATAATATTTATTAATTTTTTTTGGTACAAAAATTTAAAAATTAAATTTAAAAAAATTTCAACATAAATTTTGAAAAAGTTCATGGAAATTTGGAATGAAAATTATGGACTTTTTGACAAAATTATCAAGGAATTTTTAAAATGAAGAACAAAAGAGAATTTTTTAGATCATTAATTACATTTTTATCATTGCTTATGAATCTTCTATAATGAATATGAGATTTGACTTAACCAAAAAAAAAAAAAAAAACAATTTCTTTCCTTATAAAACTCATAAATAAAAAAATTCAAAATTTTAGAATCTATTTGACTCTATATATTTATAAAGAGTTAGTTAAAGTGAGGAAAAAAACTTCATTACTTCATTATACTATAAAGACGTTTTACCTAGTCTTTATATATACAAATTAGTTTTTAGTGCGTTCACACTTTCCTTTCTTCTTTGGTTGAGAAGTGTTAGCATCACAAATTAGTTTTTACGTTACTGTTTCCACAGCGCCTAATATACACAACTCGACACTTTTATTTCTCTCTGTCTGTAACTTCTCTGTATTTCTCTGGCAACTTATTTTCTCTGTAATCTTCTTTTTCCTCTGGCAATTGCAATCCTGACCCCAAAAAATAAATAAATAAATAAATAAATAAATTGCACTTTGAACGTGCCGATGAGTTTTTGCCAATGATTTTTGGAGTCCTACAGAAAGATGAAAAATAAATAAATAAATAAATAAAATAAAATAAAATAACAGTTAATGGCTACTTTTCCACCATTAGAAAGTTAAAAATATAAAATAAGATTATGACCATATATACATTATAATAAGAATATTTAATTTGTAATCAATATCAATGCGGGCTCTTTTAGTGTATAATTCACTGAAGCTTGTACATAATTGAAATTTGATGCCCTTTGGTTTTATTTGTCTATTTCGTCTTCGCCGGAAGGAAAAAGGAGATGAAGTAAAACAGAGGTTCCTTTATTTTTTTGGTCAACATTTCAGAACAGAGGTTTGAACTGCTTTTCTTAACCATTAAAAATGTGTGATAAAATGCATGTTCTTGACTCTTTTTTTTTCTTTTTCTTTTTCTTTTTGAACTTGGGTTGCCTATTCTAACCTCTTATGTAGACATTTTTTTTTTTTTTTGTTTTTTTACTCAAAAGATTCATTGACTTTGTGAGAATAATTCCAAGCATTAAATAAGAAATTCACTTATATGTAAGATGCAAGTCATGGGGCTTTATGTTGAAATGGAAAAACAAACAAATAAAAGAAAAAATACAAACAAATAACAATAACAATTGAAAACTAAGAATTGATTTCTCATGCATTAGTTTCTAAAGCTAAACAAACAAATTTAAGTAGAACTCTATTGGCAGGTCATTTATAGACTACAAAAAGAAGGAAGCAGCGACCATACTACTGGCAGAGGTAACAGAGTAAGCCAAACAGGAAAAGATACAGAAATCTGATGTTAGCTAGGCTAATTTCATCCCAATGTGCGCAAATTAATGAAAAGTTATTATATTAGTCAGTTTCTATCAATCATATTTATTTTCAAAAAAAAAAAAAAATTATTATAAGTTTTTAATTTTAATTTGAAAGATAGCAATAACAAATAATCAAAGAAGAATTATTTTCAAAAAAATAATCATGAAGAAATTCTCTATACTATATGGCACATGATCAAGCTCATTAAATATTTGATCCTATTTCGTTTGCTGTTTTTCTTTATTGAATTATGTGATGAACCTAAACACCTAATATTTTGGATGTTTCCATTGATAAGTATTAGCTGGTCCCGCAGCAGGACATGATACTTTAATTTGGGTGGTTGGATAACGACGTTACGATCGGTCATGATCTGATGACTCTGTCATTGCAATTTGTAACCACAAGGCCATGTGAATGAAAGGCTTGTAACGGGGGAGAAATACAGGCCAGTTTGGTATTCGTCGACTGTCAACATCTACTTCAGATATTTTTCCCCACTTATGGTATTGTGGTAATTTTAATACTGAATTAAAGACCCCACTCATTTAAATTTGTTTTGTAATTCAATGGTTTAGAATCGACTGCTTTGTTGAGACTTTCTACTCCATCCACCCATAGGGAAAAAATTCTACTAGTCTTGAAGTATTAAGTGAGTGGATACTTCATTTGTCGATGACAAATCAACGTTTAAAATTGCAGCATTGATGAAAATATTGAAAATTTAAAATATAAATTTTTTTATAAAATTAATAAAAAATATTAAATATCGATAAAAATTCATAAAAAATAATAAACATTTATTTTTAAAAAATAAAAATTTTTGTTGAAATTTTAGTATTAATTTATTTAAATAATTAATTATCAAATTGATTATAAAAATTATAAAAATATTAAATAGATATTATATTTTTCTTAATCAATTTAATTTATAGTAACCAGTAACAATCATAAATAAACTATTATTGATAAAAATATACAAAAAATATATATATTTGATAAAATTGTTTATTAATTAGGACAAAATAATCATTACAATTACTTGATATTTCATAAATATTATCTCAATACTCATAAAACTCTTAGGTAATTGAAAATTATTTATGTCTTTTCCGTTTTCATTTCGAGATGTGAAATGTAAAACGTATTTATTAAAAATTGTATTTCTTTAATAATTTTTCATATTATTATTAATATGTCAACTCTATTAAATATAATTGTCCTTAATGTTTAGTGTAATTTATTTTCTTATTTTTATTTGCTTAATGTAATTAATTTAAATACTATCAATACCAATTCTATATAATATTGTATTTCCATTTTATTATTTTACGTTGCTATTTTTCATTCTTATATAATCAATTATTAATTTGTAATTATGAAATTTTAATGAATTCATCTTATATAAAATATATAGCAAGTATATATCTATATATATATATATATATATATTATCAATGAATAGAGCCTATCGAAGACATAGAATTCAATTTACGCTATTTTATTTATGTCATTAAATATTTAAAAGACAATTAAAACGTAAAAAAATAAAATCACTAATCCCTTGGCAGAGACATATCGCCGAAGTCGACAAATATCGTCGGAATTGCCAAAATCTGTGAGAGTTTAGAGTTGTGGCGGAAAACGGTGGAAACACAGAGGAAAAGCCGGTTGTCGATTGTAACACCCCATCCCAAAGTACATCAGAATTTTACACGTTAACCGAGATTGACTGTTGATCGAATGGGTCAAAATTTTGACTTTTTGTTCATGATGGAATTTTGCATTGGCTAAGGCACCTTGTGGAGTACACATTGACCCAAGTCCGTAGACTAATAGCACATCGAAAACAGAGCTACATTTTGAAGGTTATGAGCAAAACAAGTTGAGGTCCAAAGTGTCCAAAGGTGCCCGAGTTGACTTTTTATTTTTGTAAAATTAAGTTTTGACTCATGCATGGTTGTAAAGTACTTATCAATACGAGTTCATAGACTAGCGGCATGCTTAATTTGGACATTTCCTTGAAAAGTTATAGACATGCAAAGGTTTCCAAATGTAATATTTTAAATATTTTTTAATTGAGTGAACAGTATATGCCACGTGTCGTGTTCTTAGCCAATCCTGTGAGTGAACAGTGTCACCCACAAGTGGCTTTTATTTTGGCCAAAACACATGTGGGCCGGGGGGGAAGAGAGAGAAAGAGGGGAGGATTGACCACCACCACCGGCCATTGCCGATTTGCCATTTTCCGGCCACCCTTTCCATACATGCACCACCCCACCTTGAGGCCCACCTGAAAACCGACCGGCCAGCAAAAGTCAAGGCCAACCGATTGCCGATGCACCCGGATCGAGGTGATTTTCGACGGCAGTGCTAAATCTTTCTCTGGTCAATTTCTCCCGAACCAAACATCTGTTTGTCTCATCGCCGGTTTCATTGAGTTACCCGTTCCCCGATTTACCTTTCCACCAAAAATCACAGCCAGTGGCCATCGGACGCGCCGCCGATATTGACAGTTTCCGGTGACTACAGTGACTCGTCGGAAAACCAATTTCTGGTGAGTTCCCAGTCGCATCATCCATCTTCTCCCACTAATTCCAACCTCCTGAACTCAAATCCGGTATCCTTTTTCCCCAATTCTTAAAAGATTGCGAAAATCAAGGGCCTAAAATCCAAGAGCTTTCCGATGAGATTTCGACCACCACAGGTCCGATCTCCGGAAGGTAAGGTTCCTTAATCCTCATGTTGTAAGCTTCGTTTTGATATATTATTTGTGAATTTTGGTTAAAGTTTGTGTTAAATCCTCTGAGTAACCGTGTATAATTTATCCGATTAAAATATTAATTTAATCGGTTTGAGTATTGTTGATATTTTAGGAGCACATGAGGATTGTAGAATCGATCCTATTGAGGATCTTGATTGAATTTCTTGTTCGAGGTGAGTGACCCATCTTCAAAATTATTTTGGGTTGATAAATTATATATATTTTGTGTTGATTATGTATTTGGGAATTATATTTCATGTGCTAAATATTTAGTAAATTTATATTTGGAATTTTAATGTCAAAATTGAATGAATTATAATTACTTGTGCATTAAGAAATATTTTGATTTCAAGAATTTTATGGATATGAGATTTTGTTAATAATTGTTAAATTTTATTGTTGGAATATTGTGTAATTAGAAATGTTTTGAGGTGAATTTTAATATATGTTTAATATTTGATGGAATTGCTATTTAATTTTACAATGCCAATTTATGATGGTTTTAATGTATGTGTTGTTGCCAAAAATATATTTGGGATTTTAAAGGAATTATGGTTTAAGGTTTTTAATAAATTATTGTTGAGTTTAATGTTGATTTTATGATGCATAATAAATGCATTTACATGATTTTTAGAATATATGAATTCCATGTGGTTTTAATATTATTTTTGACATAGTAGTTTTAATGATTTCAAGAAAAATATTTGTTTAAGTTGGTGCTTCCAAGATATATATATATATATATATATATATATGTATGCACTTAAATTATTAATTGATTGATTTTATGGTATTGGAAAAATTGTATAATTTTATCGATGGATTTATGATGAGGATTTAAGAGAATATGGATTTGAAAAATAGTATAATTCCCACGATGAATTTTGAAAAATTTGGTATTTTAATAATTAATTTAGTAATTAATTTTTAGATGCACTTATACAGTATTGGTGTTCTATATTATATATGTGGATAAGCATACAGGTTGTAATGTCTCCCATGAGTTGCTATGGGCCTGAGAGCATGCAAGTTTTATATAGTGCACATAAGCTTCCCCCCTCCATGGCCAGGATGACGGTTTAAGCAGCGGCTTTGTTGGGATACCGAAGTGACCGTATGCAAGTTTCTCTCTTTAACCTCCCGCCAGATGGTGCTCGGGACGCTGGGTATCGTAGGGCATTACTGGTATAGTGTGGTGCGTCAAGTATTTTTCAGATATAAATTTCAAATTTTAAAGTTATAAAGTCGTATGTAAATTAAATGTATTTAATTTATTTTATCACCTATTTCCAATTAGTATTTTCTAAAATGTGTTTATTCATATTTTATGTCAATTATTTTAAATCGATGTTTCTAAAATGCATCTTGCCATATTTTTATTCTATAGATTGATTTAATATTTCAAAATGAATTTTATAACATTTTGACCACTTATTTTACATGGTTGTTTGTAATTTATTAAATTACTCTTTTGACACTGTTTATATTGAATTTTCTGAATTACATATTGAATTTTACTTTTATGTTACATTCCTCTATTGCAAGTATTTTAAATTTATTTATTTGTATTTTATTTGTATTTCAATTACTTAATTACTTGATTATTTATTTCTCGATTTTGGGGTTACAATATTGAGTTTTGTGAAAATGTTTTAAAAAGGAGAACCTTTCCAACGGAGTGAAGTGTGAGGCTTTTGAGAGAAAATTATTTTGAATTATTACTATTAATTATATTTATACTTATTTAATATTGATTAAACAATTTGGTTATATTTTATTATTATTATTAATTCATCATATAATAGATGGGGTCACTCACTGAGATGGCTAGCATCTCATATTTTTGAATCCGTTCTCCTAGGTACAAGGATTGGTAGATGTTCGTTCGGAGCGAGCTTGACCTTTGTTGCTGTCGTGTTTCGACGAGTTTTCTTTCTTTCTATTTATTTCTATTTGTAATATTTCTTTCTATCCTATATTGTATAACTTTCATACTTTATCATATCCTATAATGCTCTGTATACTATATTGGATATATTTTATCAAATACTGCATTAGTTCCCTGTTTAATTTATTGAAGTGCTGATTATTGTGGAAATGAATTCTAGTAAGGTGGGAGGAATAAGGTGCTGTATATAGAAGTGTGTTTTCCGTGTAGGGAATTTGTGGTAAGTTCAATCCTTAGGGGTGGTTTTGCCAGATTTTCCATTGGAGGGTCCGATAGGGTTCTCCTTGGGATCGGGGCTTGTCTAGGATTCCAGTGAGGAATCTTGGACAGGTCCTGACATCGATGGAGATTTTGGATGAAAATATTGACCGGCTCGTAGATCTGGCTCTCAGATTTTGGATGAATCATTCCTCCATCGAAGCTTTTTTTTTTTTTTTTCCTTTAATGGTGAGATCTGGTGTTTCTTCTTCTTCTTCTTCTTTTTTTTTTTAAAAAAAAAACACTAAACATAAAAATAAAAATAAAAATTTAGATCTGGTCTTTTTTCATGTTTTACTTCTCTGGTGCACGGTCTGATTGTGAATCATAGAACCAAAGGAAAGAAAACAAATGCAGAAGCACGAACAGAGAGAAGAGAAGAGAAGAGAAGCAAACGTGATAGAGACAAGAGGAAGGATCTAGAAAAAAAAATTGATTGATTTTTTAATTTTTAAAATTTTTAAAAATAAATTAATTTGTTTCATTTAATAACTAGATTGTTTATTATACTTTTCAATAATATTGCAAAGGAAAGATTTACATTGAGTAGGATATTGAAAAACAAAAAAATAATAATAGTTGATTTTATTGATTCAGAAAGAAATTGAATTATAGGGAATCTTGTCAGAAAATTTTCAACTATGAAAATTCACATGTTAATAGTAAACTGAAAAGATAAAACAACTACGGCAAAAAATCCATGAGAGAATTGAAGGGAAGAATAAAATGTAATTTCTATTGTTATACTCGAGAAATATCGAGATATGATCATCAATTTGAAGAACTAAGGAGTTCTTTTTGCTATTGATAATATATTATGATTTATATTTAAGAATTTCTTGTATCTTAGTATTATCTGTTAAATTATTCTATTTTTCGGTGCTAAGTAACATTATAGTTTATTCATTTATAATAATTTGTAATATTATGGACTATTTTATTATTATTATATTCTAATTATTGTATTTTTATATTATTTTACTATATTAATTATTTCATATGTTAAAATTTGTATTCTAAATTAAAAGTTTACAGTTTTCATAACTTTATCGATATTTTCTATCGATATCGACATTTCCATCGACATTTCCGTAAATTCATACTCTCGACATTTCCATCGACATCGATATTTTCATCACTGGACAAAACAATGGGAAGAGCTTGGAACAGTGAGGCGATATCCACCAAGCAGCGAAGTATAGAAGCAGTACTGGGGGGCCACTAGTACATATGTAGTTGAAAGCTCTCAATTATTTTACCTATCACAAAATCATGTCATAATAAAGCAAATAATCAGAGTGAACTAGTATGGTGATCAACTGCTAGAAATTCTAACCAAATATATGCCTGGAAAAGAACAATATAAGTATCTAGGATCATGATTTTTTATTTTTTATTTTGGCTTAAAATTCTAAGATCATGTTACGTACGCTCAGCAATTTCTTGTCAACTAACACTATGCGAAACTCGCTGATTAGCGATGTAATTAAATGGGTTAAATGCAATAAACAGAGATGCATTTCACAAAGTCACCAAACGTCGAGTCGCTAAAAACATTATACCAATAGCGACGCAGAAATAAAAGTCGCCTAATATGGACTAAACAGCGATGTAGTACAACAACAAGTCGGTAAATGTAAAGAGACTTGCGACACTAAACATAGAGGAATCCGTGATTTTTACGTCTATATTGCATCGCTGTTTTATTTAAATTCATACGTCGCTAATATGGAAGAAACAACAACTCTACATTTTATGCGTCGCTACTTGTTAGAAATTTTAGCGACTTATTATAATTCGTCGCTGTTTTATGTAAACATATGCATCGCTAAATTGTAGAATTTTTAGCGACTTGTGTAGTTATACGTCGCTGTTTGCTTACAACTACGTGTTGCTAATTTCATAAATATTTAACCTTTAGTGACTCGTTGTTTTGCATCGCTATATATTTAAATAAAAGCGTCACTAAAAATAGGGAAGCAAGTCTAGAGCGTCGCTAAAGGTTGAAAATGGCGACCATATTGTTATTATGTGTCGCTAAAGGTCGGAAATGGTGACAATGTTGTTATTATGCGTTGCTAAAGGTCAAAAATGGCGACCATATTGTTATTATGTGTTGCTAAAGGTTGAAAATGGCGACAATGTTGTTATTATGCGTCGCTACAAGTCTTTTTACCGTCAATTTTCTTCTTGTACGTCGCCGTTGCTTTTTTTTAATTGTTAAAATTTATTAAAAAATAATAAATACAAAAAAAAATTAAAATTAGCTTCATTCAAAATAATTAGAATACAAAAATTGAAAGTAAATATTTTCATAACAAAATAATTATCAAATAAATTAAATAGTATCTCGTAAAATGTTTTCACAATTTGGTAAACTATTGTATATGCACAGACAAAAGCAAAAGCAATATTCACTAAATCTCCATGAATTGCATATTCATTGAGATGGAAGTTGTCATCCCCTTGTTGACGATATTACACACCCTCATACTACATATGAAAAAATTAATAAATTTATAAACACTTATGCACAATAAATATATATTAATTATTAAAAAGTAATAATTTACTAGATGAAAATTTAAAGAATGTTGTCGTTGTTCTTATGAAAGCAAATAAAAAAATTAATTAAATGGATAATAATAAATGTCATAAATATTACTTAAAACATATAAATAAATCTACATACTAATTTATTTAGAAGGTATTTGTTATCCATATCTCCTCACAATCGTTACGAACATAGCCACTCTCACATTCATTCTCATTATCATTTTCATCAATACTTGGCAACTGTATAACAAATGGATTGTGAGCCATTGTAGTATCGTCAAGAACATCTTCTTCAACAAAAGTACGATGTTGTGGTGGAGTTGAAACAACAGACCATCTCGAAGATCTTCAACATAAAATACTTATTGAACTTAACAAAACAATATCAAGCAATATCACAAAAAAAATATCTACAAAAGCAAGATTAAGAAAACCCAACGAACTTAATCTATGGTTAAAATGAAGAAAAAAAAAAAAAAAACCCAACCCACCACATGTCACCGCCAACGACAAAGAAAAAAGAAACTTACCTAAACGATGGAGACGAAGAAACAAAAAACCCAGCTAACCACGAGGGCGAAACAGAGAAACCCAGCTTCCCGATGGAAACGTAGGCAAATGAAAAATGAAACCCGAAATATCCCACTCTTCATGTTTCTCTTAGATTGCTTCCAAATATAACATTTATTATGTAGTGTACTTGATGTAGTTTTAGAAAAGAAAAAGGATTTAAAGGAGCGCATACAAATTTTAAAACGCTCCAAAAATTTTCAGAATAAGCGCGTAAAATTTTAAAACCCTTTTTAAGATTCTTTTTTTCCTTTTAAAATTAAGAGAACAAGCGATGCATTTACATCTTAAAGCGTCGCTTGTTCCATCAATGTCATTAATTTTTTTTTTTAAATTAGCTTTTTATTCTTCATCTAAGAATAAATACTGGAAATATTTCTTATATATGTAAAACAAAATTACTAAAGTGGTAGTTTAATTATTTTATTTTCCAAGTACAGTTTATTTACTTTAAAATCCTTTTCTAAGTTTTATTTTTTGTTCCTAGACTAGCGGCACGCCTGATTTAGACTTGTGGTTTGAAAGTTACGGACTCGTGAAGTTTTCCAAAATAGTAATTACTAATCAATATGTGAGAGGGTGTGAACAGTATTACCACGTGTCACAAAACTAGGCCACCCCGTGAGTGCACAATGGCACCCATGGGCATTTTGATTGGTTGAGAAGGGGAGAGAGGAGGAGGAAGAGAGAGAAAGAGAGAGGAAATGTGGGGACCGGCCATCACCAAATAACCCATCTCTGGCCACCATTAAGCCACACGCACCCAACCACCTTGAAGCCCATCTAAAAACCGGCCAACCAGCCAAAAATCATGGCCAGATTGCCAATGACACTCCGATATCGGGGCTTTTTCCGACAACAGCCCGTTTTTCTTCTCCGACCAATTTCTCCCAAACCAGACCTTCTTTTGCCTCACCACCGGTCCCATTGAGTCATTGATCCTCCCATCTACCTCCTCAGCAAACGAGCTGCTAGACGCACTGCTGGAGGTGGCTTTCCCGATTGGGCATGTGACTCTCCAAAAAATACTATTTCGGTGAGTTCCCGGTGCTTCCACCTACCTTTCCCCACTAATTCGACCTCCTTTAATCCAAATCCGAGGTTGGTTTCCTTCAATTCTAGATAGTTTATGAGATTCAAGGACTTGAATTCCAAGAGCTTTCTAGCAAGATTCCAACCACAATGGGTCTGATCTTCGGAAGGTGAGACTCGATTCTTAATCCTCATGTTGTAAGCTTCATTTCGATATATTATTTGTGAATTTTGGATACTGTCTGTGTTAGCTCCCCCTGTTGCCGTGTATTAATTATCCGAATAAAATATTAATTTATTTGTTGTTGTGTAATGTTGATATTTTAGGAACACGTGTGAATTATGGAATCGATCCCATGGAGGATCTTGATTGAATTGCATGCTCGAGGTGAGTGATCCACTTTCAAATTCATTTTCGGGTGTTAAATTATATATATTTTGTGTCAAATAAGTATTTGAAAAATATATTCTATGTGTTGGATGTTTAGTAAAATTTTTTATGAATTTATATTGCAAAATTGTGATGATTTCGATGTATGTGTTCCTGTTTTATAAGTTGGATTAAAAGATTTATGATTTCAAATTTTATTAAATTATTGTTTAATTTAATTGTAGAATATTATGTTTAATAAAAACATATATTTATATGATTTATACATTGTGGGATTTTATCGATTTTAATACAAATTTTCATATATTGATTTGGAGGGGTTGAAGGAATATTTATTTTAAATTATTATTAATTTCATTGATGGATTTATTATGTATTAGAAAATGTATTTATAGGAATTTTGATTTAAACTATTATACTCATAAAATAATTGTGCATATAAATTATATTTTGATTTCGAGGAAATTTGAATTTAATTCTTATTAAATTATTGTTGAGAAAATTTTTGGGATTTGATGCATAATAAATTTGTTGCATGGTTTTAAGAATATATAAATTTCATGGGGTTTAAGAATATATAAATTTCATAGGATTTGATGCATAATAAATTGGCCATAGTCGCCCCCTCCATCGTTGGGATTGAGGTTTATAACATTGGCCCGATGGGACGCCATGATGACCGGATATAGGTTCTCTCTTTAACTTCCCTGAAAGATGGTCCTTTCAGACGCTGGGTACCGTCGGGCATCATTGGTATATAGTATGGTGCATCATGATATTCTCGACATGATTTTTAAAACGAAATATTTTAAAATCGTATTTAAAATGTATTTAATGGAGTTTTTACATTTATTCCAATTGATGTTTTAAAAATGCATTTTACTATGATTTTATCATTTAAATTGATTTAACGATTTAATATGGATTTTATTATATTTTACCACTTCTTTCAATTAGATGTTTAAATTGATTTAAATATTTCTTTGATTATTTCATTGATTTAATTAGTAAATTTTATAATTTATATAATGAGTTTATTTTTATTTTTATGCCAAATTTCCTTAATATAAATTTAATTATGATTTTATTTTATTTCCTCTTATTCTAGATTTAATAAATGGTTTTTAAAATCCTTTCAATGTAAACTTGATGTCTAAATTATTATTTGCATTTTATGTGCATCTTAATTTGTTGCACTTTATTTATTTAACATTTCCTTGATTATTTCTGATATAAATTTTATTGTAATTTATTTTATTCTATTTATGACAATGTGTTACAATTTAATAATTGTTATTGAAATTATTTTTAGTTTTCATTATGAGTTTAGATCTTTAAATGATTGTATTTTATTTGCAATTTATTTAATTAATTAATTCTTGATTTTTGGGGTATATAAATATTGGATTTTGTGAAATGTTTTAAAAGGGGGACATTTCCAACTCAAAGAACTATGAAGGTTTTGAGAGAAAAAATATTATTTATTAACTTATTTATTATTAATTGATTAAGTTTATTTTATTATTATGTTTTTAGTATTATATATTAGATTGGGTCACTCACGGAGATGATTAGCATTTCAAGTTTTTAAATTTGTTTCCCTAGACTCAAGTTGGTAGATGCGATCGACTGAAGCAAGCTCAACGTCTTTATTTGTGGTTGGAAGTCCAAGAAGTCTTTCTTTCCTTTATTTCTATCTTGTAATATTTCTTTCTACTTCTTATTGTGTTAATTCTTATACGTAGAAATTTTATAAGGCTTCGCATACTACATTAGATATTTATTTATAATATTGCATTGGTTCCCTATAAATTTTGAAGTGATGCAAGTTTGTGGAGTAAATCGTAGTAAGGTGAAAGGAATAAGGTGGTGCCTATAGAAGTGTTTTTTTTTTTTTTTTTTTTTTGGCAAGGAATTTTAAGGTAAGTCCAACCCTTAGGGGATATTCTGTCGGATTTTCCATTAGAGGATTTGGTAGAGTTTCCCTGGGATTAGGGCTTATCTAGGGTTCTGATAAGAGATCTTGGACGGTCCTGACACTTTGGCTCATCCAAAATGGAAAGCTGCTATGGATCAAGAATATGCAGCTCTTCTTAATAATAAGACATGGTCTTTGGTTCCTTATAATTGTGAAATGAAGATAGTTGGCCACAAATGGGTGTTTCGTATAAATAAAAATGCAGATGGTAGCATTCAACAGTATAAGACACGTTTTGTAGCTAAATGGTTTCATCAACAACTTGGATTTGACTTCACAGAAACTTTTAGTCTAGTTATTAAACCAACTACTATCAGATTGGTTTTAAGTCTTGCTATTGCACAAGGATGGGCTGTGAAACAATTGGACCTTAAGAATGCTTTTTTGAATGGAGACTTGCATGAGGTTGTTTATCTTACACAACCTCAAGGCTATGGGAATCCAATAAGTCATGTTTGTAAGCTTAATAAAACTATATATGGCTTAAAGCAAGCTCCAAGAGCTTGGTATGATAAGTTGAAAAGGGCTCTTCTAAAAACGTATCAAATTCATCATTGTTCATTTTAAAAACTAAGAATGCCTGTACCTTGATCTTGGTATATGTTGATGATATCATTGTTACTGTTCAAACAACAATGTTATTAAGAAGTTCGTTGTAGATAGGTGTCCTCAATTTCTTTCTTGGCATTGAAATTAAGAGAAGCTCCAAAGGAGTGTCGTTAATATAAACAAAGTACATCTGTGATTTACTGAAAAAGACCAAAATGGATAGAGCTCGGGCTTTACCATCACCAATGGTGGTGAGTAAACCATCTACTGTACATGAAGAAGATATTATGCACAATCCTGAGTTATATAGGATCAATATTGAAGCTTTTCAGTATCTTACCATCACGAGACCTGATATTTGTTTTGCTATAAATAAACTCAGTTAGTATGTTCAAGCACCTATTTCTTTACATGGGAAGCTTATGAAAGGTTACTTTGATATTTGATGAGTATAAGAGACCATGGTTTACAAATTAGATCTTCTATGAAATTTGTTGTTCATGGTTTCTCATATTTAGATTAGGCCAATGATCATGATGATAGGTGTTCAAGTAGTGGATATGGCATTTTTGTTGGTTGCAATCTAATTTCATGGAGATCTTAAAAGCAGGCTGTGGTGGCTCACTTAAGCACTGAGGCTGAGTACAGAGCTTTAGCTCACATAACATCAGAGCTATATCAATTAAATTTACTCAAAGAGTTATAGCTTCACCTACCAAAGCTAATTATTTGAACTGACAGCCTTAGTGTAGCTGCACTAGCAGTGAGTCCTATGCTTCATCAAAGGACTAAACACATTGAGATTGATGCACATTTTGTT
The DNA here is from genome assembly GCF_031755915.1 of Ziziphus jujuba. NCBI lineage: Eukaryota > Viridiplantae > Streptophyta > Magnoliopsida > Rosales > Rhamnaceae > Ziziphus > Ziziphus jujuba. The sequence goes on from NC_083379.1 coordinate 11,427,091, forward strand.
TGAGATATGGAAATTCAGTATGTGCCAACCAAAGAACAAGTAGTTGATGTATTCACAAAGGTATTGGGGACATCCAGATTCTTGTACTTATAGTCCAAGTTAAGAGTTGTTAAACTGTCTGAAGACTACTTGCTTATTTGAGTTTCTGTCAAGCTATTTTGATTGATTAACATAATCAATACAAGAAAAAAAAAAAAAAAGGAGTTTGAGGGGGCATGTTATTATAGTATACCATGTCCGCATTGTTATTTGTTCGTTAGAATGGGTATAACTAAATATCTGATGTGGCATTTATGGTTAGTATCTAATTGTGGTTAGAAGCTAAAGAAAATTGTAAAATGGCTTATTTTATAAAAGCCATCTGTATCTTCTTTGTGAGAGGGGGAAAAAAAAAACTCTCAAGAACATATCTCATTTTTCCTCTTCCTTCTTCATTAAATCTAGCTTTTCCTTTTTATTTTCTTGCTTTCCAAAGAAACCTTGTTTCTCTAGGTCTTTGAGTGAAAGGCTGTATAGCTTGAGTTGATATGAACCTCTCAAAAAAGTAGAGCTCTAGATCCAAATACTCAAATTTTACATCAATTTTCCTATTCGGGTTGGAGAAGTTTGCTAGGAAAATGAAGCCACCGTTGAAGTATTCCTACAAAATGGGAGCTGAATTAAGCAAAATAGAGTCCACCAGTGCGTTTAGAATGGTCAAAAATGTTATATTTGATTTTTCTCAGGTCAAAATCTGAATCTCCAAAATTTGGAGTCAAAGTGCAATTTCTAAAAGCTCTGAGTCAAACTGTATATATCAAAACTTCTAGGAAAACTTTCAAGTACCAAAAATGTAGGGATATTTATGTAATTTTAGAAAATTCTAAACAGTGATGATGTGGCACCATGTAGCAGCGAGCCGGCAGATGACGTGTCACTACTCGACTCATCTCATCTTGACTTGGGGCTCGGCTCGACTCAACTTGGTTGGTGCGTGGATGGCACGTGTGTGTTGACCGATATGTGAAAACCTGCACAAAAATTTGGTTGGTGTGTGGGGGCGCATGCGGCGACGAATGGAATTCCAGTTGGGCTCGCTATCTTCGTCTCGATGAGATCTACCTCCTGATATGCATATGTAAAAGTAGGATTCATCGGCGATGAATGTAATCTTTTATTCGTCGCTGATGAATCCAAGTTAAGAATTGTTAAACTGTATGAAGACTAGTTGCTTATATAAATAAACCCAAATATAATCTTTTATTTGAGCTTTTCGATGATGAATCCTATTTCTGGATCTAGACTCTGATACCACTTGTTTGATCTTTCGATCATAAAAAACACCCAAAACCACAGCAGGAAAACAAAGAGAGACAAAAAGCACGAAAATTGAGAAGAAAAAGATGTATTATTTACTATGAAATTTATACACAAAAAACGTTTCTAAAACTCTCTTTTGAAGTCTTAAAAACTTGTGTTGTCTCTAATGTGTGTTGTGTGATACAAGACTGAAATTAAGCATCTATTTATAATGCTCTCTAAGGTTGAATCTCTAATGGGCCCGGACTTTAGGAGAAAAGGCTAGACCCCACAGGAGTGCCCATCCAATGAATGGTTTAGATTCTGTGGTATTATTAATTATACCAATCAAACCATGTTGCAAGTCTATGTGATTAAACATTAAAGCCCGATAAAAGAACTTTTTGCCATAAAGTTAAAAAGTATGAAATAATGATAATGTGCATATGTACATTATAATAAGTATATCTAATTTGTAACCAATATCAATGCGCTCTTGTTAGTGTATAATTCACTGAAGATTGTAAACAATTGAAAATTGATTCTATTTGGGTTTATTTGTCTATTTTGTCTACTTCACAAGAAGAAAAAAGAGAGATGAAGGAAAACAAAGCTTTTTTTTTTTGTCAACATTTCAAGAAGGAAAACAGAGGTTTGAACTACTTTTCTTAACCACTATAAATGTGTGATAAAATGCATATTCTTAACTTTTCTTTTTGAGCTTTGGTTGCCTAGTCTGACCTGTTATGCAAACATTTTTTTTTTAGTCAAAAGATTTATCGACTTTGTGAGGAATTAACTTAGATGTAAGATACAAGTAATGGGGCTTTATTTTGAAATGGAAAAACAAACAAATAAAAACAACAATTGTAAACTAAGAATTGATTTCTCATGCATTAGTTTCTAGAGCTAAATAAACAAATTTATAAAGCACCAAGCAGGTCATTTATAGAGTACAAAAAGAAGGAAGCATCGAACATTCTATAGGCAGAGGCAAAAGAGTAGGCCAAACAGGAAAAGAAACTGATATCTGATGTTAGCTAGCTAATTCTATCCGTATGCGATCAAATAACTAATAAATTAATACATTAATTACTATCAATCAATTTTCTTTGAAAAAAAAAAAACAAAAAGAAAAATTGTTATTAAGTTTTTAATTTTAATTTGAAAGGTAACAATAACAAATAATCATAGTAGAAATATATCTATACATATTTAAAAAAAATCATGAAGAAATTCTCTTAAAATTTTGTATCTCATGTAGAAGGATTTGCACCAAATATCATAGATGTGAAGCTCAAATCTTTACACGACAACGCACATCAATCTTATTAAATCTTTGGTACCATTTTGTTGGCTAATTTTCTTTATTGGGTATCACATAACACAGTATAGCAATCAATCAGAAATCTCGAATAATTTAACAACAACCAATTTATGCTGATAATGAAATTAGGCACTGGAAGATAGCAAATTGTTTGAAAGTAAGGTTAAACATAAGTCAAGAAACATCACTTCAAACTTAAAGGGCAAAGGGAGGGCAACACTTGGAGTTGACATATATTTTGGAAATTGTATTATTTCTGAGCACAGCAAAACAACTATAACAGAATAATAGACAAAACAATTAAACGAGCTTGGAGCAGTGAGACGATATCCACCAACCAGCAAGGTAGTAGCGGTACTGCCAGGCCACTAGTACATTTATAGTTGAAAGCTCTCAATTATTTTACCTATCAAAAAATCATGTCATAATTAAGCAACTAATCAGACCGAACCAGTATGGTGATCAACTGCCAGAAATTGTAACCAAATATATGCCTTGAAAATAACAATACAAGTATCTAAGAACATGTTACATATGGTCAGCAATTTTCTTGTCAGTTAATTCTTGTGCCAACTTATTCGCCTCAAGGCTGCTCGAATAAATTTTTAATAAAAACAAAATTCCTAGAAAGGGTCAAGGGTTTAGGGCCTAATATAAATAATATATATATATATATATATATATATATTGGTGAATAAGAATATATTTTTTGTGTAAGCTCAGGGGAGAAGAATTAATATAAAACCCAAATTCAGAACAACCACGTTACTTATCCTTTTGCATGGTCTTGGAAAATAGAAATATGCATTTTTAGTTAAGGGAAATAATAGACACATGTTCTCATAAGGCCACTTCAACTAGCAAGAAAATATTTACCAAAAAAAAAAAAAAAAAAAAGCAAGAAGATACCTTTTAACTTTTTTTTTTCTTTATAAAAATAGGAGTCCTCTCCTGTTCTAGCTATAAATTAAGGCAATACAACAATGCACCATTTTTTTTTTATTTTAATTTACTGAATGCATAAATGAATCAAACATGAAAATGGATATGTGTTTGGATCTCAGTCCAAAATAGCTAGTTTGGTTGTTGGTTGCATGAATGCCCATTCAATGTTTAATTACCAGAAAACTAAATAAAATGCACAGTGTTTTTTTTTTTTTTTTTTGATATTGAATGCATAAATGAATTAAACATGAAAATGCATGTGTTTGGATCTGCATCCAACATAACTAGTTTGATTGTTGGTTTCATATGGATGCATATTCAGTGTTTAATTACCTGAAACTAAATAAAATTACAATGGTTCTAACTTAAGTAATTATCATAGAATTCAAGAATTTAAATATTAGCACAATTACCTGACAAGTACACAGGACTTAATTTGTTTCTTCGAATTGACAAAATCAAAACAAACGGAAAGTTTCATATTTTCCTCCATCGCGCGTATAACTGATGCGAACACGAGGGACATGTTGAACGATCTTATAGTGTTGTCCTCCTGGAAGCATACTCTTCATGAACTTCATGGACGTATCATAAAAGCAAAGATATTGAAGGTTTTTCAAATGTTGGATACCGGAGGGGACTTCCTTCAATTGTGGACTAGGTCCAATTTCGAGGCTTTCAAGATTCACAAGTGATCCTTCCTCTATTTCCACCCTTTCCAGTCCACTTAAATACGTGAGGTCGAGCTCCTTCAGTTTTGTAAACATCCCCTTCTCAAACTGCAATTCATCACCAACATATGCATCACGCTGTATCCAGAATACCAATAGATTTGGCAGATTTTTCAAATTCTGAATCGAATCATCTTCTAATTTTGACCAATTAAAGAATATTGCTGTCAGATTTTGAAGCTTCTTGATCCATTCTGGCAACTTCATTAAACGACCACTTAAGTAAAGACGTTGGAGAAATTGAGGTGGCGATGACATGCTTTCCAAGTCGATCACATCATCTTCACTCGTTGCATTTACATCCAAAGATTCCAGGTGGTTCATCTTCTCAATACACCCTCCCAAAATCCTTCCGTATTCACTTCTGAAATTATTGATGCGCAACCTCCTTAACTGCATCAACTTTCCCAACTCTTCAATTACCTCAACTCCCATCTCATTTACATCCAAATCATATAACTTTTCAAGGGTTTTTAAGCTCCCAAATCCTTCTTTTAGTTTTATTCCTTTCATTCTAGCTATGCAAAAATGCATGGTAAAGTCATGATTATATCCTATGAGATGTTGTAACTTGTGAAGCCTTCTGATCTTAGCAGGTATCTCAGACACAAATGATTACTTTAGATCCAGAGTCGCAAGATTTACCAATTTCCCTATGGACCTTGGTAGCCTCTTTACTTTGGTGTTTCGAAGACTCAAATATCTTAAATGAAATAAGTTCCCAATATCTTTATAGGTTGAATCTATTGGAGCATTTTCAAAATCTAAAAATTTTAGAAGCTTGAAATTCTTTGCCAATGTACCTGGATTAAAAATATAGTTTAGCAGTGTTGGACTCTGATCAATGTTGAAATTCAAAATAATGCGAACTTGAGAAACTTGATCTGCATCTTGAAGAATAGTAGTGCATGAATTGTTGACAATTGATAGGCGTCGAGTTACTATTTCTCCTTTTACAATGGACTCATTTCCATCCACAACATGGCAAAAACTCGACTCCATTTTTTTGACAAGAACCTCACGTAAAAGATCATGGATGCGACAATTTCTGAGTCTTCCTCTAGAGTCTACCTTAGACATTTGAACCAAGCTTGAGCGCAACTTTGTTAGTGTAATGTCACTTTTGTTGCTGTCATAAGTTGCTTTGTAATGATTAGTTACTGTACTTTCAGTTCTTGATAAAAACATTGTTGTATTAGGTAACCAAAGTATGGCTTGTCTTTTGGCAATATGATTACCACAGTAGTAGGTGAAAATTAGGTGGTTTACCGTTTCTGAAAACTTGTAATTATATGTTATGTCCAAAATGAACGAAGGTGTTTGAACCACACCAGTTTAGGCTTCTTTCTCTTTCATTTTTGCTGTGTTTTTTGTTCTAAAAAATCCTACAAATGGTATCAGAGCTCTAATGATCTTAGTAGGGCTGTGAGTGAAATAGCAAAAAATACAGAAACCTTCCTTCTACCTTTTCTTCCTTTGTTAAATGGCATCAGAACAAAGGCATCAGCTCAGTTTTCTACTCCATCACCTCCTATATTTTCTGGAGAAAATTATGTCATGTGGTCTATAAAAATGAAAGCTTACCTTCAAGTTTTTGACTTATGGGAAGTAGTAGAGACCGAAATAAATCCTCCCCCTTTGACAACAAATCCCATTATCGCTCAAATAAAGCAACATAGTGAGGAGGTTGCTAAAACGTTTAAGGCTTTATCTGCCTTACATGCTGGTGTTTCAGAAGTGATGTTTACCAGAATTATGGCTTGCACTACAGCTAAAGAGGTCTGGGGCAAGCTGAAAGAAGAGTTCCAAGGAAGTGCAAGAACAAGACAAACGCAGCCGTCGCCAGGTTGGGTGGTTCGAGGGCTTCACCGTCGCAGGGTTGGGTGGCTGGGTTTTTTTCCGTCGCATCACCGGAATTGGCTGGAAAGTATCCGCATAGGATGGGTGCAATGGGTTACACGAGATTAGAAAAAGCCATTATATGCAATTTACTTTTATTCACATTTAACTCTATTAATTTTGTCATTGTTACTCGCATTATTAAAATTATTTGTAACTTTTGAAGCAACTTGAAAGAGACACCCAAGATTATGTAGACCGAGATGACCTATGGATAGGGGCATGTATGGGGAAGGATGGAAAATATGCAAATGAAGAAATTGAACATCTAGCAGAAAAAATTGTGAGAACTGTATTTTTTATGAATATTTGTTGCAAATATCATTATTTAGTTCATTATTATATCAACCGATATATTTAATCATTTAATAAATATATTGTAGAATGTCTTAAGGAAGAAGGCAACAGAAGGAGAAATTGAACCTTCACCTCCTGTTGATATCCTCACACAAGCTTTGGGGAATGAGGAGTATGGAGGTTGGCTTAGGGGTCAAGGCAAAGGATACACAGTGACTAACTTTTTCCATACCCCTAAGTAAAGTTCACAAAAAAAGACTAAGCCGGTGGGAAGTGAAAAAATTGCAATGATAGAGATGATGATCAAAGGTCTTGTGGCGATCGTCCGAAATACAAACAACGCTTCCAAAGTTGACATGCTCATATCAGCATATGGTATTGACATCCCATCGCTTTCTTGTCCAGCCAATGATGTTGCTGTTCATGAGACCCCTCCAGCCGATGATGTTGCTGCTCCTGGAACCCTAGCCAATGATGTTGCTACTCATGGGACACCATCTACATCTAAGGTTGATGCTCCTCCGATCTATCCATCAAACCATGACATCTTCAGAGGTATTTTGATGAAAAGAATAACGGTATTTTTTGCGTTAATAATATGTTCAAATGAAAATTATTTCATTATATGCAATTATATATATATATATATATGTTTAAGTGGGTTATTATTATCTATATAGCTTCCGTGGTTGAAGACCCCTACCTACCTCCATGAGGTCATGGGATCGAGTCTTTAGGTTGAAGGAATATTGTCATGTGAATATATATTAATTTTTTTTTTAATTTGCAGGGTGTAAAATGCAATCTTGCACAAGGCAATTCGACCATATAGTAGCACGTGGCACTTTGGTACCTTCTATACCAATGGATATGTGCCATGGTATGAAGCTAGGTGCACAAAATTATAAAGTCACTGTTGATGACGTGATTGATGGATTTGCACCTTTGCCTATTCCGTCATTTGACATTACATGTGTCAGTGATGTTGAAGAGATCTTGTTGCATGGCCAAGAGATCTTGTTATTTTGCCATCTGATGACGTATTGTTTGATACAACTATATACAATAATTAAGTTTTAAAAAATTTAGTTTTTGTTATACTTTAAATGTTGTTTATTGATATTTGTAGGGAAGTTCGAACAAGTTACATTTTGAGGATGATCAAGATGATAATGTTGATCCCTTAATCATTACCCCACCGATCTGTGAGTTGCTACGTCAGATCAAGGATGTCAAGAGCGATCATTTATGGGTATTTCATATGAAAAAAAAAATCTTGGAGGAAGAACAACAGTTGTGCATAGCGAGGAGTGACATAACCAATTTTTGTTACATGCAAGAATTATCTTCCAAGTGCATCTTGTACTACATAAGGTAACCTAAATTTGGAAGTATTTATAACTAATTCTTCAATTTAATTAATTATAAACACTTACTTACTTGTAATCCAATTATTAGGCATTTATATGATGGATTGACAGGCTCTTCCAAATGGAATTATTGCTTTGTTCATCCGGATACTATTACACTGATTGGTCATCCAAACCCTCATGAATGGATGATAAATATATTGTGTAGATGGCAAGATGCAAGAAAACATCAGCTATGGTTCTTTCCCTACTGTGCAAGGTATTATTGTGTTAGTTTTAACTGAATTATGTTGTTAAAATATTAATTGAAAAAATCTCATATTAACTAATAAAATATTTATTGGTATTTTTAGGAATCATTGGATGTTAGGTGTTGTTGATGTATACCAAGCAGTAGTATAGTTTTATGTTACATTGAAGACTCATAAGAATATAATTAATAAGGATCTAAAATATTTCCTCGATGAGTAAGTCAATAACTCTAATTTTTTTTAATTAGTTGTTCTTATATTGAATGTACTTTTGAAGCTACAATAATATTATACAATATTTATATTTCTATATAGTTCCTTCGTTGAATGGAACCAAGGGAAGACATTTGAAAAGAAAATTCGATGGCAAATACTATATATAAAGTGAGCATTATTATTTGTTAATTAATTTAAATACTTGTCATCTTACACATGTATATATTTGTATCTAATATTACACATAATTTATTGTTTACAAATTTAAACACTTGTGCAGTATCTAATATTACACATAATTTATTGTTTACAAATTTAGACACCCGTGCAGTCCAGGAATACAGAATGCGGTTACTATATCGTGATGATAATGCGAGATATCGTTAGGAATAATGTTCCTCCCCAAGACTTAAGAACATTGGTAAATTATTATTAATTTAAGGATTGCATCATATTTCTATTATGTAATAATTAATATTTATGATTATTTGTATATGTATTAACATAAGTTTCTCATGTTCAGTATGAAGGTGTCACTTGGTTACAAGCTGATCATGTCAACAAATTTAGAGCAGAACGGGCAACAGCGATGATCACAAATATCTCAAACCAATGAATATCTATGCATGGTAGTGTAATAGCTTTTGTTCGTACATATAAAATATAGTTGACCAATTTGTAAAAATTGCACATGAGTTAATATTTGTTTTGCATGAAGTTTGGTTTTAAACATACCAATTTTATAAAAATTCAAACACTATTAAAAATAATTAAAAAGGTTGAAAAACAAAATGGAAAAAAAATAAATTAAAAAAAGAACAGGCAACGCGGAACAAAGAGGTTGCATCGCTAGTTCCCTTTATTTATTTTTTTAAAAAAATAAAAATACAATTTAAGAGATTTGCAAGTTTAATTAATAAAAAATAAACTGAACATGAAAAACATAATTGTACAACCATCTCAGTTATATTACTTAAATATTTTCACTGCTTATTTGAAGTTGAGAAAAAATCAAATTGATTAAAAAAAAAAAATTAAGAGGGACCAAGTGATACACAATGAAGACGCTACATCGCCTATTCTCTTTATCTTTTAAAAAACAAAAAAAAGCTTAGTTATGTTACTTAAATATTTTCACTGGTTATTTGAAGTTAAAAGAAAATCAAATTGATTAAAGACAAAATAAATAAAAGGGAACAAGCGATGCGCAAAGAAGCCAATGTGTCACCTATTCCCTTTATCTTAAAAAATAAATAAATAAAATACAATTTAAGAGATTTGCAAGTTTAATTAACTGTACAAAAAAAAAAAAATTGTACAACCACCTCAGTTATATTGCCTAGATATTTTCTCTAGTTATTTGAAGTTGAAAGAAAATGAGTTTGATTAAAAAAAATAAAATAAAGGTGAACAGGCGATGTGCAACGAAGTAGATGCATCACATGTTCCCTTCATCTTTAAAAAAAAAGAAAACAACAAAAATACAATTTTAGAGATTTGGAAGTTTAATTAACAGAAAATAAACTGTATATGAAAACCAAAATAATTGTACAACCACCTAAGTTATATTGCTTAAATATTTTCACTGGTTATTTGAAGTTGAAAGAAAATCAGATTGACTAAAAAAAATAAAAATAAAATTGAACAAGCGACGCATAATGACGCAAATGCGTCGCCTATTCCCTTTATCTTAAAAAAAGAAAAAGAAAAATAGTTCAGTTATGTTGCTTAAATATTTTCACTAGTTATTTAAAAGTTGGAAGAAAATCATATTGATTAAAAAAACAATAAATAAAAAGGAACATGCGATGTGCAATGACGCAACTGCGTTGCTTGTTCCCTTATTCTTAAAAAAAAAAATCAAAAATACAATTTAACAGATTTGCAAGTTTAATTAATAAAAACTAAACTGAACATGAAAAACATAATTGTACAACCATCTCAGTTATATTACTTAAATATTTTCACTGCTTATTTGAAGTTGAGAAAAAATCAAATTGATTAAAAAAAAAATTAAGAGGGACCAAGTGATACACAATGAAGACGCTACATCGCCTATTCTCTTTATCTTTTTTTTTTAAAAAAAAAAGCTTAGTTATGTTGCTTAAATATTTTCCCTGGTTATTTGAAGTTAAAAGAAAATCAAATTGATTAAAGAAAAATTAAATAAAAGGGAACAAGCGATGCGCAAAGAAGCCAATGCGTCACCTATTCCCTTTATCTTAAAAAATAAAAATAAAAAAATACAATTTAAGAGATTTGCAAGTTTAATTAACTGTACAAAAACATAAAAAATTGTACAACCACCTCAGTTATATTGCCTAGATATTTTCTCTAGTTATTTGAAGTTGAAAGAAAATGAGTTTGATTAAAAAAATAAAATAAAGGTGAACAGGCGATGTGCAACGAAGTAGATGCATCACATGTTCCCTTTATCTTTAAAAAAAAAAAAAACAACAAAAATACAATTTTAGAGATTTGGAAGTTTAATTAACAGAAAATAAACTGTATATGAAAACCAAAATAATTGTACAACCACCTAAGTTATATTGCTTAAATATTTTCACTGGTTATTTGCAGTTGAAAGAAAATCAGATTGACTAAAAAAAATAAAAATAAAATTGAACAAGCGACGCATAATGACGCAAATGCGTCGCCTATTCCCTTTATCTTAAAAAAAGAAAAAGAAAAATAGCTCAGTTATGTTGCTTAAATATTTTCACTAGTTATTTAAAAGTTGGAAGAAAATCATATTGATTAAAAAAACAATAAATAAAAAGGAACATGCGATGTGCAATGACGCAACTGCGTTGCTTGTTCCCTTAATCTTAAAAAAAAAAATCAAAAATACAATTTAACAGATTTGCAAGTTTAATTAATAAAAAATAAACTGAACATGAAAAACATAATTGTACAACCATCTCAGTTATATTACTTAAATATTTTCACTGCTTATTTGAAATTGAGAAAAAATCAAATTGATTAAAAAAAAAATTAAGAGGGACCAAGTGATACACAATGAAGACGCTACATCGCCTATTCTCTTTATCTTTTTTTAAAAAAAAAAGCTTAGTTATGCTGCTTAAATATTTTCACTGGTTATTTGAAGTTAAAAGAAAATCAAATTGATTAAAGAAAAAATAAATAAAAGGGAACAAGCGATGCGCAAAGAAGCCAATGCGTCACCTATTCCCTTTATCTTAAAAAATAAAAATAAAAAAATACAATTTAAGAGATTTGCAAGTTTAATTAACTGTACAAAAAAAAAAATTGTACAACCACCTCAGTTATATTGCCTAGATATTTTCTCTAGTTATTTGAAGTTGAAAGAAAATGAGTTTGATTAAAAAAAATAAAATAAAGGTGAACAGGCGATGTGCAACGAAGTAGATGCATCACATATTCCCTTTATCTTTAAAAGAAAAAAAAACAACAAAAATACAATTTTAGAGATTTGGAAGTTTAATTAACAGAAAATAAACTGTATATGAAAACCAAAATAATTGTACACCCACCTAAGTTATATTACTTAAATATTTTCACTAGTTATTTGAAGTTGAAAGAAAATCAGATTGACTAAAAAAAATAAAAATAAAATTGAACAAGCGACGCATAATGACGCAAATGCATCGCCTATTCCCTTTATCTTAAAAAAAAAAAAAATAGCTCAATTATGTTGCTTAAATATTTTCACTAGTTATTTAAAAGTTGGAAGAAAATCATATTGATTAAAAAAACAATAAATAAAAAGGAACATGCGATGTGCAATGACGCAACTGCGTTGCTTGTTCCCTTAATCTTAAAAAAAAAAATCAAAAATACAATTTAAGAGATTTGCAAGTTTAATTAATAGAAAAATAACTGTACATGAACAACAAAGTAATTGTATAACCACCTTAGTTATATTGCTTAAATATTTTTACTGGTTATTTAAAGTTGAAAGAAATCAGATTGATTAAAAAAAAAATTAAATAACAGGGAACAGGTGATGAGCAATGATAACTATATATCGCCTGTTCCTTTTATCTTAAAAAAATAAAAATCAAAAATACAATTTAAGAGATTTGCAAGTTTAATTAACAAAAAATAAATTGTACATGAAAACCAAAATAATTGTACAACCACCTCAGTTATATTGCTTAAATATTTTCTGTGGTTATTTGAACTTGAAAAAAAATCAGATTGATTAAAAAAATAAATATAAAAGGAAAAAGGCTACGCACAATGAAAAATCTGTAACACCCCGTCCCAAATCACACCGGAATCCGTGCACGTTGACCGAGGTTGATCGTTGACCGAGCGAGCCAAAAGTTGACTTTTTGTCCCAGTTGGAATTTCTAGTTGACCAGGGTACCGTGGCGAAGTGCATGATACCCCGAGTTCGTAGACTAGTAGCACGTTGAAAACGGAGCTACGGTTTGAAAGTTATGGACAAAACAAGTTGAGGTGCAAATAGTCCAAAAGGTGCCGGGAGTTGACTTTTTCTTGTTGTGTAATTTTTTTTTTACTCTTGTATGGTTGTAAAGTACTCGTCGATACGAGTTCATAGACTAGCGGCACGCTTAAATCGGACATTTGGTTAAAAAGTTATGGACGTTTGAAGTTTGCCGGATACCGTAATATTTTATTATATCAGGCTTAAGTGCACAGTAACACCATGTGTCATCACCTGATTGGTCCACGTGGATGAACAATGTCACCACGGTGGCTTTTATTTGACAAAAATCTCGAGGAAGAGAGAGAAAGAGAGAGAGGAGAGAGAGAGAGAGAGAGAAACCAACCGACCGCCGGAATCTTCAAATTTTCTGGCCAGACGGAAGCCTCTCCCCATTTTCGGCCAAACCCTGAAATCTTACGGCCGTTGGTCGCTGGACGCACCCGGATCGAGGCGGCGAAGTTCGGCGGCGATTTTTCCCTCCACCACCGTTTGCCTTGTTTCTGGCCACTTTCAGGCCACACGCGCCAGCCACCCCTCACCACTTCCTCAAGTCTGGCCTACCCACCAAATTTCACGGCCACCGAACCTCCGACGCGCCGGGATCGGAGCATTTTCCGGCGAGGCGCCGAAAATCTTCAAATCTCGATCTCTCCACTGTCCTGCCTCCGTTTGCCTCACCGCCGGTCCCGTTGGAATCCTTTCCCCTCAATCTACAAAACAGCCAAAAATATCAGCCAACGGCCACTGTACGCGCCGCCGCCGGTGACCGCGGCGGCTCGCCGGAAGTTACTGTTCCGGCGAGTACCCAGTTGCACCGCCGGTCCTTGTCCACTGTGTCCAACCTCCTGAATCCAAATCCGGCATCCTTTTCCGCCAATTCGCGACGGTTTGGGAGAATTGAGGAGTCGAATCCCGAAAGCTTTCCAGCGAGATTCCGGCCGCCTTGGGTCCGATCACCGGAAAGTAAGACCGAATCCGTGATCCTCATCACTCAAGCTTCGATTCGGTATATAACTCGTAACTTTTAGATGTCGTTTGTGTTCGCTCCCCGGGTACCCATTTGGGAATTACCCGATTAAAATATTAATATATTTGGTTGGTATACTATGGATGTTTTAGGTGCGCGTACGAGTAGTGGAGTTGATCCTGCCGAGGATCTTAGCTGATTTACGCGCTTAAGGTGAGTGACCCACCTTCAAAAATATTTTGGGCAATTAATTATGTTTAATTGGTATTTAAATTATGCTCATGTGGTACAATTTAGTTATGGTTTTATTGTGATTTAATTTATTTTTTATGCATGAGTAAAGTATATTTTGGTAATAATCGTACGTGGTTTTAAGTATTATTCTGGGCATAATTGGTTTGAATATTTTATGAAAATATTTGTTAAATTGGTGGTTTAACTTTATAATTATGCCCACGGTATTTTATCTGTTGAACCTCGTCTTACGAGAAAATTATGGTTTATTTGTTATCGATGTTTTTGTACCGGTTTGTTAAATAAAAATATGTGGGATGGTAAGTGTGAAAATTTAATATATTTCTCACGGTAATTTTGGAAAACGGTACGGTTGGTTTAATAATTATTTTAGACGCACTCATACAGTATTGGTGTTCTGGTGTATGTACATGTGGTTTAGCGCGCAAGTATTATGTGGTTTAGCGCGCAAGTATTATGTCTCCCGTGATTGCCATTGGACCGTGGGCAGGCAAGTTTGTTATTGGCCACAGCCGCCCCCCTCCTTGGCTGGTATGACGGTTTTAGCAGCGGTATTGTCAGGACGCCGAAGTGCTGTTTGCAAGTTTCCCTCTTTAATCTCCCCGCCAATCGGTGCTCGGGACGCTGAGTATCGGAGGGCATCATTGGTATATGGTGTGGTGCGTCAAGTGTAATTTTCAGATAAAGTTTCAAACCCCAAAGGTGTTCAAAAATTATTTATTATAATTTATTACATTTTAATTATATATTGGGGTATTTATTTAATTATTGTTTATCAAATGGTTTGATCCCTTGTTTTTCGGGAAGTACGACTATCGGGTTTTGTGAAATTGTTTTAAAAAGGGAACATTTCTAACGGAGTGATTAGTGAGAGTTTTGAGGGAAAATTATTATTTCCAACTGTTATTATTATTTATTTATTAATTGTTGGTATTAAGTCAATTCCCTTATTTGTTACATTATTACTATTATTATAAAAGTGTTCAGTAGCTAGGATCATTCATTGAGATGATTAGCATCTCATATTTTTAAGTTCCGTTCCCTTAGGTGCAAGGGGTGGTAGACGTTCTTCCAGAGCGAACCAATTCTCCGTTGCTATCGTGTTTCGAGAAGTACCTTTGTACTCATTCATTTCAGTTGTATTATTTCTTTCATCTTTGTTGTATTTCTGTTGATTAGCACTTCATAAAGCTCTGTATACTATTTGAACACTTATGTTTTATTTATGCACTGGGCTGCTGTTATTGTTGTGAAGTGCTGTAATTTATGGAAACAAATTGTAGTTTTGCGGGAGGAATAAGGGGGTGAATATAGAAGTGTGTTTTCAGTGCAGGTAATTTTTGGTAAGTCCTACCCTTAGGGGAGGTGCTGCCGGATTTTCCGTTGGAAGGTTCGGTGGTATTTCCCTGGGATCAGGGCTTGTCTAGGGTTCCGGGGAGGAATTCTGGACGGGTCCTGACAAATCTACGTCGCCTATTTTATTTATCATAAAAAAAAAACAGCTTAGTTATATTGCTTAAATATTTTCACTGTTATTTGAAGTTGAAAGAAAATCGGTTTGATTAAAAAAAATTAAAATAAAAGTGAACAAGCAACGCGCAACGAAGTAAATGAGTTGCCTGTTCCTTTTACCTTAAAAAAAAAAATCAAAAATACAATTTAAGAGATTTGCAAGTTTAATTAACAAAAAATAAACTGTACATGATAACCAAAATAATTGTACAACCACCTCAGTTATATTACTTAAATATTTTCGCTGGTTATTTGAAGTTGAAAAAAAATCAGATTGATTAAAAAATAAAATAAAAGGGAACAGGCGATGCACCATGAAGCAGATGCGTCGCCTGTGCCCTTTATCTTTAAAAATAAAAATAAAAAATAAAAAATCAACTCAGTTATGTTGTTTAAATATTTTCACTGGTTATTTGAAGTTGAAAGAAAATTAGATTGATTAAAAAAATAATAAAGAAAAGGGAACATTCGACGTGCAATGAAGTAACTGCGTCCCCTATTCCCTTTATCTGAAAAAAAAAATAAATAAAAAAAAAACCAAAACTACAATTTAAGATATTTGTAAGTTTAATTAATAGAAAACAAACTGTACATGAAAAACAAAATAATTGTACAACCACCTCAGTTATATTACTTAAATATTTTCACTAATTATTTGAAGTTGAAAGAAAATCATATTGATAATAAAAAAATTAAAAGGGACCATGTGATGCATAATGAAGATGGTACGTTGCCTGTTCTCTTTATCTTTAAAAAAAAAAAAAAAAAGAAATAGCTCAGTTATATTGCTTAAATATTTTCACTGATTATTTGAAGTTGAAAGAAAATCAAATTGATTAAAGAAAAATTAAATAAAAGAAAACAAGTGATGTGCAAAGAAGCCGATGCATCGCCTGTTCCCTTTATGTTAAAAAAAAAATCAAAAATACAATTTAAGAGATTTACAAGTTTAATTAATAGAAAATAAACTGCACATGAAAACAAAAATAATTGTACAACCACCTTAGTTGTATTGCTTAAATATTTTCTCTCGTTATTTGAAGTTAAAAAAAAATCAGATTGATTAAAAAATATATATAGAAAAAGAAACAGGTGACACACAATGCAGGATCTGCGTCGCCTGTTCCATTTATCATAAAAAGAATTAAAAAAAAAAAAGACAAGCTCAGTTATGTTATTTAAATATTTTCATTGGTTATTGGAAGTTGAAAAAAAAAATAAGTTTGATTAAAAAAAATAAAATAAAAGTGAACAGGCGATGTGCAAATAAGTAGATGCGTCACATGTTCCCTTTATCTTAAAAATAAAATAAAATAAAATAAAATTTTAAAGATTTGGACATTTAATTAACAGAACATAAACTATATATGAAAACCAAAATAATTGTACAACCACCTCAGTTATATTGCTTAAATATTTTTACTGGTTATTTGAAGTTGAAAGAAAATCATATTGATTAAAAAAAATAAAAATTAAATTGAACAAGCGACGCACTACACACAATGATGCAGATGCATCGCCTGTTCCTTTTATCTTTAAAAAAAAAAAAAACAGCTTAGTTATGTTGCTTAAATATTTTCATTAATTATTTAAAGATGAACGAAAATCAGATTGATTAAAAAAACAATAAATAAAAGGAAACATGTGATATGCAATGGTACAATTGCATTGCCTGCTCCCTTTATCTTAAAGAAAAAATCAAAAATACAATTCAAGAGATTTGTAAGTTTAATTAACAGAAAACAAACTATACATGAAAAATAAATTAATTATATAACCACCTCAGTTATATTGCTTAAATATTTTCACTGGTTATTTGAAATTAAAAGAAAATCAGATTGATTAAAAAACAAAATTAAATAAAAGGGAACAGGTGATAGGCAATGATGACTATGCGTCGCCTATTTTTTTTATTTTAAAAAAATAAAAATCAAAAGTACAATTTAAGAGATTTGTAAGTTTAATTAACAGAAAATAAACTGTACATAAAAACTAAAATAATTGTACAATCACCTTAGTTATATTACTTAAATATTTTCTCTGGTTATTTGAAGTTGAAAGAAAATCAAATTGGTTAAAAAAAAATAAATATAAAAGGAAACAAGAGATGCACAATGAAAAATCTACGTCGCCTTTTATATTTATCATAAAAAAAATCAAAAAAAAAAAGACAGCTCAGTTATGTTGCTTAAATATTTTTACTAGTTATTTGAAGTTGAAAAAAAATCAGTTTGATTAAAAAAAAATAAAATAAAAGTGAACAGGCAACGCGCAACGAAGCAGATGCATCGCCTCTTCCCTTTACCTTAAAAAAAAAAATCAAAAATACATTTTATGGGATTTGCAAGTTTAATTAACAAAAAATAAAGTGTACATGAAAACCAAAACAATTGTATAACCACCTCAGTTATATTGCTTAAATAATTTCACTGATTATTTGAAATTGAAAGAAAATCAGATTGATTAAAAAATAAAATTAAAGGGAACAGGCGATGCACCATGAAGCAGATGCGTCGCCTGTGCCCTTTATCTTGAAAAAATAAAAAATAAAAAGCCCACTTAGTTATTTTACTTAAATATTTTCACCGGATATTTAAAATTGAAAGAAAATCATATTATTAAAAAAACAATAAATAAAAGGGAACATGCGACGTGCAATGAAGCAGCTGTGTTGCCTGTTCCCTTTATCTTAAAAAAAAAAATCAAAAATACAATTTAAGAGATTTGCAAGTTTAATTAACAAAAAACAAACTGTACATGAAAAACAAAATAATTGTACAACCATCTCAGTTATATTGCTTAAATATTTTCAATGGTTATTTGAAGTTGAAAGAAAATTAGATTGATTAAAAAAACAAATAACAAAAGGGAACAGGCAATGCACAATGAATTGCCTGCGTCCCTTGTTCCCTTTATATTAAAAAAGAAAAAAAAACAATACCAGATCAGTTATATTGCTTAAATATTTTTACTTGTTATTTAAAGTTGAAAAAAATCAGATTGATTGAAAAAAAAAAAAAAAAAGGGAATAGGCGACATAGAATGAAGCTGTTGCATGGCCTATTTGCTTTATCTAAAATAAAAAAATAAAAAACCACCTTAGTTATATTGCTTAAATATTTTCACTGGTTATTTGATGTTGAAAAAAAATCAGATTGAAAAAAAAAAAAAATAGAACAGGGGACACGGAATGAAGCTGTTGCGTCGTTTGTTCCTTTTATCTTTTAAAAAATAAACCAGTTATATTGCTTAAATATTTTTACTGGTTATTTAAAGTTGAAAGAAAAACACATTGATTAAAAAAAAAAAATGAACAGGCAACGCAGAATGAATCCATTGTGTCACCTATTCACTTTATCTAAACCAAAAAATAAAAATAAAAATACAAGATATTTGAAAGTTTAATTAATAGAAAATAAATTGTACATGAAAAATTATATAATTGAACAATAACTTCGTATAATTAAATTTTGTTATTATGTAAACATAGATAAGTGGTTGGTTAATCATTTTGCATGAGTCTAGTATTTAAACAATAGAATTCAGATAAATATATGCACAGTATTAAAGGCGGCTCTGTTCAGCTGCATATTCAGCGACGCTGAAAGGCAGAGTCGCGGGTTGTTGTTTTTAGTGACCGTTTGACATCGATAGTTTTTGGAGGCGTTGTATATTTATTGAATTTTAATTGACACGTTAGCCTCAAAATCGCAGTTTTGATTTTTCAGACGTGTTTGTTTTGTAGCGTCGCTAAGTTAGTGTCGCTAGATTCCAATTTTTGCGTAATAAAACTTAATTTTCATTCATACTCTAAGGATAGCCATCCATAGCTATTAGATCACGAAAATCAAATAGATTTAATAGCTATGGATGTGGTCGTTCATAATCCCTCTTTATAAATTTTTTGTTATATGTAAATAGATCTTTTATATATATATATATATATATATATATATTCCTCTGTTTAGAAGAAAAGTAAACGAATTACCAATTGAGCTTTGCGAACTGCAAGACTAGTTCAGCTTTCCAGATACCTTAGTTCAGTCAAACAAGAAAATTATACTGTGATTTATTCAGTCTTTGCGACAACAAAGCAAGCAACATAAGCAAATACCGCTGACGTTTCTTCTTCTTTTTTTTTTTTATATATTATTTTCTTTTTCTTTTTTGTCCAAATACTTGTATTGGCCTCTAAAATCATCATCCACAAAACACATTAGATAGTTGAGATTGCAATTGTCAGGAAGAAATAGTTGAACTGTGATTATTGTAATAAAGAGCGCTAAACAAGTCTACAATCTTACAGGTATGATGTCTAACTCTTATGAGTCCACTTCATTACCTGGGACAATTGGTGCACTTGCGATTTATGATAAAGCTGTTATAAACAATCCGGCTCGTTTTACAATTTCTAAAATAAAAAGTCCTTTGTGTATGGCTATAATTAAAATTAGGCATTTGAAGCAACCAATTATAATTATCGGATGCAAATCCAATCCAAATGCATGTATTTTCATATTTTAATTCATCTTTGCATTTGTATTGACATAATTTGTAGGATTGGACCCCTGTTGTTTATTATTGTTAATTTGTTATGAAAATGTGCAAATCTATTTATTTTCTTGCTATTAATTACCCAGGCCTTTTGAGTATCAGTGTAATTATTTATATTATTGGAAATTTACATTTGTATGTTACGTTAGCAAGATTACTCGGTGTGAGTTTGAGTTTGTATTCCTCTATTCAATTAATAGGAACAACGTAATATTACATTCAATAGAAACCACATAAAGTTGACTTTTGTATGAACTTTAAAGGATAGCCATCCATCACCATCATAAAAAAAAATTATGTAAATTTGACTGTTATAAATGTTGTTTCTCATAATTTTTTTTTATAAATTTTTTACCATATTATTTTTGTACGTATATTTCTGTATGTATTTCTATGTTTTATATTTATATTTTCTCAGCTTAGAAGAAAAGTAAATGAATTAGCAATTGAGCTTTCATATAATGCAAATTGTAAGACTAGTTTAGCTTTCCATGCCTTAATATAGTCAGACAAGCAAACGATAGTGATTTATTCAAAGTTTCGTGTTAGAAAAAATAATACAAATAACAATAATAAATTATAATAATAACAGCACAATGAAATATATATATATATATATATATTTTTTTTTTTTCTTTTTTCTTTTTTTTTATGCAATTAAATGAGTACGACAACAACCAAAATAATAATAAAAATGAAATAAAAAGTCAACATAACAACACAAAATTTTTGAGTGGAAACTTTCCAAATAAAAGAAAAAAAATCATAACACCTACTCCAAAGTAAACATCCACTGTCAACAAAATAATGACGTACAATAAATATTTATTAAATTGGCATATTCAAATATCACCCAAATGTATTTTCATATTTTAATTCATCTTTGCGTTTTTATTGACTTAGTTTGTAGGACTAGACCCCTGTTGTTTATTATTGTTAATTTGTTACGAAAATATGTAAATCTATTTATCTTCTTGCTACTAATTACCCAGGCCGTTTGAGTATCAGTTTAATTATTTATATTATTGGAAATTTACATTTGTCTGATTCGTTAGCAAGATTACTCAGTGTGAGATTGAGTTTGTATTCCTCTATTCAATCAATAGGAACAATGTAATATTACTTTCCCTGGTAGCCACGGAAAGCTGAACTTTTGTATGAACTTTAAAGGATAGTCATCCTTCATCTTTATAAAACAAAAAAATTATGTAAATCTCACTATTATAAATATTATTTAATAAATTTTTTTAAAAGTTTTTAACATATCAGTTTTTGTATATATGTATATATATCTTTTATATTTATATTTTCTCTGCTTAAAAGGAAAGTAAATGAATTAGCATTTGAGCCTTCATATAATGCAAATTGTGAGACTAGTTTAGCTTTCCATGCCTTAATTTTGTCAAACAAGCAAATGATATTGATTTATTCAAGTTTCGTGTTAGAACAAGAATACAAATAACAATAATAAATTATAATAATAACAATACAATGACATATATATAAATATATATATATATATATATTTTTTTTCTTTTATGCATTTAAATGAGTGCGACAATGACCAAAATAATAATAAAAATAAAATTAAATGCAACATAACGACATAAAATTTTTAAGTGGAAACTTTCAAAATAAAAGAAAAAAAATCATAAGACCTAGTCCCAAGTAAACATCCACTGCCAACAAATAATGATGTAAAATAAATATTTATTAAATTGGCAGATTTAAATATCACCCAAATGTATTTTCATATTTTAATTCATCTTTGCATTTGTATTGACTTAATTTGTAGGACTGGACCCCTGTTGTTTATTATTGTTAATTTGTTATGAAAATGTGTAAATCTATTTATTTTCTTGCTACAAATTACCCAGCCCTTTTGAGTATCAGTTTAATTATTTATATTATTGGAAATTTACATTTGTCTGTTTCGTTAGCAATATTACTCAGTGTGAGTTTGAGTTTGTATTCCTCGATTCAATCAATAGGAACAATGTAATATTACTTTCAATAGAAACCAGATAAAGCTGGATTTTTGTATGAACTTTAAAGGATAGCCATTCCTCATCATCATAAAAAAAAAAAAAAATTATACAAATCTAACGGTTATAAATATTATTTTTTATAATTTTTTTTTATAAATTTTTTACCATATCATTTCTATATGTATGTATATCTTTTATATTTATATTTGCTCTGCTTAGAAGAAAAGTAAATGAATTAGCAATTAAGCTTTCATATAATGCAAATTGTAAGACTAGTTTAGCTTTCCATGCCTTAATTTAGTCTTTCCATGCCTTAATTTAGTTAGACAAGCAAACGATAGCGATTTATTCAAGTTTCATATTAGAAAAAAATAATACAAATAACAACAATAAATTATAATAATAACAGTACAATGAATATATATATATATATATATATATATATTTTTTTTTTTTTCCCTTTTATGCAATTAAATGAGTACGACAACAACCAAAATAATAATAAAAATAAAATTAAAAGTCAACATAACGACACGAAATTTTTGAGTGGAAAATTTCCAAATAAAAGAAAAAAAAATCATAGGACCTAGTCCCAAGTAAACGTCCACTGTCAACAAAATAATGAAGTACAATAAATATTTATTAAATTGGCAGATTTAAATATCACCCAAACATATTTTCATTTTTTAATTCATCTTTTTATTTGTATTGACTTAGTTTGTAGGACTGGACCCATTTGTTATGAAATGTGTAAATCTATTTATTTTTTTGTTACTAGTTACCCAGGCCTTTTGAGTATCAGTTTAATTATTTATATTATTGGAAGTTTACATTTGTCTGATTCGTTAGCAAGATTACTTAGTGTGAGATTGAGTTTGTATTCCTCCATTCAATCAATAGGAACAATGTAATATTACTTTCAATAGTAACCACGGAAAGCTGAATTTTTGTATGAGCTTTAAAGGATAGCCATCCATCACCATTATAATATATATATATATATATATATAAATCTGACAATTATAAATATTGTTTTCCATAATTTTTTTTTAATAAATTTTTTGGCATATCATTTCTGTATGTATGTATGTATGTATGTATATCTTTTATATTTATATTTTGTCTGCTTAGAAGGAAAGTAAATGAATTAGCAATTGAGCTTTCATATAATGCAAATTGTAAGACTTAAATGAATTAGCAATTGAGCTTTCATATAATGCAAATTGTAAGACTTAAATGAATTAGCAATTGAGCTTTCATATAATGCAAATTGTAAGACTAGTTTAGCTTTCCATGCCTTAATATAGTCAGACAAGCAAACGATAGTGATTTATTCAAAGTTTCGTGTTAGAAAAAACAATACAAATAACAATAATAAATTATAATAATAACAATACAATGAAATATATATATATATATATATTTCTTTTATGCAATAAAATGAGTACGACAACGACCAACATAATAATAAAAACAAAATAAAAAGTCAACATAACGACACAAAATTTTTAAGTGGAAACTTTCACAATAAAATAAAAAAATCATAAGACCTAGTCTAAAGTAAACATCCACCGTCAACAAAATAATAAAGTACAATAAATATTTATTAAATTGGCAGATTTAAATATCATCCACATTCTGAAAAAAATAAAAAATATATTTAAATATCCAGTAGTGTATAATTATTATATGAAAAAGATCTACTCTCGGACTCACTGTGGAGCTCAAGTAGCAGAGTTTCCACATCCCAGTCTGTGCGTGCTCGGGACCGAGTCCTGGGGAAGGGGAGCCTTGGGCCCAGCCACGCTAGGAAAAAAAAAAAAAGATCTACTCTCTTTTTTCTCCTCTTTAACAAATCGACAAAAATGTACTGCTTTTTCTCCCTCCTCTCTTTTTGTCTTTTTTCTTTCTCCTTTCTTTTTCTTCTTTTCTTCATCTCTTCCCAAAGCTCATTCTTTCCTCTTGCTTAAGAAAAGCTTCCACTCTTGCCCTTACTCTCTTCTTGGCTGCAAGCTTCACTTTGAATGATGTCCTTACTCCACCAAAGTACTCCTATTTACAGGGAAAAGAAATGAGTTGAGCTTGGTTCCTTTTCCAGCACGTAGGAGGCTTTAGGACCACATGCTTTTTGTGGGTTTGGTTCCAACACTTTGCCACAACAAAACAAGGAATATAAGCAGCCACCACTGACTTTTTCCTTTTTTCTTTTTTCTTTGTGGTCGAAAATACTTGTATTGGATAAGCAGCCACCACTGACTTTTTCCTTTTTTCTTTTTTCTTTGTGGTCGAAAATACTTGTATTGGATAAGCAGCCACCACTGACTTTTTCCTTTTTTCTTTTTTCTTTGTGGTCGAAAATACTTGTATTGGCCTCCAAAATCATCATCCAAAAAACATATTGGATTGTTGAGGTTGCAATTGCCAAAGAGAAACAGAGATCTGAAACATTGCAATTGCCGGAGAGAAACAGAGTACAGATAGAGAAAGAGAGAAATGGATATAGTGACTTGTGCATTAGCAGCTGGGCAAACAGTAACGGCGTTAGCAACTCTGACGCTACAACTTCTTAATCACGATGGAAGTAACAATTCCGGATATGCTACAAGAAGAGATGCAAGGGAAGCTGTTAATGAACTTATGAGATGGCTTTATAAATTCCAAGCCTTTCTTGGTGACAAACAGAGAGACAATGATAGCAGCCGTGTGTCTCAAGATTTTGTAAACCAGATTCGAGATTTTACGTTCGATATCGAAGATGCTTTCGATGAATTCATGTTTAATGTGCCTCATCACACCCACACCACAACAACTCTTAGGTTTGCACATGAATGGAAATATCATGTACGGAGTGAATTGAAGAAGTTGTGTTCCTGCAGAGATGACATTAGAAACAGGATACAGAGCCAGAATGAACTGAAGCGCCTACTAAACCAGGTTCGACCAGGTCAGGAAGCCAGTTCCAGTTCACAAGAGACTACGTTGACACATAACATTGTTGAAGAGGAGGGGATGGTGGACTTTCAGAGTAGACACCAGGATAGACTTGTGAGTCAGTTGACAAACACAGACCAACAACGGGCAACAATTCTAGTGGTTGGTCCTGGTGGATCGGGTAAGACCTTTCTAGCCAAGAACGTTTATCAAGATAAACAGGTTCAAGGTAAGTTTGATTGCCATGCTTGGATCCATGTTTCGCAGTCTTATAATGTGGAAACACTTAAGGAGGACATGTTTAAACAACTCTCTCCAAGAAACAGTACTGAACATACATCTTTGTATTACAAAAGGTATCTGGTTGTTTTAGATGAGGTTTGGAGAAAAGAAGATTTTAATGCTTTCGCGAATGCGTTGCCACGTAATTCCAAAGGCAGTAGAATTATTGTCACAACTCAGAAAATTGATGTAGCTGACCCAAACCAGTCCAATATTCATAGAATGGGCAAACTACACCCAGACGAAGCTTGGAATCTATTCTGCATGAAGGCTTTTCGAGACAGAAATGGAGTTTGTCCAGACGAGTTGCAGTCTTCTTCTTTGGAAATCGTAGAGAGGTGTGAAGGGCTGCCTCTTGCTATTGCTTTCGTTGGTACTTCGCTATCAAAGAAGCAGCCTGTTCTACATGAGTGGAATAGATTCTGCAAAAGCCTTGATTTTGGGACAAATCTTTCAGTTATGAGACGGATTCTACAGCCAAGCTTTGAGGATCTTCAAGATAATCACAAGAGTTGTTTATTGTACCTGAGTCTTTTTCCAAAAGGTTACTCCATCAAGCGTCAGAGGCTAATTCGTTCGTGGATAGCCGAGGGATTTGTGAAAAAAATAGGAGGACAAACATTGGAAGATATTGCAGAAACCTATCTGAATATTCTCATTGAAAGACATTTGGTACAAGTAAGCGAGCAGGAGATTGACGGCCAAGTTAGAAGTTGCAGAGTTTCCAACCCTATCCATGAGATTCTTGTTTCAATGTCTAGGGGAGGGAGTTTTTCCAAAGTTCTGGAATTCAACGACGATGATACAGATTCAAGTGAAAGAGTTCGACGCCTTTCGTTTCAAAACGGTATTACCAAATTCAGATGCAACAAAAACTGGAGTAAAGTTCGTTCATGTTTCATCTTTGGGCAGCAGGATGATGCAGATAATTCATCAAGTTCTCGTCGCTCTCTCATAGTTAGAACGTTCAGAAAATCTTCAAGTTCTGGAACGGCTGGTAATTCATTGAAAACTGTAATTGAGAACTTTGAATTGCTAAAGGTTCTAGATATGCAAGATACTCCTCTCAAGGACTTCTCTAAAACTGTAGGCAAACTTGTTCTCTTAAGGTGTTTAAACCTGAGTTATACACAAGTTCAGGAAGTTCCAGGGTCAATAGAGAATCTTGTATTTTTGGAAACCTTGAATCTAAAGCACACCCATGTTACCAATTTGCCTAAGGGGATTTACGAACTCCACAGATTGCGTCATCTTCTGGTCTCTTACCGTGATGACGGGGAGGAACAAGGAGTGGAGGTTTCTAAACGCATAAGAGGCTTATCTTCTTTACAAGAGTTGTCACTCATAAAGGTAAACAAGTCAAGAACTATAAAAGACATGGGACATTTGACGCAGTTGAGGAAATTGAGGCTGGTAGGTCTCACAAAAGAACTCGGTGAGGAGTTCTGTGAATCAATTCAGAAAATGAAGGGTCTCCGGACATTGGATGCTAGAGCTAAAACAGAGAAGGATTACGTTTATTCGGATTGCAATATGGAAAAACCTCCTGTAGAAATTCATCGGCTATATTTGAAAGGACGCCTAGATTTGCTTCCGAGGTTCATTAATTCAAAGCTTCAAAATCTAGTGAAGGTTGGTCTAAAGGGGTCAAAATTGCCCGCCAATGCGATGCCAGTTCAGCCCTTTGAAGCTTTGCCGAGTCTAATGGAGCTGGAAATGGTTGAGTACTACACGGGGGAAGAGTTGGTATTCAGAGCTGGTAAGTTCAATAGCCTGAAGATACTGCATATTGAAGAATTTGTTGAGCTAAGTATGGTGGTAGTGGAGGATGATTCAATGCCAAAGCTTGAAAAACTAACCATCTGTAAATGTAAGAACTTGAAGTCAGCTTCTCCTGACATTTTTAGTCGAGAACCACCAGTAGAATTTTCCCATGATGAGATGAATGAGGAGTTTATTTCCAATCTACAAAGAGGAAAAAAAAGCAAGAATTTTGATGAGCAGGGCTTGGAACCAGGGATTGGAAGCAGCCAGTACCATCAGTGATGCATGCAAAATCCTTTTTATTTCCAAACAGGATCGCTACAATGTAAAGGTTTTTAAATTTCCTCATTTTTTTCTTTAATATTTTTATTTACTTAAAAAAAAAAAAAAAAAAACAATTCCTCCATATCAATTATATATAAATATTTCAATTATATATAAATATTTGACAAACGAAGTTCCTTTAGTTGCTTTGTCATTCACATTTATATCTGAAAGAGTAAGAAAAATTGTTGTAAATGATTATATACACATATATGTATATATATATTTAATTAGTTGGAACTTTTTAAGATTGATCAGTAAAAACATAAGGAATAATTCACGGTTGTTGTAATTTTTATCTGCCCTGTGTGGTCAGAGCAGGAGCAATATACTTGGTGAAGGATATGGTTTCGTATATTGTGACGGAAGAATATGAAGAAGATGAAACTGGAGGTGCTTTGAAGGGGAGGAGGGCCTTTCTCAGAGTCAGAGTCCAGCATTCAATCTTTACCATCAAAGCCAATTGAATGGTTCCTTTGTGTAATGGATCTAATTGTATTATGTTTCATTTATTTTTATCGTTCTTATGTTCAGAGTGAAAGATAATGATTGTTTGAACTTTGTCGTATGAATGTTTTTATTTGCAGTCAATAAAAGTCTTTTTTTTTTTTTTTTTTTTTTTTTTTTTTGGTGTTAAGTTTCTAGTTTTTTGACTAATTCAAGGTGTCTTTTTCTTGGAGCAAGATAAACAAGATTTCGTTCAATAAAGCTAAATGCATTAAGTGAAACTTATAAGGAAAATCGTCAAATAAGAAGCCTTTCTTTTATAACATTCCAACATCTGCAATACTTCACAAGAAAGGTATAAATATTAAATAAATTGAAAGCAAGGCATATTCATCTTGAAAATTATTAATATTAAAAAGTCTTAAGTGCAGCAGTTTAATACAGCATATGTTTCATAAATGCAAGCAACAAAGCCAAACTTTGGAGACCATCGAGCAAAAGGTGGTTCCAATAAGCCCCAACACCCATGATGTCTAATGAATCAGAAAACAAGTTTATCAAGAAATATTGATATTTATACTTATCAAGCACATGAAATGAGCAAAAAGTAAATTAATATAAACTTCTTACTAAGTAAAAGTGAATATAATATTATCAGCTTTTATATAAACATATCAACCATCAACTCTCTCGTGTAAGTTTTGTCTATCACATGAGAAATGATCAGGAACTTGCACATGTATCAATTGTTTCATAATTGATTACTACATAAGTATGAGAAAAACAGAACCCATAGTTGGAGACAAAAAGTACAATTATAATCATTCATATTCAATAACAGAGATCAAAACTTTAAATAAATAAGAAAATATTAAATTTGATGGATTAAAATATTAATATGTATGTGTGTTTATGTTGAGAACATAATTGATCATGGTGCAATCAACAAAAGCCAACGTTGGAGACCATTGAGTAAGATAAGACAAATAAAAACAAAATACTCATGGGAATTTATGAATCGGAATGGATAAAGAACAAAAGATCCAAAATTTCTAAAAATTTCCGCAAAGATAAAATCCCTAAATTAAGAAATCAGCAATGATTATGACAAGCAACAAAATCTAACTCTGAATCACCTGCCATACATTGGAAGGAGATAGCCGCTGTGATTTGCGGAAGTAACCATCAAATCTATAAATAGGCGGTGTTTTTTTGTTGCTGACCAAGGGTTCCTTAATTGTTCGTGATTAAATAGGTTTTATAATTCTTTTAAATTGGCTACTGACCATGTGTAAAGATTTTAATTGACATGGCTACCATATAGGATATTCTTAGTATAATGTCTTTATCATATTTTTACTGTATTAAAACTGTGTATATATATATATATATATATATATGTGGCATGGCTATTGTTCATATATATGTTTTGGATATCGGATTTAGATCAATTCTTCTCCAAACAAGCATGCACCAATCAATTTTCTTCTTATTTTCTTGGAACATGGAGGCAAATTAGTTAGATATAAGTAATTATATATGTGGAATATATTTATAATATACATATATTAGTGTTCTTTAACAACCAAGAAGTATATTCTTAGCCAACTTCTTTTAATTTGTTATTTTCATGGCATAATTATATATAATTTGAATGTGAATTGTTCTCTGAATGAACATTTAATTTGCGGTCAATCAAAAACCAATTTAATAAAATGAAATTATTAATTTAATGTACAAACATTTTATCATGTGGAGATAATATTTTCCTTAATACATTGATAAATTTACCGTATTATTAACTGCATAAATTGCAAGGCTTTATTTTGCATTTTTTTATGGAAAATAACTCATTCATTAGAAGATAGAAACTGAACATCTAGATTTATCACATCAGTGAGCCAAGAACCGAACTATGCCATGTACAACTAGAAGAGTAAGCAAAATATTCATTCTTAGAGTTAATAAACTGCACAGCTTGCATAGAATCTGAATGAAGCTCACACCGACACAAACCCAACTCTTTCAGAAAAATTATTTTGGATTAGAAAAATTATCCATAAATATTTTGAGTACATTTCCAGCTAATGCGTACTTTCTTACAATAATGCCAATAACTCAATATCAGTACCATTCACATCATGTAGTGTGTTAACGTCATTAGAGCGATCAATATATTAAATATCCCCTTTAAAATTGAGAAATTATCTAGATTAGGTGTAGTTGAAATAATAAATAGCAAAATGTCCGATAAATAAATATGCTAGCAATAGATGAACAAAACCACAACAATCAACCATCAAAAGAGAGAGGCAAGCATATAAATATAAAGAGAGAGTAAGAAACAGTCACACCAAGAAATACGTGGTTTGATCAATGTGATTTATTTCCATGGGGCAAGAAAGGAAGAACTTCTCATTTATCTTGAAGAAATACAAGTTTGACTTGGTCTCTAACACTAGTTTTCCTAAAGAATCAAGAGAATAGACTTTCTCTCACTAAAAACAAGGTTTCTCTCACTTAATAAGACCTTAGCTTGAGTCCCAAGAGAGATGTATCACTTATGAGAGGTGAAAGGGACATTTTACATGTCAAGGAACCAAAACACACCACAATGCTGCGGCGCTACATGAACAGCTCCACGACACTTGAGTTTCTGCCTCGAAACTTGTGAAATTGAGCATCAGACATTAAGGGAGTGCTACAATACTTGAAGGCAGAGCTGCGACTCTTGACGAGACAAGGGGAAAGCACTACAGCTCTCAAGATAGAGAGCCCTATGTCAAGTTTCGTGCAAAAGGGGTGGAATCCTTGAGGTTTAGCCAGAAGATTCTACACTCTCCATGAAGATTCAAGAGAAGTCCGAAAGATTCTAGGGGATTCAAGAGAACCCTAGACTAATGTAGATAGGAATCTCTCTAGAACAATCCTTGTAAATATCTAATAGAATAGTCTAGAACCTCATATAGATGAATAACATGTGTACATATCTAGAACTTTGTATTTTTGTAATACGTGCCAAGCCCTTTATATAAAGGGTTGGACTCTCATTTGTAAGATATCTAAGAATTCAAGCAATACAAGCATTCTCCACATTCTCTCAAACTCTCTCAAGCTTTCCTATTTCCTACTCTACTACTCTTAGCTTTCGCATTGTGTTAGCTTGTGGGCAAGGCTTACTTAGCAAAGGAGGTGCTAAGTGCCGCACGGAGAGTAGGAAAAGTTAGGCCCATGACAGTTGTTATCAGAGCCAATTGCTACCCAAGCACATGATTGGTGTAACGTGGAAGTAGGCATGATGGTTGGTTCAAATGTCACCATCAATGTGGAGGGAGCTACCGAAGCGCAAGGTCGTGAAGAGCAATGCAAACCCAATGCAGGGAGGCAGAGGCACAAGTCCAAGTCTAAGGACTTGATGACTAGCTTAGAGTTAAGCATGGCGGAGCATGCGTCTTGAGTGCATGAACGGTTTGAGGCATTAGAGAATCGCCTAGATAGGCTAGAGTTGGAGAACGTTGCCATCAATCAAGCCGTGAAAGGGTTACTCAATTGACTAGATGATGCCTTAAGGAGGGAGCTCCGCTCAACACAGGACCAATGCATGGGTGAGGTAGCAGACCTTCATGTGATGTTGGAGAGAGAACTGGATGCTATCTACACACAAATGGATGAAGTGCGAGGCAATTGGGCTCTTTGCAAGAGGGTGGTGGCATCGGGGACAACCACCATACATGAAGGGCCAAGAATCAATATACCAAAGCCCAAGTCCTACTCGGGAGCAAGGAATGCGAGGGAGCTTGATAATTTTCTTTGGGGCTTGGAGCAATACTTTGAAGCAATGGGCATTGTGGATGATGCTTCAAAGATTAGGACTGCCACTTTCTACCTCAATGACACGACCATGTTATGGTGGAGGAGGAGGCATAGTGATATAGAGCGAGGTACGTGCACTTTCCATACCTTTGATGACTTTAAAAAGGATCTTAAAAGGCAATTTTATCCAGAAAACGCCGAGGATGAGGCAAAAGGTCACCTTTGATGACTCAAGCAAGTGGGCTACATCCGAGAATACATTAAGGAGTTCACTAGCTTGGTGTTGGAGATCCCAGACCTATCAGACAAACACTCCCATTTCTACTTCATGGATGGCTTACAACCTTGGGTAAAGACGAAGTTAAAGAGGTGTGGAGTACAAGATCTAGCTAGTGCCATTGCAAATGCCGAGAGCTTATCGACTACTCCATTCAAAGGGTTTCCTCAAAGCCAAAGGAGAAGAAAACCAACTATGGAAAAGGTGGGGGAGAATCAAGCAAGCCCAAAGAAAGTAGAAGAGAGGAAGGTGCATACAAACCTCAAAGCTCAAAATGGCTCCTAAAAAAGGGAAGGATGCTTCCAAACCTAAGAACTCTTGTTTCTTTTGTAATGATCCACATTGGGTTAGAGATTGCCCAAAGAGGAAGGTGTTGAATGTCATGACCACCCAATACGAGGAGAAACAAGAGGAAGGAGCTAGTATGGGCTCCTTGTAAGTGCTGAATGCTATTAAGGCCGCTCCTAAAGATCCAAAGAAAGGTGGCCTAATGCTCATAGAAGCAAAGATTAATGGACTACTCACCAAAGCGTTGGTGGACATGGGTGCTACACACAACTTCCTATCGGTAGAAGAGGTGCAACGACTTAGGGTCAAGGCCATGAAAGAGGGTGGATCGCTGAAGTGATGGAATTTGGTGTAGGTTTATGTTGTTGTACCCTAGAGCACAATCATTCAAGGTGTTAGTCAAGAATGATTGTTGTTGGTTCTTGGTTCTTGATTTTGTTTTTTTTTTTTTTTTTGGGTTTGTTTAGGTTTTTTTTCTGGTTTTAATGGAGGTTTAGGGTTCTTGAGAAGGTTGTTAGATTTTGGAAAGAAGAAGAAACCAAAATGTAGTAGATGAGAGAAAGAGAGCCAAAAATGTTGTTTTTCAAAATCTGTTTTTGAATATTTTCTTTCTCAACGTTTTTCATTACAATTTTCATACTTTTAAATACATCAAAAGACAATAAGGCATGCTGCCATATTGAGCAATAAATACAAAAGCATTAAAAGTAACCAAACAAGCCAAACTACCTCAACTAACTCTAATCAATGTGTTGGGCATGCAAGAAACCTTCTTTAATGGGCAGTTCAGCTTGTCTAAGGAATTTGAATTTGAAAACCAGATCCATTTGACTTGAAAATTGGAGGGAAGCCTTTTTGAATATTAAACTATGTTCTAGCCAAAAACCAGATAAAACAAAGTCCATTTACCCATTCAAAAGTAATTAAACCCGAGGCAGTCTGCAACAACACTGCACAAGGGTCAGATTGTTTTGGGCTTAACTCAGCCTTCCCAGCTCCAAATTGGGCCATTCTTTTTTCTGCTTCTTCCTCTGAATATCTAGTTTATCATATCCAAAATTCAGGTCCAAATCCCAAACCTACTTCAAACGGCATCCAAGGAAGTGGACTTATGTTACTGGAAATACAATTCCAGCAACTAGACAAAAAAGGCCTTAAGCTAGATAATGAGCTTAGGGCATTACAAAAAGGATATTGTTCTTAAACATTACAAGATAAAATAAAATGCATAAACATAAATAATATTTGGTCTTTGATGTTGCAAAACAAAGAGTGCAAGTGTAACCGAACTACCTTGCACATTGTGGCGAGATCACCACATTTCAACATGAAGGTGGTAAACTCAGTCACAAAGCCTATCCACGGGGTTGCTAGAGGCATACAAGCCACCATTAGAGAATGGGTTGGCCAACTAAACCTATCGGTGGTACCTATGGATGACTTCAAGGTTGTCCTAGGCATGGAGTTCCTAGACCAAATGAAGGCCTTCTCATTCCCATTTGCAAACTCTATGTGCATTATGGATGGAGAGATGACTTGCATGGTGCCTACGAAAAGGACTAGCAAGATGGAGGCCAAAGCTTTGTCGACCACGCAATTTAAAAAGGGCATTAAGAAGAACAAGCAAAGCTATCTAGCTATTATTCAAGAGCTCGATGGCCATAAGGACACCTTAATATCTCCCAAAGTACAAGAGGTGCTAAGGGAGTTTGAGGACGTGATGCCTAGGGAGCTGCCTAAGAAACTACCACCTAGGAGGGCGGTGGATCACAAGATCGAGTTGGAACTGGGGTCCAAACCACCCGCCATGAGCTCATGTCGTATGGCACCACCAGAATTGGAAGAGCTTAGGAGACAACTCAAGGACCTTGTCGATGCGGGTTACATCAGACCTTCGAAAGCTCCATACGATGCACCGTTGTTGTCCCAAAAGAAAAAGGATGGGTCACTGTGGATATGTATCGACTATCGAGCCTTAAGCAAGATCACCATCAATAATAAGTACCCCATCCCTCTCATTACGGATCTTTTTGATAAACTTGGCAATGTAAAGTACTTCACCAAGCTTGACCTTCACTCCGAGTACTACCAATGCACATAGCCGAAGGCGATGAGGCCAAGACTAAATGCATCAGAAGGTATGATTCTTATTGCCTCTTGTCATGTCCCGAGCTATAAATCTTTAATATATATATATATATATATTATATGATACAAGTTGGAAGCCTATAGATGCTATTCGTGCAACATTTCTTTTCAAATTTACTAACTGGGGTTATAAGTAAATTATATTTTTCATTAATGCCAATAACTCGGTACCATTCAAAGCCTGTGGTGTCAATGTCATTTAAAATTCCTTGCAATACTTTCCTTTAATCATTATCCTACGTTTAAGAAGGCTTATTCACTCTTGTCATGTCCTGAGCTATAAATCTTGTGTACATATACATATATATTATACAAATTGGAAGCCTACAGATGCTATTCAAGTATCATTTTATTTTATTTTTTTTATATTTACTAACTAGGATTATAAGTGAATTATACTTTTCATTAATGCCAATAACTCAGTATCATTCACAACCTGTGGTGTCTACGTGATACGAATCTAGGATGACCTGTGCCTAAACCCGTGTTATATTAATCTGGGTCCAATTATGTTCAAGTTCTAATAATCACCTTAACTCCTAACCAACCTGTGATTAGAAACCTTGATATACAATGAAGACGCCACAAAAGGTGATGGATATCCTATTGATAAGTCAAACTAAAACACTCATTCACTAATAGTGTTTTAGATGTCCAAAAGAGCAATGAGAAATTCAATCTCACAAAATAAATTCTAATTTTATTAATGGTGTGTTCTTCCTCAAAAACAAGCCCTTATATAGGCTAAGAGAAAACAAAAATAAACCTTAATTACAATAGGTAAAACCGGCCATGCCTTGTAGATTCCTATTATGGCCGAAAGTCTCCTCATTTCCTAATCTAATTTGGATTAACTAATTCCTTTATTTTGAATTAGAAATTAATTAATTTACAATGAAAATAATAAAATAATAACTTTCTGAAACTTATTGGTCCAGCAAATAAATAAATAAAAGCCAAAAAGTAAAGGTAATTTCCTAAAACAAAAAGTATAATCAAATTAGGAAACTAAAATACTATCTTTTTGACTAAGTTGACTTTGACCAATTTAAGCTCCAAATTAGCTTTCATATGCCTTTTAGGATGCCAAATAGGCTGATTATGAAGTCCCATACATTTTCCTTGCTTGGAAGAAAGAGAAAAAGCCAACTCAGTAAAATATAGTAAAGTAAGTGGGTAATACAGCAAAATCGGCCAATTCTTCATGTTATGCGCACAGCTCCTTTTTGGATGGATTTGAAGCTGCCATGACTTGATTCCATATCCTCTTAAACATATGTGTTAAATCCATGAAGCATTGGGACCATTTCATGCTGCCCGAACTCCTTAAATGTACCAAAACCGCTACCCGAATCCATATCGGCTTCCACCACTTATATGCTCAAAACAGGTCTTGGATCTTTGGGTATGGACCCTCTTGAAAATGAATTACCCTTGGATAAAGGCATCAATGTTGTCCCTAAATCTCTTAGCTTGAGCCCTAGTGATCAGCCCAGTTTTCATCCGTATTGGGTCAGCACCCCAGCGGGTTGTCGGTTGTGCGAGTTCAAGCGGATTCGCATCATTCCTCCCCTCTTAAAAAGGATTTATCCTCAAATCAAGATCATCACCTGCAGCAAAAGGAGATAAATCAGCAACATTGAATGTGGCACTAACATTATACTCACCTGTTAAATCAAGTTTGTAGGCATTCTCGTTAATCCACTCCAAAACTTGAAAAGGTCCATTCACCTGTGGCATAAGCTTTGACGTCTTTTGTTTTGGAAACCTTTCCTTTCGTAAGTGCAACCAAATCAAATCCTCTCGATCAAATACTATCACAACAAAATCTAAAAATACATGCACATTGTGGCACAAATTACACTGTTTAAATTTAGCAAATAATCTCTTCCTAATTTTCAAATTTCCATACAGTAAAGCTCTCAACAAGGTAGATAAAGTTCTATACAACAAAAGCATTTTGAAACAAGCATCTTTATAATTCATGACCAGCAATGATTTTTTACTCAAGATAGCTTTATTAACATCCCCACAACTCAAATAAAAAATTTTATTTTTCCTTTCTTTTCTTTCTTTTCCTTTCTCACTCACAGATTCATTGAATTTTTCATCACTCTCAGCTTTTGCTCCAAGTTTCTCACTTTCGGCTTTGTTTAAATTTTTCCACTCAACCTGGTTTTAAAGGAGTTACCTTGTACAACAAGCTTACCTCTTCTCTCTTGAATAGATGGTGGAACCGTTGGTGACATACTAGCCTTCTCTTTGAGCTTCTCGGCTTCTCTCCTTTGTTGCATTTGTAGTTGGTCTCTAAAAACCTCCTTCGGAGCCAATGGCTCCAACTTAACCTTCTTGTTTTTAATCTTAAAAAAAATAGAGTTCTCTCTCCCATAATATATGACATCTTTATCAAAATTTCATGGTCTACCTAATAGAATATGTCCGGCATACATAGGCACAACATCACACAAAACTACATCCATATATTTATCTATGCTAAATTTTACCTTGGCTTGTTTATTCACTTTCATTTCACCACTATCATTAAGCCATTGTAATTTATATGGTTCAGGATATTTAATAGTTGTTAAGCCTAATTTATCAACCACAATGTTACTAATTACATTTGTACAATTTCCACTATCAATAATCATACTACAAATTTTACCTTGGATTTCACATCGGGTGTGGAAGATATTTTCCCTTTGAACTTGATCCTCATCTTTGTATACAGTAAGTACTCTCCTAGAGACCAATATTAATTCGGCATTGGATGCATGGAGTATCTCGGTTTCATTCTCACTTTCCGATTCTAACTCGCCATTACCCTTTAACACCATGATTCCTCTATACGGGCATTGGCTCGCAATGTATCCTCATCCTTGGCACCTAAGACAAATAATTTCTCTTGATCTTGAAGGTTTAGGATTAGATTTTACCTCATTCTTTGGTGCTTGGACAGATTCTACTTTGGACTCCCTTTTTGGCCAATTTGAACTTTCTTCCCCAACTTTCGGCTTTGGCTTGTTTTCAAAGGTAGGATTGTTTCTCCAGCCACTTGGATTTGATCTTCCGCTGTTGGAAACTCCTCCAAACTGTGAGCCTACACCCATTGCTCTAATTTAATAGCGACATGCAACATCTCCTCCAATTCCACATATTATTGCAATTCTAGTTGATTGGCTATTTCACGATTCAAACCACCAAGAAACCTTGTCATGGTTGCTTCTCTATCGTCATTCATACTTAACCTCATCACAAGCATCTCCATCTCCTTGTAATAATCCTCCACGGACCTAGTTCCTTCAGATAAAGATTGAAGTCTTTAATACAGCAACCTATGATAGTGTATTGGTACAAACCACTTCCTCATGGCTCCTTTCATATGTCGCCATGTAGTGATCAAGTCATCACTAACTCTCCTTCAGGTGTTTTGCTCATTGGTCCACCATGAGAGTGCATAATGACCAAATTCCATTGCTGCCAATTTCATCTTCTTAACCTACAAATAGTTGTGACAATCAAAAATCATCTCCATATGCTCCTCCCATTTCAAGTAAGCCTCTGGGTCATTTTTCCCCATGAAAGGTGGTATGTTTACCTTGATATTGCCAAGATCATCATCTATCTCCTCTCTCCTATGCCTCCCATGGCCTAGCCTCTCTTGGACAGCAAGTGTTTCATCCATTCCTTCCTCGAAATCATCTCCAAAATTTTCCTCTTCGAACTTCTCTCTAGGTCGTCCACGGCCTCCTAGACCTCCATGGAACTCATGCCTCCAATTCGGCCCACCATGAGATGTTTCTATTCTGTCCATCCTTTAATTTATGTGGTCAAATTGAGCATTCATCCACTGCAATTGTTCCAAGATAGCCCTCATGTGAGATCCCACATCAATTAGAAAGGGGAACAAAGTATGCCTTAAAAGAGGGTGTGGATACCTTTCCTTAAAAGAGGGTGTGGATACTTTTCCCTTACGACGTGTTTTGACAAAACCGTGCGGGCTGGGCCCAAAGCGGACAATATCATATGTGTGTGGACTGGGCTGTTACAGATGGTATCAGAGCCAGTATCTGGATCGGTATGCCAGCGAGGACGCTGGGCCCCAAGGAAGGAGGATTGTGAGATCCCACATCGGTTAGAAAGGGGAACGAAGCATGCCTTAAAAGAGGGTGTGGATACCTTTCCCTTGCGACGTATTTTGACAAAACCATGCAGGTTGGACCCAAAGCGGACAATATCGCATGCGGGTGGACTGGACTGTTACACCTCATGTCTGTTTGCTCACCACTCCCCATAGCTTGGGAATCACCTTTAAATTCTACGAACTCCTCTTCATTAATTCTCAAAGGTGGATCTCTTCTTCTCACCCTTGAATCTGCCATGTTAGTATAAATATCATAAAAATAAAATAGGACCTTACCTAATTCACTCCCTCACGTGTTTCACTTAAATAAAGACTCGACACTCGTGTTTACATACTAGTTTTGGCTTTTACCCTCTCTTAAGCTCACACACTCTTGCTTTTTTCCACTCAAAGAATTATCTCAAAGTTCTAATTAAAACACCCACAAACAGCAATTAGATCACAAGTATTATTTAATTAAACTTATCAACAAAACAGTAGCAAAAAGCAAGCAATACCGATGAATTTAACAAAACCTAGTTTTCGGCTTTTTAGGCAAAATAAAGGAAAATTTCAAAATTAGCAAGAACTTGACCAGATGGTAAGAGATTAAGGATTCAAGAATAAGATTTAGGAAAAAGGATTTCAAACACGAACAAGAATCAAATCGAACAAAAATATAGAATAGTGTTGGTTGTTGTCCTTGTAATTCAAGTTTTGTATTAAATCCTTCAACTAATTTTAATCCCAATAATTTAAACACCCAAAATTCAAATATCTAGAAACAAAAATAATTCTCCAGCGACTCCAAATATTGAATAAATAATCAATAAAAGAGCGGCTTCAATAAATTTCCAGCAACAAATTTCAACACCAAATTCAACAAACTGAATTTTTTTTTTATTCGGCTTTTTCTTCTTTTTTTTCTTTTTTTTTTATACTCAACAGAACATAAAAAAACTGCAGTAGCTTGAATCAACACCAAAAATAGCAATTCCACACCAAAAATTCACCAAACCCGTGACCACCAACTAAATACAAATGTGCAGTTTTTTTTTTTTTTTTTTTTTTTGAAATTGCCACAAACCCCTCTCTTTTTTTTTTTTTTTTTAATATATGAAAGCAAATATTTAAGACTAAAACAACAAATAAAAATCAACAAAAACCAAAATTAACAAGAACAATAATGAAAGACAACCACCAAACTAGGAAACATAAATACGGTAGAACAAGGAAAACCTAATTTGACTAGGAATGAAATTTTTTTTTTTTTTAATGTATGCAGAACGTGTATGATGATAGAAGCAACCTTAACCTAATGCTAAAACTATAGAATAACACAAAAACAAAGAAAGCAAATAAAGATAGATCAAACATGAATAAAATTAGGCTCTGATACCAAATGATACGAACTTAGGACGACCTGCGCCTAAACCCATATTATATCAGTCCGGATCTAATTATGTTCAAGTTCTAATGGTCACCTTGACTCTTAACCAACCTGTGATTAGAAACCTTGGTATATAATGAAGACGCCACAATAGGTGATGGATATCCTATTGATAAGTCAAACTAAAACACTCATTCACTAATGATGTTTTAGGTGTTCAAAAGAACAAAGAAAAATTCAATCTCACAAAATAAATTCTAAATATTATTAATGGCGTGTTCTTCTTCAAAAACAAGCCCTTATATAGGCTAAGAGAAAACAAAAATAAACCCTAATTACAATAGGTAAAACCAGCCATGCCTTGTAGATTCCTATTATGGTCGAAAGTCTCCTCCTTTCCTAATCTAATTTGGATTAATTAATTCCTTTATTTTGAAATAGAAATTAATTAATTTAAAATGAAAATATTAAAATAATAACTTTCCTAAACTTATTTTTCCAGCAAATAAATAAATAAAAGCCAAAAAGTAATGGTAATTTCCTAAAACAAAAAGTAGAATCAAATTGGGAAACTAAAATACTATCTTTTTGACTAAGTTGACTTTGACCAATCTTTGACCAATCTTTGACCAATTTAAGCTCCAAATCAGCTTTCATATGCCTTGTAGGATTC
Organism: Ziziphus jujuba; assembly: GCF_031755915.1. Taxonomy (NCBI): domain Eukaryota; kingdom Viridiplantae; phylum Streptophyta; class Magnoliopsida; order Rosales; family Rhamnaceae; genus Ziziphus; species Ziziphus jujuba. Next base: position 11,467,579 of record NC_083379.1, read on the forward strand.
CAAATAGGTTGATCATGAAGTCCCACACATTGCCCTTGCTTGGAAGAAAGAGAAAAAGTCAACTTAGCAAAATACAATAAAGTCAGTGGGTAATACAGCAAAACTGGCCAATTTTTCATGTTATGCGCACAGCCCCTTTTTAGATGGGTTTTAAGCTGACATGACTTGATTCCATATCCTCTTAAACATACGTTTTGAATCCATGAAGTGTTGGAACCATTTCATCCTGCCTGAACTCCTTAAATGTACCAAAACCGCTATCCGAGTCCGTATCGGCTTCCACCACTTGTATGCTCAAAACAGGTCTTGGATCTTTGAGTATGGACAAGCCCTCTTGAAAATGAATTACCCCCTGGATAAAGGCAGCAAGTTTGTCTCTAAACCTTTTAGCTTGAGCCCTAGTGATCGGTCTGGTCTTCATCCATATCAGGTCAGCACCCCAGCGAGTTGTCGATTGTGCAGGTTCGGATGGATTCGCATCACCATGTCATTTAAAATTCCTTGTAAAACTTTTCTCTAATTATTCTCCTTCCTTGTGATACTTTTCTCTAACCATTCTCCCCTGTTTAAGAAGGGTTCAAGGCTTATTAACTCCTGTCATGTCTTGAGCTGTAAATCTTATATATATATATATATATATATATATATATATATATATATATATCATACAAATTGGAAGCCTATAGATGCTATTCGTGTATAAATTTTTTCTTTTTTCTTTTTTATAAATTTACTAACTAGGGTTATAAGTAAATTATATTTTTCATTAATGCCAATGACTTAGTACCATTCAAAGCCTGTGGTGTCAATGTCATTTAAAATTCCTTGTAAAACATTTTTCTAATCATTCTCCTTCCTTCTAATATTTTTCTTTAATCATTCTCCTCTGTTTAAAAAGGCCTATTACCTCCTATCATGTTCTGAGCTATAAATCTTATATATATACTATGCAAATTGGAAGCCTATAGATGCTATTTGTGTATCAATTTTTTTTTTTTAATTTACTAATTAGGCTTACAAGTAAATTATATTTTTCATTAATGCCAATGACTCAGTACCATTCAAAGCATGTGGTGTCAACGCCATTTAAAATTCATTGCCAATGACTCAGTACCATTCAAAGCCTATGGTGTCAACGCCATTTAAAATTCATTGTAATACTTTTCTCTAGCCATTCTTTAAAATTCATTGTAATACTTTTCTCTAACCATTCTCCTCTGTTTAAGAAGGTTTATTGCCTCCTGTCAATGTCCTGAGATGTAAACCATATCTATATATATATATATATTATACAAATTGGAAGCCTATATTTGCCTTAATTAGTCAACTAAGCACATCTATTTGAGTTGATGATGGCGTTTACTTTTGGTCTCTCTGTTATCGAAAAGTAGCCAGAAGCACTTCTCCTTTCCAATACTTGTACGGGCTCCAAAAACCATCGGTAGAGAGAGAGAGGCTATGCTAGATAGATAATCTCGTTCAGAAATGGAAGTGTTGGCTGGTGTATTAGGGGCTGTGGAAACAGTGAAGCTGATATCAGAAGTGACGCTAACACTTCTCAACCGAGAGAGGAATAACGATTATGGAGCAGAAGAAAGTGCAAGGGAAGCCATTAAAGATCTTGCGACATGGCTTTCCACATTCAAAGCCGTTCTCCGTGACAAATAAAGACACAAAGCAAAGAGCCTTATCTCTAAAGATTTAGTGAAACAGATCTGAGATTTGACCTTGGATATCGAAGACGCATTGGACCAATTCATGTTCGATGTTCCTCATCACTTCCATACCTCGAAACTCCGGCAGGGTGTGCATGAAGTTGCTCATCACATAACAATCCAGAGTGCGTTGAATAAGTTGTGTTCCAGCAAAGATAAGATTATGAGAAAGATAGGAAGACTGGAATTTCTACAAAAATATGGCAGAGTAGCACAAGCAGGTTAGGATCAAGATAGTTCAGGAGCTGCTGGAACTTCCAGTAGTACTCCACAACAGACTTGGACACATAATATTGTTGAAGAGGAGGAGATGGTGGGCTTCAAGAGACATCAAGAAGAAATTATGAATCAGTTGATGAACACAGACGTTATGAATTGCGCAACCATTCTAGTGGTTGGTCATGGTGGATCAGGTAAGACCTTTCTTGTGAAGAACATTTATCGAAATAAACAAGTTAAAGAAAAATTTGATTGCCATGCTTGGGTCAATGTTTCGCCTTCATACAATGTGAATTCACTTGTTTTGAAGATGTTTAAACAATTTTGTCCGGGAAAGAGTGAACAATATATGTCCTTGGATCAAGGAGTAGCTATGATTGAAGAAAAGTTGGGCAGCTACTTGTAGGATAAAAGGTATCTGGTTGTTTTAGATGATGTTTGGAGCAAACAAGGCAGTTTTATACCTTTGGCCAATGTATTACCAATAAATAATAATGGCAGTAGAATTATTGTTACTGCTCGGAAAAATGAAGTAGCCAACGCACACTATACCCATGAATTGCATGGGTTAAGCCAGGAAGAAGCCTGGGATCTGTTCTGCAGGACGGCTTTTCGAAACAGAGAAAGAGTTTGTCCTCATAAGGAGTTGATGTCTACCTCTTGGAAAATCATAAACAGATGTGAAGGGTTGCCTCTTGTTATTGCTCAAGTTGGTAGTTTACTATCACACAAGCAGAAAGTTCAAACAGAGTGGGATGAATTTTACAAAAGATTTGATTATGAGATCAGAGCTGAATCTGATATTCCAATTATTGAATGAATTCTGCTGCCAACTTTTGAGGATCTTCCAGATAATCTTAAGAGCTGTTTCTTGTACTTGAGCCTTTTTCCAAAGGGTTACCTCATCAAGCGTGGGAGGCTAATTCGTTCGTGGATGGCCGAGGGATTTGTGGAAGAAGAACTAGGAAAACCATTGGAAGATGTTTCAGAAACATATCTGAATATTCTCATTGGAAGGAAATTGATACAAGTAAGTGAATGGGAGATTGATCGCCGCCAACGTCGCGTTAGAAGTTTCACAGTTTCCAGCCTTTTCCATGAGTTTCTTGTTTCAATTTCTAAGAAAAGGCGTTATCTAACACTTCCACAACCCAACCACTCTGCTTCTTCCAGTGAACATGTCCGGCACATTTCAGTTCAAAATGTTACTACAACTGATTTAAAACGTGTAACAGAGTTGAGTAAAGTTCGAACCTTTTTCATGCTTGGTCAGCAGCAGCAGCAGGAGGGTACAAGTATTTCTGGTTCATCTTCTAGTTCTCACCGTTTTATCGGGAAAGCTGTATTTAGAAGAACGGCTGGTGACTCATTGGAAAATGTATCTGAGAATTTCAAATTGTTAAAGGTTCTAGATATGCAATATACACCTCTCAAGGACTTCCCTAAAGATATTGAGAGACTTGTTCTCTTAAGGTGTTTAAACCTCAGTCATACACAAGTTCAGGAAGTTCCAAGGTCAATAAAGAAGCTTGTATTTTTGGAAACACTGAATCTAAAGCGTACCCGTGTTACCAATTTGCCAAAGGGGATTTACAAACTCCGCAGATTGCATCATCTTCTAGTCTCTTACTATGATGTGGAGGAACAAGGAGTGGAGCTTTCTAAACGCATAACAATTTTATCTTCTTTACAAGAGTTGTCACTTGTAAGGGTAAACAGTGAAACAAAAACTATGAAAAACATTGGAAATTTGAAGGAGCTGAGGAAGTTGAGGCTGGTAGGTTGTCTCAGAAGAGAACTTGGTTCGGAGTTGTGTGAATCCATTCAGAAAATGAAGAGTCTCTCGACGTTGGATGTCAGAGTAAAAACAGAGAACGAGTCTGTTTATTTGGATTATGATATGGAAGAACCTCCACAGATCCAACGCCTATACTTAAAAGGACGCCTAGATTGGCTACCAAGGTGCATTTCCCAGCTTCAAAGTCTAGTGAAGGTTGGTCTGAATGGGTCAAAATTGAATGCCAATGTGAAGCCGGTTGAGGCATTTGAAGATTTGCCAAGTCTAATGGAGCTGGAAATGGTTAAGTATTACACCGGAAAAGAATTGGTGTTCAGATCTGGTAAGTTTAAGAGCCTAAAGATATTGCATATTGAAGAATTTGATGAACTAAGTGAGGTGGTAGTGGAGAATTATGCAATTCCAAAGCTTGAAAAGCTAACCATTTGTAAATGTAAGAAGTTGAAGTCAGTTCCTCTTGGCATCTTCGATCGAAAACAACCAGTGGAATTTCTTGTATATGATATGAATGAGGAGTTTATTTCAAATCTGCAAAGAGGGAATAAAGCCAAGTCTTACCAGCAAGACTTGGAACCGGGGATTGGAAGCAGCCAATACTATTACTGATGCAAAATCCATTTATTTCCAGACAAGAGCACTACAAGGTAATAAACATTGAAAACTACTTCAAGTTTTTTAAATTTCAGCAGTTTTTACTTTAATATTTTTAGTTACTCTTTTGAGGAAGAAAAAAATCCCTCCTAGTCAAATATATATGGTTATTTCTAATTAATTAGTTGAAATTTGTGAAGACTAATCGGTTATAAAAACATTATGTGGAATAATTCATGTGGTTGTATTTTTATTTCTCCTATGTGGTCAAAGCAGGAGCAACATGGTGTAGGATATGGTTTCATATACTGGGACAGAAGAATATGACGAACTTGAAACTGGAGATGCTTTGAAAAGTAGGAGGGCCTTTCTAAGGAGTCCAGCATTCAATCTTTACTACCAAAGCCAATTGAGTAGTTCCTTTATGGAAGGATTTAATTGTATTATGTTTCATTTGTTTTTATCGTTGTTATTTTGGGAGTGAAAGATAATCTTGTTAATTTCCTGGAAGAATCATGAAGATTTGATGATTAATGTTTGAACTTTATCGTATGAATATTTTTATTTGTAGTCAATAAAGTCTGTTTTTGGTTTTCAATTTCTTTTTTCTTTTTCTTTTTTTTTTTTTGAGTGTTTTACTATTTTTCATCATTGGTGTGAATTTATATAGCAAATTTAATTTGGAATTTTTAATTTTATTACTTTTATATTGAAACTCTAACAATGAGCATTTTAATAATAATTATTTAAATTATTATTTGACTTATAAATTTTATTGGTGATCATTCACCACATATAACATTGTTTTTCTTTTTTCTCTTAAATCTTTTATTTTACTTGTATAATATGGTAATGAATTCTCTTTTCTATCTAAAGTATAACATGTTAACCCTGTCCCATTGTGGGATAATTTAATGATAAAATCAGTAAGTTCAAATCCTAAAAATATAAAATAAAATAAATTTACTAAACATGTCACTATTGCAGGACTTTTCTTTGTTGCATTTTTATTTTTGGCAATATTCTTTTGCATTTGTTATATAATTTGTTTGAAGAATAATAATTTTCATGTCGTACAAAAAAATGGTATTTTTCATTTAATTAAGGGTTTTTTTTTTTTTTTTGGGTTGAAGGTATAGGGATTCAAAATCTGATAATGAGTTTTTTACCATAACAATATATATATATATATATATATATATTAGGATTTGCGGAACAAATTCTAATTGAGAATAATCAAACAACAAAGAAACAGAGCAAGAAAGAAAAATAGCGACATAAAAATTTAACATGGTTCGGCGATATGCCTACATCCACAAGAGAAGGTAGAATCTATAATCCACTATCAAGGAGAGCGGTACAAGATTGATAGAGAAATCAACTCTCAAAAAACCAAACCCCCAATACACCCAGTCTCTCAAATCTCACAATACATGGGTATTTATTTGAGAAAACAAAATTGGACCAGAAATGGACCTAAAATTTTGAGTTATTTTCCTATAAATCTCCACCTTAACTCAAACATCTTACACCAATTGACTACAGAAAACGGCAACACCTTCTCCAAAATAAGCACCAGAGGGCAATCTCAAACATCCAAGCAACTAATCAAATCCAAGTAATGCCTGAACTTGCTAACTGTAAGAGACTTTGTCATCACATCTGTAGCATTGTCAACAATAGACACTTTTTGAACATTAATATCACCTTCCTCAAATACATCTCGTATAAAGTGATATCTTACGTCAATGTGCTTCATCCTCTCATGATACATTTGGTCCTTAGTGAGATAGATAGCACTTGACTGTAACAATTGATGACTATAGTCTCCTGCTCTGAGCTTAACTCACCTATCAATCCCCTCAACCAAATAACTTCTTTCACTGCTTCAGCTATAACCATATTCTCGACTGCTGTGGTTGATAGTACAATTGTTGGCTACAAAACTGACTTCCAACTGATAGCCGTATATCCAAGAGTAAACACATAACTTGTAATGAACCTCCTCCTATCAAGGTCCCCAGTAAAATTCACATCAATATATCCAATCACACGCTCTTTGCTTCTATCAAACTCTAAATAAGCGTCAATGGTACCTCTTAAGTACCTTAGAATCTACTTGACTGCTTGCTAGTGCTATTTGCCAAGATTAGCTATATATCAACTCACAACACTAACAGTATGTGCAATGTCAAGATGGGTACATACCATAACATATATCAAACTACCAACAGCGCTAAAGTAAGGAACATGTGATATATACCCAATATCTCTATCAAACAAATGTGACATATTAGTGGATAATCTAAAGTGAGCAACCAATGGAGTACTTACAGGTTTAACGTTCTTCATACCAAAACACTCCAAAACTTTCACAACAAAAGATCTCTGAGTCAAGAAAAGTTTACCTGCACATCTATCTCTCTCAATCTCCATACCAAGAATCTTCTTTGCTGCTCCCTAATCTTTCATCTCAAATTCACCATTCAACTCTGCTTTCAATCTGTTGATATCGGATTTCTTTTTTGCTGCTATCAGCACGTCATCAACATAAAGCAACAAATATATAAATGAGTCATCCTCCAACTTTCTAAAATAGACATAGCTATCATATTGACTCCTAGAATAGTCGTGGCTAACCATAAACCCATCAAACTACTTATACCACTGACGAGAGAACTACTTCAGATCATACAAGGACTTTTTCAATAAGCACACATGGTCCTCTTTTCCTTCAACCTCGAAACTTTCCAAGTACTGCATATAAATGGTCTCCTCAAGCCCACCATGCAAGAAAGCAATCTTCACATCTAGTTGCTCCAACTCTAAATCATGCATAGAAACTAATGCTAACAAGGCACAAATAGAAGTATGTTTAACAATAGTGGAAAACACATCATTAAAATCAACTCCTTGTACCTGTGAATACCCCTTCACTATCGGACGTGCCTTGTATCTGACAGAAAACACATCATTAAATCAACTTCTTGTAAAGCCACTTGCATCCCACAATCTTCTTACCCTCTAGTGGTAACACCAACTCCCAGTTGTGGTTTTTGTTAAGTAACTCCACCTCTTCCTACATAACAATTAACCACTTTGTCGAATCCCCACATGAAGTAGCTTCATAATAGGTGCGAAGATCACTAGGACTCTCAATCTACTGTGCAGCAACACAAGCAAAAGTAACTTAGTTAGCTAAGCTAGAAGACTTTTTTAATCTCCCTGCTAGGTCTTTGAATGCCCTTGCACCTTCTCAGCTCCCACCTCTTCCACAGGAATGGATGTCTCAACTGGGCCTGAAATTGAACCATTCTGTGAAGTACTCACTTTCTCCACCTTAAACTCCACCTGCTTTGGCACATTGTCTGAAATAACAGACTCTTTCTTCATATACAGCATGGCAATCTCATCAAATACAACATCCCTGCTAATCACAACCTTAAATGACTTTGGATCAAGAAGCCAAACTCTGCATCCTTTTACACCCTGCAGGTAACCAAGAAATATGCCCTTCCTTGACCTAGGCTCAAGCTTACCATCGTTAATATGAACATAGGCAGGGTATCCAAACACCTTCAAATCTAAATAATTAGCAGGTTTTCCAAACCATACCTCTTCAAGAGTCGTATAGTCAATTGATGCCAATTGAGAATGATTCACCAAGTAGCAAGGTGTAGCAACTATTTCTACCCAAAAGTCCCATGCCAACCCAGAACTTGACAACATGCACTAAACTATTTCTATAAAAGTTCTGTTCATGCGCTCAGCCATGCCATTTTGTTATGGAGTTCCTCTGACTGTGAGATGTCCAGCAATCCTTTCATTTCTACAAAACTCATTGAAAACTCCATCACAGAACTCTAATCCATTATCCATATGAAGGCGCTTCACCTTTTTCCCAGTTTGCTTCTCTACCAAAGCTTTCCATTGCTTGAAGGTAAACACATCATCCTTGTGCTTCAAAAAATATACCCAACCTTATGGAGGAATCATCAATGAAAGTCAACATATATTTGTCACTACCCTTAGAAGCAGTACGCGTGGGTCCCCAAAGATCCGAATGAATGTAATCCAGATTACCCTTGGTTCTGTGAATTCCAGTACTGAATCTAACTCTCTTCTGCTTCCCAAACACACAATGCTCATAAAAATCCAACTTCAAGATACTTCAATCACCAAGCAAACTCCATTTGCTCAACATCACCAAACCCTTCAGCCTCATATGCCACAAACGAGTGACATCCGAATCTGACATGAACAATGAAACTGCAGCTGACCCCATTCCCATAGAACCCTGTAGCCTGTATAATGCACTAACCAAGCTAGCTTTCATCATTACCAAGGCACCCTTCAGAACCTTCAAAACTCCACCTTCACCAGAAAAGGAACAACCAAATTTATCCAAGGCAGGTAGAGAAATTAAATTCTTGGACATATCTAGAACATGACATACCTCAGATAGTGTTCTAATAATTCCATCATGCATGTTCACCCCGACAGTTCCAATGCCAAAAACGCTGCAAGGATGATCATCTCCCATCAGCACAACACCTTTATCCACTCGAATATAAGAATAGAACCAATCCTTTAGAGATAGATGTGAAATGAACAAGCTAAATCCAAAATCCATCCCGACTTGCCTGAACTATCCTCAATCACTGAATAGAGATCACCATCTTCAATTTCCTCATGTGCAACACTGGCTTCAATAGGTTCCTTATCCTTTTCATTATTTTTGCTCTAAATCTTATGATACTCAGATTTGATGTGCCCTTTTTCTCTTGCAGTAGTGACAAGTAATGTTTCTAAACGTTGACTTCAATCTCGACTAGCTACCACCATTGTTATTATTATTATTATTATTCTGATCTCTAAATGATGTTCTACCTCTAACAACTAAACCTTCTCTAGAATTCCAAGAATTATTATTATCAGAATCGGTAGTCAACTCCTTATCGAGCAACTCCTTTGAAAACAAAGAAACTTTCACATCCTTCAATTTTAGGGATTTATTACTGTAAATCAAAGTCTCCCTAAATTTTTTATACAATGGAGGTAAGGAATGCAATAACATTAAGGTTTGATCTTCATCATCATATTTAATATCCATGTTTGCCAGATCTAACAAAATAGAAGAAAAATTCATGTATATACGTCTTGATAAATGTACCTTCAGCCATTGAGAAGGTGTACAAACAGTGCTTTGCAATCAAATTCGTAGTGAAATTCTTTATAATATATAAGGATTCCAACTTGCCCCACAAATCCTTTATTGTCTTCTGATCAAGGACCTCCCTAAAAAACTTCATTGGACAAGCATAATTGGATGGTGGATAGGGCATACTCAACAACCTCGGCTTTCTTTTTGGCATCCCATGAAGATGGCATCTGATCTTTGTCAACCAACGCTTTATGCAAACCACTCTGTGTTAAAATAGCCTTCATCTTGACTTGCCACATGGAGAATCTCATGTTGCACTCAAACTTCTCGATGTCAAACTTTGTTGTCACCATGACAAAAATTCCCAGATAGATCAATAATGTTGCGCATTGAGCCAAGAAAGACCCAACCTATGCAAAGTACAACTAGAAGAGTAAACGGTAGTAATTTTTGCCGCACAATCCGCAACATTATTTGTGGTCCTAGAAGCAAAAGAAATTTTTAAAAAAAAAAGTCCAAACAGTAGACCTCCGACATAATTTACTTTATCAGATTACCATCCTTAGCCATGCAATCATCCTTAGAATTAATAAACTGCACAGCTTGGATAAAATCTGAATTGAGTTCACATCGACACAAACTCAACTATTTCAGAAAAATTATTTTGGATTAGAAACATTATTCAGAAATATTTTAGGCATAATTCCTACTATTATGTACTTCTTTTCAATGATCACAATAACTCAATATCAGTACCATTCACGGCATGTGATGTGCGTGTGTCAATGACTCAATGTCATTGAACAGATCAATATATTAAATACCCCCTCTAAAATTCCTTGTAATCCTTGTACTTGATAGTGATACGGGTGTTTTTTCAAAAGTTCCTGTCTACTACGATAATTCGTCTACCTTTTTTTGTGTAAATTTACTAACTTGGGTTACAGGTAAAGTAAATTTTTCATTAAAGCCAATGACTTGGTATCATTCAAAGCCTGTGGTATAAATGTCATTAAAATTCCTTGTAATACTTTTCTCTATTCTCCACTGTTTAAGAAGGTTTATTGCCTTCTGTCAATGTCCTGACCTACAAACCTTTTATATATATATATATATATATATATTACATACAAATTGGAAGCCTGCCTATATTTGCTTTACTTAGCCAACAGAATATACCTGTTCAAGTAGATGATGGCATTTACATAAGGTCTCTCTATTTTGGAAAAGTAGCCAGAAGTACTCCTCCTCATTTCCATGCTTAAACAGGCTCCAAAAACATTGGTATAGAGAGAGAGAGAGAGAGAGAGAGAGAGAGGCTAAGCTAGATACATATATTTGGACCAAAAATGAGGTGTTGGAAGTGTTGGTGTGTGTACTAGCAACTATGAAAACAGTGAAGCTGATATCAGACGTGACGCTAAAACTTCTGAACCGAGAGAGTAGTGACAATTCTAGAACAGAAGAAAATGCAAGGGAAGCTGTTAAAGAACTTGTGACGTAGCTTTACACATTCCAAGCCATTCTCCATGACAAACACAGACACAAGGCAAAAAGCCTAGTAAGATTTAGTAAATAGATTTGAGATTGTGAAAGTAGTGTTTGTGATACGAACGTAGGACGACTTGTGCCTAAACCTATATTATATTAGCCTGGATCTAATTATGTTCAAATCCTAACGGTCACCTTGACCCCTAACCAGCCTATGATTAGAAACCTTGGTATAATGAAGACGCCACAATAGGTGATGGATATCCTATTGATAAGTCAAACTAAAACACTCATTCACTAATGGTGTTTTAGGTGTTCAAAATAATAAAGAGAAATTCAATCTCACAAAATAAATCTGAATATTATTAATGGTGTGTTCTTCCTCAAAAACGAGCCCTTTTATAGGCTAAGAGAAAACAAAATAAACCCCAATTACAATAGGTAAAACCGGTCATCCAATGAAGATTCCTAATATGGCCGAAAGTCTCCTCATTTCCTAATATAATTTTGATTAATTAATTCCTTTATTTTGAATTAGGAATTAATTAATTTACAATGAAAATAATAAAATAATAACTTTCCTAAACTTATTTATCCAGAAAATAAATAAATAAAAACCAAAAAGTAAAGGTAATTGCCTAAAACAAAAAGTAGAAAACAAATTAAGAAACTAAAATGCTATCTTTTTTACTAAATTGACTTTGACCAATCTTTGGCCAATTTAGGCTCCAAATCATCTTCCGTATGCTTTTTAGGATACCAAATAGGCTGATTATGAAGTCCCACATGTTTCCCTTGCTTGGAGGAAAGAGAAAAAACCAACTCAGCAAAGTATAGTAAAGTCAGCGGAAAATACAGCAAAACCCAGCCAATTTCTCTCTCATGCGCACACCACTTAAATGACCAGCTTAGCTTCAGCCTTGACCAGTTACCATGACTTCTTAGTGATATCAAGTGCATTCAAGAATATTTGACCCCATTTCATGCTCCCCAAAATCCATAAATGCACCAAAACTGCTACTCGAGTTCATATCGACTTCCACCACTCGTATGCTCAAAACAGGTCTTGCATCTTCGGATATGGATAAGCCCTTTTGAGAATGAATTACCCCCTGGATAAAGGCAACAATTTTTTCCTTAAACCTCTTTGCTTGAGCCCTAGTGATCGGCCTGGTCTTCATCCGTATCGAGTCAGCACCCTAGCGGGTTGTCTGTTGTGCGGGCTCGAGCGGATTCGTATCATTCCCTTCCTCTGAAAAGGATTTGCCCTCAAATCAAAATCATCCCCTGCAGAAAAAGAGATAAATCAGCAACATTAAATGTAATCACTTTTGTAAGCATTGTCATTTATCCACTCCAAAACTTGAAAAGGTCAATCTTCACGCGGCATAAGCTTGGACTTCATTTGCTCGGGAAACCTCTCCTTTCTTAGATGCAACCAAACTCAATCTCCAGGTTCAAAGACAACTTTTTTTTTGTCTTGATCAGCATTCCTTGCATGTTGCTTGGTCCTCCTCTCAATATTTGCCTTAGCCTTTTCATGAATCTGCTTCACAAAATCAGCTTTTTGTTTTCCATCTAGATTAGCACATTTACTTAAAAGTAAAGATGTTAAATCTAATGGAGTCAAATGATTAAACCCATAAACAATTTCAAAAGGAGTAAATTTAGTCATGGAACGCAAAGACCTATTATAAGCAAATTCAACATGTGGCAAACATTCCTCCCAAGTTCTCAAATTTCTACTAATTAATACTCTCAACAATGCAGACAAAGTTCTATTCACTACTTCGGTTTGTTCATCAGTTTGTGGATAACAACTAGTTGAAAATAAAAGCTTAATACCTAACTTAGCCCACAAAGTTTTCCAAAAATAACTTAAGAACTTAACCTCCCTATCCGAAACAATAGTCCTAGGCATTCCATGCAATCTCATAATTTTTTTGAAAAATAAATTAGCAACATTAGATGCATCATCAGTTTTATTACATGCAATAAAATGTGCCATCTTAGAAAATCTATCCACAATAACAAAAATTGAATCCTTACCTGTCCTTGACCTAGGCAAACCAAGAATAACATCCATAGACAAATCTACCCAAGGATAAGAAGGAATCGGCAAGGTTGGTATAACCCGTGCGATTTCAAGGTGTACTTGGTCTTTTAGCATTTCAAGCATCTTTCACATATTCTCTCAACATCTTTCTTCATGTTAGGCCAATAAAAATGTTCTTGCAGCAAGGATAAAGTTTTCAAAACACCAAAATGACCCATTAAACGACCACCATGACCTTCCCGAACTAGTAACTCCCTAATGCTGCAATTAGGCACACAAAGTTTGTTTTCTCTAAACAAATACCCCTCAAATATGTAAAATTTATTAAATCCATGTCTCAAACAGGTTCTAAATATTTCTCCAAATTCACTATCATGCTCATAAAGTTCCTTTAATTGTTCAAAACCAAGCAATCTAGCATCTAAGATAGAAAAGAGTACATACCCTCCGGATAATGCATCGGCAACCACATTTTCCTTACCTTTCTTGTAACGGATCAAAGGTCTCTATGAATTCAATCCACTTGGCATGCCTTTGTTTGAGCTTTCCTTGACCTTTAATGTGCTTCAAAGATTCATTATCTGTATGAATCACAAATCCTTTTGGCATGAGATAGTGCTGCCACGTTTCCAAAGCCTTTACCAAAGCGTACATCTCCTTGTCATACGTTGGGTAATTTAATGCAGCTTCATTTAATTTCTCACTAAAGTAGGCTATGGGCCTTCCTTCTTACAATAATACAGCTCCAATACCTACACCCAAAGCATCGCATTCAATTTCAAAAGTCTTAGAAAAATTTGGCAAAACTAGTAAAAGTGCATTACATAATTTTTTTTTCAACAAATTTAAAGATTTTTCTTGTACTTCCCCCCATTTAAAGCTAACATTCTTCTTTACAACTTCATCAAAGGTGCTGTGATGGTGTTTAACTTCGTGGAAAATCTTCGATAGAACTTGCCAAACCATGAAAGCTCCTCACTTGAGTGATAGATGTTGGTGTCGACCATTCCGTGATTGCTTGAACTTTAGATTGATCAACTTGGATTCCTGCAGCACTTACTACAAATCCTAGAAAAACAAGCTCATCTTTGCAAAAGTCACACTTTTCAAGTTAGCAAACAATCTTTCTTTCCTAAGAATATTTAAAACTTGCCTAAGATGTTCTACATGCTCATCTAAGTTTCAGCTATACACTAAAATATCATCAAAGTATACAACCACAAATTTACCAATAAATGGATGCATAACATAATTTATAAGCCTCATGAAAGTATTAGGTGCATTAGTTAATCCAAAAGGCATGACTAACCACTCATACAGCCCATATTTAGTCTTAAATGCGGCCTTCCATTCATCACCTTCTTTCATCCTAATTTGATGGTAACCACTACTAAGATCAATTTTAGTAAACATGCAAACACCATGCAATTCATCAAGCATATCATCTATTCTAGGAATTGGATATCTATATTTAATGGTGATATTATTTATAGTCCTACAATCAACACACATTCTCCAAGAACCATCTTTTTTAGGCACTAATAAAACAGGAACAGCACATGGACTCATACTCTCACGAATGTAACTTTTATCAAGTAACTTACTTACCTGCCTTTGTAGCTCCTTTGTTTCTTCGGGATTAGTTCTATATGCAGGTCTATTTGGTATGGCAGCCCCTGAAACAAAGTCAATTTAATGTTCAATCCCTCTAATAGGTGGTAAACCATTTGGAATTTCATCGAGAAAGACATCTCCAAAATCTTGCAAAAGAGAAAGAATTGAACTTGGCAATTCAAGTTCTTCAAAGTTAGCTTGATCATTAAAATAATTATCTTTATAAATCATGACCAGTAATGGTTTCTTACTTAAGATAGCTTTATTAACATCCCCAAAACTCAAATAAAAATTTTTATTTTTCCTTCCTTTTCTTTCCTTCCCTTTCTCTCTCTTAGGTTTCTCACAATGGCTCTTGGGTTTCTCCATTTTTCTCACCCCACATTCAGCTTTCTCATGATTTTTCCACTCAATCTAAATTTTAGAAGACTTACCTTGAATAACAAGCTCAGACTTACCTTCTTGGATGGTTGGTGAAGCCGTTGGTGCCATACTAGCCTTCTCCTTGAGTTTTTCGGCCTCCTTCCTTTGTTGTAGTTGTAATTAATCTCTATACACTTCCTTAGGAGTTAATGGCTCCAGCTTGACCTTCTTACATTTAAATCTAAAAACAATACTATTTTCTCGACCATAATGAGTAGCATCTTTATCAAATTATCATGGTCTACCTAATAGAATATGTCCGGCATGCATAGGCACAACATCACACAAAACAACATCCACATATTTATCTATGCTAAATTTTACTTTGGCTTGTTTATTCACTTTCATCTCACCACTATCATTAAGCCATTGTAATCTATAAGGTTCTAGATGTTTAATAGTTGTTAAGCCTAATTTATCAACTACGATGTTACTAATCACATTTGTATAACTTCTACTATTAATAATCATACTACAAATCTTACCTTGGATTTCACATCGGGTGTGAAAGATGTTTTTTCTTTGAACTTGGTCCTCATCCTTGTATACAGAAAGTACTCTCCTAGAAACCAAGTTTAATTTGGCATTGGATGCATGGAGTGTCTCGGTTTCATCTTCAAGTTCTTCCTCTCCTTGTTCGGTCTCACATTCACTTTCTTCACTTTCTTATTCTAGCTTACCATTGCCTTTTAACACCATGATTCTTCTATTCGTGCATTGGCTAGTGAAGTGTCCTTATCCCTAGCACTTAAAACAAATAATTTCTCTAGATCTTGAAGGTTTAGGATCAGATTTTACCTCATTCTTTGGTGCTTGGACAGATTCGGCTTTGGACTCCTTTTTTGGCCGATTTGAACTTTCTTCTCCAACTTTCAGCTTTGGCTTGTTTTCAAAGGTAGGATTGTTTCTCCAGCCACTTGGATTTGATCTTCTGCTACTGGAAACACCTCCAAACTGTGAGCCTACACCCCTCCTCTTGAATTAATGCTCTAATTTAATAGCCACATGCAACATCTCCTCCAATTCCATATATTGTTGCAATTCTAGTTGATTGGCTATTTCACGATTCAAACCACCAAGAAACCTTGCCATGGTTTCTTCTCTATCTTCATTCATACTTAACCTCATCATGAGCATCTCCATCACCTTGTAATAATCCTCCAGTGACCTAGTTCCTTGAGATAAAGATTGAAAGTCTTTGATGCAGTAACCTATGATAGTGTGATGGTACGAACCGCTTCCTCATGGCTCCTTTCATTTGTCGCCATGTAGTAATCAATTCATCACCTACTCTCCTTCGGGTTTTTTGCTCAATAGTCCACCATTGAAGTACATAATGTCCAAACTCCATTGCTGCCAATTTAACTTTCTTGGCCTCCGAATAGTTGTGACAATAAAAAATCATCTCCATTCTCTCCTCTCATTCCAATAAGCCTACAGGTCACTTTTCCCCATGAAAAGTGGTATGTTTACCTTGATGTTACCAAGATCATCATCTGCCTCCTCTCTCCTATGCCTCCCATGGCCTAGCCTCTCTTGGACAGCAAGTGTTTCATCCATTCCTTCCTTGAAATCATCTCCAAAATTTTCCTCTTCAAACTCCTCTCTAGGTTGTCCATGGCCTCCTCAACCTCGACCTCGACCTCCATGGAACTTTTGCCTCAAATTTGGTCCACCATGAGATGTTTCTATTCTATCCATCCTCAAATTTGCCTCAAATTGAGCATTCATTCGCTGTAGCTGCTCCAAAACAGCCCTCATGTCCATTTGGTCACCACTTCCTGTAGCTTGGGAATCACCATGGAATCCAACAGATTCTTCTTCATTAATTCTTAGTGGTGGATCTCCTCTTCTCAACCTTGAATCTGCCATGTTAGTATAAATAGTGTAAAATAAAATATATTCTCACCAAAATCACTCCCTCACGTGTTTCACTCAATCAAGGTCTCAACACTCGTGTTTTCACATTAGTTTCGGCTTTTACCCTCTTTTAAGCTCACACACTCTTGTCTTTTCCCACTCAAAGAATTATTTCAAAGTTCTAATTAAAACACCCAAAAAACAGAAACGAGATCACAAGTATGTTTTAATTAAATTTATC
The DNA here is from genome assembly GCF_031755915.1 of Ziziphus jujuba. NCBI lineage: Eukaryota > Viridiplantae > Streptophyta > Magnoliopsida > Rosales > Rhamnaceae > Ziziphus > Ziziphus jujuba. The sequence goes on from NC_083379.1 coordinate 11,484,751, forward strand.
AACAAAACAGTAACAAAAAACAAGTAATACCGGGTGAATTTAAAATACCTAAATTTCGGCTTTTCTAGGCAAAATAAGGCAAACTACAAGAAAATTTTGGAATCAATAAGAATTGGACTAGATGGTAAGATATTAAAGGTTCAAGAATCAAAATTTGGAAAAAGAATTTCAAACTCGAACAAGAATCAATTCGAACAAAATTAAAGAATAATGTTGGTTGTTGTTCTTCTAATTCTAGTTTTCTATCAATTCCTTTAACTAATTTTAATCCAAATAATTTAAGCACCCAAAACTCAAATATCCAGCAACAAAAATAATTATCCAAAAACTCCAAATATTGAATAAATAATCAACTAACCAGAAGCTCCAAGAAATTTTTCAGCAACAAATTTCAACACCAAATTCAACAAACCGAAATTTTTTTTTTTATTCGGCTTTTTCTTCTTTTCTTTTTTTTTTTTTTTTAACTCACAGAAAATAAGACAACTGAATTAGCAAGAATCAACTTCAAAATTTCAATTCCAACACCAAACAATCACCAAACCCGTGACCTCCCAAACAAAATACAAATTGCGTAGTTTTTTCTTTTCTTTTAAATATCTATTCGGCTTCTCTTTTTCTTTTTTTCTTTTTTGAATATATGAATGCAAATATTTAAGACAAACAGAAAAGAACAATAAAAAAAAACCAAAATTAACAAGAACAATGATGAAAAACAACCAACAAACTAGGAAGCAAAAAAAAATACGGTAAAACTAGGAAATCCTAATTAAACTAGGAATGAGTTTTTTTTTTTTTTTTTTTTTAAGATGCAGAATGTGTATGATGATAGAAGAAACCTTAACCTAGTGCTAAAATTGTAGATTAACATAAAAACAAATAAAGTAAATAAAGATAGATCAAACCTGAACAAGATTCGGCTCTGATACCAAATGATACAAACCTAGGACGACCTGCGCCTAAACCCGTATTATATTAGCCCGGATTTAATTATGTTCAAATTCTAATAGTCATCTTAACCCCTAACCAACCTATGATTAGAAACTTTGGTATAATGAAGACGCCACAATAGGTGATGGATATCCTCTTGATAAGTCAAACTAAAACACTCATTCACTAATGGTGTTTTAGGTGTTCAAAATAATAAAGAGAAATTCAATCTCACAAAATAAATCTGAATATTATTAATGGTGTGTTCTTCCTCAAAAACAAGCCCTTTTATAGGATAAGAGAAAACAAAATAAACCCTAATTACAATAGGTAAAACCGGTCATCCAATGAAGATTCCTAATATGGCCGAAAGTCTCCTCATTCCCTAATCTAATTTTGATTAATTAATTCCTTTATTTTGAATTAGGAATTAATTAATTTACAATGAAAATAATAAAATAATAACTTTCCTAAACTTATTTATCCAGCAAATAAATAAATAAAAACCAAAAAGTAAAGGTAGTTTCCTAAAATAAAAAGTAGAAACCAAATTAGAAAACTAAAATACTATCTTTTTGACTAAATTGACTTTGACCAATTTTTAACCAATTTAAGCTCCAAATCAGCTTCCGTATGCTTGATAGGATGCCAAATAGGCTGATTATGAAGTCCCATACATTTCCCTTGCTTGGAGGAAAGAGAAAAAGCCAACTCAGCAAAGTACAGTAAAGCCAGCGAAAAATATAGCAAAACCCTACCAATTTCTCTCTCATGCACACACCACTTAAATGACCAGCTTAGCTTCGGCCTTAATCAGTTTCCATGACTTTTTAGTGATATCAAGTGAATTCAAGAAGATTTGACCCCATTTCCCGCTACCCGAAATCCATAAACACATCAAAACTGCTATCCGGGTCCGTATCGACTTCCACCATTTGTATGCTCAAAACAGGTCTTGCATCTTTAGGTATGGATAAGCCCTTTTGAGAATGAATTACCCCCTGGATAAAGACAACAAGTTTTTCCTTAAACCTCTTAGCTTGAGCCCTAGTGATCAGTCTGGTCTTTATCCGTATCGGGTCAGCACCCTAGCGGATTGTCAAATGTGCGGGCTCAGGCGGATTTGCATCAGTTTGGATAGAAAGAAAATGGAGGAAAATAAAGGAAAATACAAAAACAAGAGAGAAAATGAAGAGATAAGCGTGAACTGGCTTTTCCGGAATATTCAGTAAACTTTTTTCCATTAAAAGTCTTATTACACGTGACTGCTATTTATACTAATACAAAATCAAACTAACACCTCAGTTGCTGACCTGGACTAAAAACAAAACAAGAAAACAAACTACCTAATAATGCCACATCATTTTTCATCAACATTCCCCCTCAAACTCTTATTTTGTGAAGTTGTGTTTGAGCAAAATATGAGTTTGAAATTAACATGTCGCTAGAGACATTCAGGTTGAGCAAACTAGACCAACAGAGAATTTCTTCAGAATAGAACACCAACAGCTAGAAAAATCAGTAGTAGAACTCCTTGAGAGTAGAGCACCAGCAGCCAGAAAACCAGAAGTAGATATATGATATATTCAAAGAATGACTTAATGTACAACTGGTCTGCAGCAGAATAAGTCAGGAAAACAGCAAAAAATTTCTTTGAGCATAAACAGCTGAAAAATTCCCTTTGAGCATTCAACTAAAAACATGAAGTAAATTCCCCCTTGAACACTTAACTTAAGCAACATTGACAACCCGTAATTTGTTTTTCAAATAGAGAAATCTGGAGGTTCCTAAAGCTTTGGTAAACACATCAGCACATCAGCTATTTGCTCCTTAGTTGGCACATACCTGACATCAACAGTTTTATCCATTACTTTATCTCTTACAAAGTGCATATCAATTTCAATGTGCTTTGCTCTCTGATACAGTATAGGGTTCTCAGCCAAAGCTGCTGTACTAAGGCTATCTGTCCAAGTCACTGGCTTAGGTAACTCTAGTTGAAGTTCTTTAACCAAATTTTGTAACCAACATAATTCAAAAGTGATGTGAGCTAAAGCCTTGTATTCAGCCTCAGTGCTTGGACAAGCCACAATAGGTTGCTCTTTAGACCTCCATGAGATAAAAGTTTGAACCAACAAAAATGCCATATCCACTTATTGACCTTCTGTCATTTCTATCACTTGCCCAATCTGAGTCTGAAAAACCATGAATAGCAAATTTCATTGCAGATTTTATGAGCAAGCCATGAGATGCGGTCCCTTTCAAGTACCTTAATAAACGTTTACTTGCTTCCCAATGTAATAATGTTGGTGCTTGTACAAACTGACTCAATTTATTTACAGTAAAACAAATGTCTGGTCTAGTAATTGTAAAGTACTGTAGAGCTCCGAGAGTGCTTCTATACATGTCAGGATTATGCATAATATCACCTTCAATTAACAATAGAGGTTTACTCAAGACCATAGGTGATGGTGGTGCTCTAGCTCCATCCATTTTAGTTTTCATAAGCAAATCATTTATATACTTTGTTTGTGTCAACAGCATGCCTTTTTCACTTCTTTTTACTTCTATACCAAGAAAGAAGCTTAAGGCACCCAAGTCTTTCAAAGAAAACTGAGAATTTAAATCAGTAATCAATTGTTTCATTACATCCCTATTTGAGCCAGCCACAATAATATCATCTACATAGACCAAAACTAAGATATATATGCAGATTGTGTCTTCAAAACAAAGAGAGAAGAATCTGATATAGTGTTAGTAAATCCTTTACTCATGAGGGCCCCTTTCAGTTTATAATACCAAGCTGGTAGAGCTTGTTTAAGGCCATACAAACATGTATTGGCAAGCCTTTATCTTCAAATCCTTGAGGTTGTGAAAGTTAAACAGTTTCTTGCAAGTCTCCATTAAGAAAAGCATCATTGAAATCTAACTGTCTTACCTCCCATCCTTGTGAAACTGCAAGACTGAGAACCAATCTAATTGTTGTTGGCTTTATAACGGGACTGAAAGTTTCATTGAAGTCAAAGCCTGGTTGTTGGTAAAAGCCTTTTGCAACCAGTCTTGCTTTATACCTTTGAACAGTTCCATCAGCATTCCTCTTTACTCAAAAAACCCATTTATGACCAACCAGATTCCTTCCAGGAAAGTGAGGAACCAAAGACCAAGTGTGGTTTTTAACTAGAGCTTCAAACTCTTGATCCATAGCAGCTTTCCACTTTGGATTGTCTAAGGCTTCTTAAACTGTAGCAGGTTCTGTGTCCTCCAAATTAGCTATCTGCTAGTTAGTAAAGAACACCTTATGCTTGAAAATGCCATTCTTAGACCTAGTTTGCATAGGATGACTTGATGCAGGCTTTGAGTTGATAGTTCTATTTCCAACTAATATGTCTGAAGGCATTGCAAGCACAACAATTTCAAGACTTGTATCTGAAGGATTAATTGTACTTGATTCAGTAGAGAAGTTTGTTGGTCGAATAGGCAAATTATCTCCACTAGTAACTTGATTTTCTTGATTTGTAGTATCCACATAATCAAATACATTGAAATGTTGACCAGCATCTATTGACAATATATTTGGAACAGTATTAGGAGATTGAGACTTGAGTAACATCAAGGAAGCAATAGAAAAATTTTAATTCTGCACTTCAGTTGATCTTTTAAGAGTACTTTGCAAAAAACCAATAGAAAAAGGAAAGTCTTTTTCATTGAAATTGACACTTCGAGCTATGTAAATTTTCCCAGCTGAATTCATGCACTTGTATCCCTTATGATCTGCATAATATCCAACAAAAATACATTTTTTAGTATGAAACTGAAACTTATGTAATTGAAAGGCCTTATAAAAGAATAACAAGCACTCACAAAGACCTTTAGAAAATCATAATCAGGAACCCTTTTAACAGCAATTGATAAGGACTTTTGTAATCAAGAACTAATGTTGGTAGTCTATTGATTACACAGATAGCTGAAGTAAAGGCTTCCCACTAGTAGAATAAAGGCATATGAGCCAGTGCAAGAAAACACAGCCCTACTTCAACAATGTGCTTGTGTTTTCTCTCAGCTCGTCCATTTTGTTGATGCATGTAAAGACAGGAGTGTGTGAAATTAATACCACACTCTTTCAAATAAGGAAGAAAGCTTCAATACTCTCCTCCCCAGTCTGACTGCAGCCTCTTTATCGTTATGTTAAGCATCCTTTCAACCATTACATGAAATTGCTTGAAAGTAGATAAAGCCTCATATTTTACTGTCATTGGATAGATCCAAGTATATCTAGAAAAGTCATCAATGAAGTGAATATAGTATCTATATCCTTCTTTTGAAACTATTGCAGTAGGCACCCATACATCAGTATGTATCAATTCAAGAGGAGCTAAAGCTTTAGAATCAGATATTGGAAAATGACACAAATGAGCCTTTCCAAATTGACAAGCTTCACAAAAAGTAGAACTTTTATTTATAGACAAATTTGGCTTGTACAAAGATAAAACTTTATTTACAACAGCCATTGAAGCATGTCCTAAACGTTGATGTAGTATATCAAGATCAATACTCTTCTTAGTTGAACTAGACAAAACACTCTTTAAAGAAACTGACATATCTGAAACCTAGTTATACTCTGAACTCACCAGTAGCTCAATTTTCAAAATCAAGAAATGAATTACGCTCTTTTTATGAAGAAGAAATGGTTCCAAACAGCACGCACATTGCTTTATTCCTTACTAAGCTTGTATTAGCATTGTTGTAGACAACTTGCTGAGATCCCAAGCATGTTCCAACACCTTGTTGTGCTTGTTTATAAGGTATTTGCAGCTTGTAAAGTCCATCTTCAAGCATTCCTTGAAAAACCACTAGTCCCATCTGTTTGTCCTTAAAGCAATTGTTAGCATCAAATTCAATCACAACATTGTTGTCACACACCTGTTTTGATATACTCAACAAGTTCTTTGCAATAGAGGGCACAACAAGAACATTCTTCAACAACAAAATAAACTAGGACAAGTTAAAGAGGATATCAGTGTATTACCTACACTTGCAATGTCAAGACTTTGACCATTACCAACAAGAAGCTTGTTTTTACCATTATATTCAAACTGTTGTACAAACTATTCCCATCAACAACAACATGGTTTGTTACACCACTATCCAAATACCAGTTTGGATCTCCCATCCAGACTGGTGTGGTAGCTATATTAGCTGATGCTTGTCCTGAAAATCCATTGGTACCTAGCTGCATTCCTGTGTCCCTGTAATTTCAATGAACATTAACCTGATTACTTTCACGGTTATATTCTCCATTGCCCATATGTTGATAAGGAATGATTGAAGCAGAACCAGCAGCATTTAAAGGCATTCCTCCACCAAAATAGCCATAATTTGGTTGAGTTACACCAGGTTGAGTTATATAACCAGTATTCATACCAATAAACGATGTTGGAATGAGACCACCAGGAATGCTAGAATTGAGCAATGCAGGATTGTCAATTGGAAAAACTGAGCATTCAAACCTTGTGAGTTTTGCAGATAGTCATTTCCATGAAACCCTTAAAAAATTGAATTTCCAGGGTTGGAATCCCTATGGTAACAAACACTTGCCAAATGACCAACAATCCAACAAATCTGACATTGAGGCTTGCAATTCTTAGTACCTCTTCCTCTACCTCTATTTCTTCCATAATAACCTCTACCACGTTGATCATCATATCCTCCTCTCTCATAAAAACCAGTTTTGCCATAACCAAAATCTTTAGTGTTAGAAATGTTTGAATAGACACCATTGTTGTTAATGGAATTATACCAGAAGTAGATAAGGTCAGAGTATTATTATGATTCAAAGTCGACCGATGATTAAAGGCAGATACTATATTTACAGAATGAAACATAGCCATAGTATTTTGCTGCTCAAGAGTAGTCTCATAATGAGATAGATAATTCTTTACCTCTTGGAGACTTGGCAAAGGTGGTCTGCTTGTGTAATTGACTCGCACTGTGTCATACTCTGGCCCTAAACCAGTTAAGATGCACATTACAAGCTCCTTCTTAGAGATAGAAAAACCACCAGCACACATACAGTCAGCAATTTTCTTCATCTTTTTACAGTAATCAAGAATCTTCATTGAGCCTTTCTTTGTTGTTGGTAATTTGTTCCTAAGTTGAAGCATCAGTACTTCAGATTGACAAGAATACATCCCTTCTATTGCTGTCCATAATCTTCTTAAGGTTTTTAGGCCAACAAGATCTACAAGTTCCTCTACTTCGATTGCAGTAGTCAACCAACCAAGCAATAGTTGATCCTGTAAAATCCACAACTGCTGTTCAAGAGAATAGGTTGATAGATTGTGATCATTTACCTCTGCATCATTGTAAACAAATTCTTGCATGAATTATGGCTCATCAACCAACACAAACTTATCAAGTTTGTGACCTCACAGTATAGGAAGAATTTGAGACTTCCATACTAGAAAATTTTCACTATTTAGCTTCAGGATGCTACTGGAAAACGGAGAAGCAGTGATCAAAGAAGCTTTATTCTTTTTTGAAATTAAACCTGCAAATGAGTTCATCACATTCGGAACTCCTGAATTTTCCATTCTGAACTCACTAGATCCTCAATATTGCTCTGATACCATGTGAAAGTAGTGTTTGCATAGAAAGAACATGGAGGAAAATAAAGGAAAAAACAAGAACAAGAGAGAAAATGAAGTGAGAAACGTGAACTGGCTTTTCTAGAATATTCAATAAACTTTTTCCATTAAAAGTCTTATTACACGTGACTGCTGCATATACTAATACAAAATCAAACTAACACCTGAGTTACCGACCTGGACTAAAAATAAAACAAGAAAACAAACTAACTAATAATGCCACGTCATTTTTCATCAACAGAGATTTTACCTTGGATATCGAAGAAGCATTAGACCAATTCATGTTCGATGTGCCTCATTGAGAGTGTCAATACCGACTCCAGATAATTCTAGACCGCTCTTGATTACTCTGTAAAACCCTGGATCTTACTATAAAGCGTGGGCAGCGAGCAGTGCCTAGAGATTGATGATAAAAAATAAAAAATAATATGTAATAAAATATTAATACTAGAAATCACAGTCGATGAAACAAACCCACTCTTCACCTAATATAAATAGCTAATAGTGCTGGTCATGTATGTGTCTAAGAGTGAGAGCTTATGTGAGATGTGTGCTGTCAAGTGAGAAGAGTATTAGGTGAGTGTGTGCCAGTGTCCAAGTGAGAGTAATATAAGTAAGTGTTTAATTAGTCCACATTTGTATAAGCTGATTTTTTTTATTCAATATTAATAGAAATCAATTTATTGTTTAATTTTGGTCCTCTATCTCCGCTCTTATCACTTCCATAATGACAAATTTATCATAAATAGTAAGTGTATGGGTCATATCAAGTAATAAAATTATGGGTGATTTCTACTAGAATTGTAAACTTGTTTGAATGCTAAGTACCATAATAATCATAAATCAACTTTATTTAAGTAACCAAATAAAAAAAATTTAAACTAACAATTAAATACTAACTTAATTCTAAATTAAAGACAATTAGAAAGAAGTGACATACACAACAATAATTAGGAAAAAGAACAATACATGAAAAAATCTGAGGACTTTGATTTCCTCTTTACCTTTCTTATATTGGTTTGTGTTAAGAACCTCTCAAAAACTCAGAATCCTAAGATAGCCCCTCTAGGAAAAACCCTGTTAGAAATTTTGTGGAAAATTAGACATCATCTCATCTGTAAAATGGATTTCTCTGAATTTTTCATGAATAGAAAACACACTTCTAACATGCATCTGCCTCATTCCCTCCTCTTACTAAAAAATTTCCTCAAGATTACAACACTCCCTAAACAAACGAATAGAGCATATATAAATAATTAATAAGCATAAATAATCTTATACAGATCTCCAAGTTTACAATTTAATATCTGAGCATTCTAAGATTATCTAAAGAAAAATGTAAATATTACATATACAAAGAAGTGATAATAACAAAGTAAAGGAATAGGGAAAAATACTATTAGGCACGATAACAAAAAGACGCAATCGAGAGGAGCGCACAGCATCGACAACCAATCTGCTAGCTAGCTAGACATAGGGAATGGATTTGAAAAATGAAGAAAATTAATGAGATGCTAAGCATTTCAATGAATAGTGCCTATTTAATATTAACAATAATATAGATACTACTATATAATAATAATTAAATCGAGTAAAAGAATTAATAATAGTAATAATATTGTTATTTTTAATAAAAATAACGATAATTTAATAAAAATAAAATAAATATTTAGAAAAACAACTTGCCTCTCAAAATACTTCACTAATCCACTCAATTTGATAAATTCCCTTTTCTCAAATCATTTTCACAAAATCCATAATTTTGTATTCTCAAATATTTAAATATCGTTGTAAGAAATAAAATAAGATGAAGCAAAAGGTTATTTAATTACTTTCCCCAAAAAAAAATTATTAAAATAAGTAAATAAACAAAATTAAGAAAAATGAGAAATGATACAATATAATAAATATTATACTTAAAGCAATTAAACTAATAAATTAATGAATGATTAATTGATCAATCAAAACCATAAATTTAATAAATCCATTAAAATATTCAAAAACACATGAAATATCAGATATATACCTAATGCACCACACAATATATTAAGTGATGCTTGATATTCAAAACAGCACCTAACAAAAAGAGATGAGAAGAGATATATGCAATCAAACACCTTGCCATCCCAAAAGTGCCAAGCCAACAATCTACCATCCTATAACTAAAGGAAGGGCAACTAATGCTTACAATGCAAAATATCTACCGACACTCTCTCACTTAGCTCTTATAAGATGGCTAAATAATACCTGCACGTTAATCAATGATGATAACAAGAACACTAATACTGTATAATACATCTAAAAACAATACAAATATGTAGATTTTTTCAAAATTCTATTTTATAAATTTTACTATAATACCATAGCATTTCAAACTCATTTAAATTGTTCAATTGATTAAAACATATTCATAAAATAACAATTTTACAAATTATATACATATTAATAAAATCCATTTTATAAACATCAACTATCAATGTTTACAAAAACATATATGGAGATACATTCGTAAGACGCATATAAAATAACAATTTCCTTTTATTCAATTAATATAATATTGATAAAAAAATGCATAACAGCATTTTATGTATTTAATCCCAAAAATAAATTTCAGAAAATATACCACTTATCAAAAAATGGGAATCATTCTATATGCTCTACGAGATTCATTCCTTGATTCATATGGGTGCCTAAAATATCAATAGAAATACAATATCAATTCAAATATTATTTTTCTATCAGATATTTTATACACAATTCACCTCGGGTATTTAAAAAATTAGCAACCTATATACCAAAATGAAACTTAAAGCACAATGATCACGAATCTAATTTTACCTATCAGAAATTCAATCGGTGGTGCCTAAAATCTCACCGAAAAGACTTGATCAACTTTAAGCTCTCAGATCTTTTTATCTAGCTCGAATTAAGCTAAAAAGGACCTAGAAATCGAGTTTAAGAAGGTCAAAAATAGTGGGAAAATGTAGTGGTTTAGCCTGAAACGCATTGGAACTGGGGAATCGGCTAGCCACTGTAGTTGCCTAAAAATAACACCGATCCTAGTTCATCACTGGCAATTTGGCTATGAAAATTGGGCAACCAATCAGTCTTTGAGTCAATAAGATAGTGGTGGCGCCGATGAGGCTAACCGAAAATGGGTTAATATGGCGAGGAAACCAAGCTGCTGACATTGTTAAAAATCACTCAATCCTGGTGCATCACCAACAATCTCACTATGATTTTTGGCCAACCAACTAGGTTTGGCACAGGCTTCATGGTGGTGGTGGCAATGAGAAAGGGTGACAGTTGAAGATTGGGGTTTTAGAGGGTGGCTAGTTCTCTCTCTTTCTCTCTCTCTCTCTCTCCCCTCCGATTGGTCTGAGTGGACCAATAAAAACACACCCATGGTGCCACTGGGCAGCCATGTGAGTCATTCATTTGCTGACACATGTGGCACATGTCAACTGGTATTTTAATTTGCCACTTTGCATGCTTTTCAAAAATATCAGTAAAATCAGTCCCAAAAAAATAATTGTATCTTTAAATATCTATAACTTTTTAACTATAGATCCAAATTTAGCGTATCGCTAGTCTACGAACTCATATCGATGAGCACTGTACGATAGTATACAAGCTAAAACCATAATATATACAAACAAAAAGTCAACCTCAGCCTTGCTTAATCAGTCCTAATCTCAACTTTGATTTTAGCATGCCACTAGTCTATGAAATTGTGATGATGTGTACTTCATGATAGTGCTCTGATTAAAATGAAATTCTAGCTGTACTAAAAAGTCAACTGTGAAACCTGTTTGGTCAACCCGATCAATTTGGTCAAAATGCGATAAATTTCAATACAATTTGGTACAGGATGTTACATCTTAGGTGATGAATTATTTAATTTCTAAACCAAATGGTAACCAAGTGTAATTAATACTCTCTAATTGCCTTTTCCAAGGTCACTTAGAAGCTATGAGTAACAAATTAATTGGAATTCCTTCCTAATTAATTCAACTACCCATGCATTATAAAAAACCCTTTTAGAGACCTAAGATTTAATGAGTCTTCCAACTAAATAATAAATATAAGATTCACACAAACAAATCGGATAAAAAGTAAAATAAAAAATCAACCTATTAATTAAATATCATCCAAGTAGAGGTTTATCAAAATCCTAGATAGAAATTTAGCTACACATGTTCATAGTAAATACCATAACAAAATTTAAAGAAAAACCATAAAGAAAGACATAATATTCACTAATTAACAATAAACCCAATAAAAATTAGAGAATAAAGATGGAGGAGAAAAAAAAACAAATTTAATTGAAGAATATTGGTGTAAGTTAAAGAGGTACCTTATGGCGACATGGCCGATGTAAATAATGACTTTGGATCCAAGAATGTATGACCAAAATTTGTCACATGCAAAGACCACCGCCAACATTTCCTTTTCAATGGTTGTATAATTGGCTTGAGCCTCATTAATTGACTTGTATAATTATATAATCTTATCTCTTCTTTGTCCTAATACCGTACCAACTGCAAAATCACTTGCATCACACATGATTTCAAATGGTTCTTTCCATTCTGGTGTAATCATGATTGGAGCTGACACAAGCTTTTTTTTAATCACATTAAAAGCTTCACGACACTCCACATCAAAAACAAAATTTGCATCTTTTTCAGGTAGAGAGCAAAGTGGCTTTACAATCTTAGAAAAATCTTTGATGAATTGTCAATAAAATTTAGCATGTCCAAGGAAGCTTTGAATGCCTTTAACACTAGTCAGTGAAGGAAGCTTCTCAATTGTGGCAATCTTAGCACGGTCAATTTCTAACCCCTTAGATGCAATGTGTTGCCTTAGCACCTTATGGATGGCTTTGTTTAGCTTCCGATAGTCGATGTAAAAATGCCACCTGGTGATGGTCTTAGAAGGGATAATCTCTTCATTATCACTTTTAATCACTGTCATGCCAACTTCTTAGAAACAACTTGAACTGGGCTCACCCAAGAACTATCAAAAATTGCATAAATGATACCAGCATTCCATGTGGATCATTGATTGCAAAGACGGTGGATGAAGCATATGCATTGCTTGAAGAGATGGCATCTAGTTCTTTTAGTTGGCCTATTAAGAGGCAAATGGGAAGGAGACCCACTGGTGTGTTTGAAGTCGATGTACTCACCAATTTGACGGCGAAGGTTAATGCTATATCACATCAATTGGCTTCACTTGGTTCAAATATTTCTTCATCTAGTTCAGGTATGGAGCCAGCATTTCTACTTGGGAGGAGCTTATGGATAGGTTTTTGAAGAAGTTTTTCCCCCCCTTTCAAGGTCCTCAAAGTTGAGAAGTGAAATTGGTCAGTTCCATCAATTGGACTTTGAGCCAATGAATAAAGCATGGGAAAGGTTTAAGGAGCTTCTAAGAAAGTATCCTCAACATGGCTATGATGAGTGGGTCCTCATCGACATCTTCTACAATGGTCTCAAAGATCATACCAAGACTATTGTTAGCACTGCTTATGGATCATTGATGGTAAAGACGGTGGATGAAGCATATGCATTGCTTGAAGAGATGGCATCTAGTTCTTTTAATTGGCCTAAGTGGCAAATGGGAAGGAGACCCACTGGTATGATGATAATTTGGGGAGAATTGATGATGTATTTGGTAGAGAGATATGGAAATTATGGATATGGTGTTCTTGAATAAGAGGAAGAAAAAGAAAAAAAATGAATGAAAAATTAAAATTTGAATGGGTGAGTATAGGAATCGGTGAAAAGGAAGAAGAAATGAATTTTTAGTATTTGGTAAGTGCATGTGAGTTGCATATGTCAAATTAATGGCAACACAAATGCAATTAAGCTTTAGATTGCGATTACCTAAGCCTAGATGGCTCTCCCAAGCTCAATCGCTCTTACGCTATGTTTTCCTAATGACAAATCCACTAAATAACTCTCTTCTGAGATAGAATTTGTAGATCTATCCAATATCCAATCAATTTTTCCAAATTAATTAGCCATATTATAACAATTCATGTAAAGAAACACAAGCAATTGATTAAAGAAATCAAATAATCATCAACCCATTTAAACATTCAACAATCATTGTAGGGATTCCATCAAAACACTAGATATAAAATCTAAAACATAATCATAGATGAAACAATTTCTAAAATCATATACGATTTCATTAATAAAAGCATAATTTATACAATATTCCCAAAATGAATCCTTACACACAAAATTAGAGAGAACAAAGAATGAAGAGAAAACTTAATAATGATGAATCTTGATGTTCATCCCTTGAATCTTCCAAGAATCTTCAATTCCCATGCTTTCTCTCTCTGAATTGGAGCCTCTCTCTCTAACTTGTGTGTGTGTTGTTCTTCCAAAAGCCACCTTGTTCTTGTGTAGTAGGGTATATAAAGACCAACAATTAAGCCTCCTCTCATCACAAGATTAAAACCCTATCAAAAGAGGAAATAATCAAGCCATTAGTTCTTTATCAGGAGACTCATAACACTCACATGACTTTTTTAAAATAAAGTCACATGCATATAGGGCTGGCAAAATCTCACACAACACGATAACCTACACGAACCCGCACGATAATTTGCAAGTTTGGTTTGATGATATCGTATCGGGTCCGTATCAATGTCACTCAATAGACCTAATAAATTAACGTGTTTTAAAAGGTGAAATACGATAATACATAATAAACCCATTAAAGAGGAGTATTTTTTGTAATTAATTAAAATCATTTAATTTATTGTTAAACACATATTGATTTGTTGTTTTTTAGTTTAAATTTTTTGTAATTAATTAAAATCATTTAATTTATTGTTAAACACATATTGATTTGTTGTTTTTTAGTTTAATTTTTAAAAAAATATAAAAAGAAATAAGTGTTTTGCAAGATTTTTTTTTTAAAAAAACACATCATTTTATTATTTGAAAACTAAGTTAAATTTGAGTTTTCAAATTTGTATATATTCTTAATGGATTAACGGATTGAGTGACTAGTTATACGATTATTTATCTAACGGATTCAGGATTATCTATTTTCACACGGAAGCTTAATGGGTTGTTTTTGGGTTAACTAAATTTTACACGAACACGACACAACACATTACAAACATGGTTTAACACGACAAGTTGCCAAGCCTACATGCACATCACATGTTTTTCTCTACACGCTCTAACATGTCATCATTAAAACTTAATCACATGACTAGCACAAGACTTCATTAAAACAAAGTCACATGACTAGCACATGATTTTCTTTGCACTTCATTTTGGCCAATAAGACATGGAACGTCAACATTTTAAAATCATGAATAATAGGTGACATGTTTGACTTAGTTCAAGTACGGTGAGCCTTCTTGCTATTCAAAGTGATCCCCAAAGTTCTAAAAATTAGATAAATTAACTTTAATCTCATTTTGAGTTCACTTGCATAAGTACACAAAAATATATATAATAACCATAAATGTTTGAAATTTCTACAAATAATCAAGCTATAGAGGACTCAATATGTAAGTTAAAATTCACTTATCACTTGGAAACTCCTGAATGGTTTTCATGAATTTGCTCATTACAGAACCATTCAAAGTTCGTTGAATAATTAGGTTGTGTTCCAGCAAAGATAAGATTATGATAAAGATAGAAAGATTGGAATTTCTACAAAAATATGGCAGAGTAGCACAAGCAGTTTGGGATCAAGATAGTTCAGGAGCTGCCGGAACTTCCAATAGTACTCCACAACAGACCTGGACACATAATATTGTTGAAGAGGAGGAGATGGTGGGCTTAAAGAGGCATCAAGAAGACATTATGAAGCAGTTGGTAAACACAGACGTTATGAACCACGCAACCATTCTTGTGGCTGGTCATGGTGGATCAGGTAAGACCTTGCTTGTGAAGAACATTTATCGGAATAAACAAGTTAGAGAAAAGTTTGACTGCCACGCTTGGGTCCATGTTTCGCCTTCATAGAATGTGAACTCGTTTTGAAGATGCTTAAACAATTTTGTCCAGGAAAAAGTGAACAATATATGTCTTTGGATCAAGGAGTAGCTATGATTGAAGAAAAGTTGCGTAGTTACTTGGAGGACAAAAAGTATCTGGTTGGTTTAGATGACGTTTGGAGTAAACAAGGCAGTTTTATACCTTTAGACAATGTCTTACCAATAAATAACAATGGCAGTAGAATTGTTGTCACTGCTCGGAAAAATGAAGTAGCCAACGCAGACTATACTCATGAATTGCATGGGTTAAGCCAGGAAGAAGCCTGGGATCTGTTGTGCAAGAAGGCTTATCCAAACAGATCATAAACAGATGTTAACGGTTGCCTCTTGTTATTGCTCAAGTTGGTAGTTTGCTATCACACAAGCAGAAAGTTCAAACCGAGTGGGATGAATTTTACCAAAGATTTGATTATGAGATCGGAGCTGAATCCGATCTTCCAATTATTGAATGAATTCTACTGCCAACTTTTGAGGATCTTCCAGATAATCTTAAGAGCTGTTTCTTGTACTTGAGCCTTTTTCCAAAGGGTTACCTCATCAACGTGGGAGGCTAATTCGTTCGTGGATAGCCGAGGGATTTTTGGAAGAAGAACTAGGAAAAACGAGGTGCATTTCGGAGCTTCAAAATCTAGTGAAGGTTGGTCTGCAGGGGTCAAAATATAATGCCAATTTGAAGCCAGCTGAGGCATTTGAAGCTTTGCCAAGTCTAATGGAGCTGGAAATGGTTGACTACTACACCGGGGAAGAATTGGAGTTCAAAGCTGGTAGGTTTAAGAGCCTAAAGACATTGCATATTGAAGAATTTGATGAGCTAAGTGAGGTGGTGGTGGAGAATTATGCAATTCCAAATCTTGAAAATTTAACCATTTGTAAATGTAACAAGTTGAAGTCAGTTCCTCTTGGCGTTTTTGATCGAAAACCAGTAGAATTTCTTGTATTTGATATGAATGAGGAATTTTTTTCTAATCTCCAAAGCGAAAATAAAGCCAAGAATTCTCACAAGCAGGACTTGGAACCAGGGATTGGAAGCAGCCTATGCTATTATACTGGTGCACAATCCTTTTCCAAACTGGAACATTACAAGTTAATAGCACTCAAAATTTTCAAATTTCTTTAATTTCTTCTTTTTTTATTTGATGTTTTTATATATATATATATATTCCTCCTAGTCAATTATACATAGTTATTTTTAGTTAGAATTTGTGAAGACTGATCAGTAACTAAAAACATAAAGAATTAATAATTCATGGTTGTTTTATTTTTATTTGTCCCATGTGATCAGAGAAGGAGCGGTATTCTCTGATCACATATATGGTCTAATATATTGTGGCAAAAGAATATGATGAACATGAATCGGGAGGTCCTTTATTTGAAGAGTGGCATGGCCTTTCTCATGAGCACACCAGTCAATCATTACCACCAAAATCAATTGCAATCATTTTTGTGGAACGGATTAATTATTTTGTTTCATCTACTTTTTGTTGTAAATTACTTTTTATGTATTGAGAGATAAAGATGGCATTGTTAATTTTTTTGGAAGAACCATGAAGTGCATATTTGATGATTGTGTGAAGTTAAACGTATGAATGTTTTAATTTGCAGCGTCAATAATAAGCTTTGAATTTGCAGCGTCAATAATAAGCTTTGAAATATTCAATATACTCTGTAAAAGTCTGTTTCTGGTTTGGTCAGTTCCTACTTTTTTTCCTAAAAATTTTCTTTTTGCCGTATAATAGGGTCATGGATCACTGTTTTCAATGACATATATATATATATATATATATATTAACCACGGTAAAGCCACGTGGTGGTTGGTTGTTGAATGAGATGAGATGAAATGAAATATTGGTAAAACCACTTGGTGGTTGGTTGTTGAATGAGATGAGATTAAATGAAATATTGGTAAAACAATATATATATATATATATATATTACCCCATGTTACTAACTAAAAATACAATTCAAATCGAGTACATTTTTAGTGCTAAAGAAAGCAGAACAAAATTATGTTTTGCAGGACTTTTCTTTGTTCCATTAATTAATAAATTTGTTTGAAAAATAATAATCTTGAAACTACATAGAAAAGAATAGGCCTTTTCATGATAAAATTTACTTCTTTTTTTTTTTTTTTTTCAAACAATGATTCTAGTTTGAATCCTCTCATCTTTAATATAAAATTTAAACTGTTAGAGTCGGTGACCTGAATTCTTGTTGACCCAATCCAAAAAGCTCGCGGTACGACTCGTTTGATGAAATTTATTTTGAGAGAAAAAAAAATAGGCTTTGTGGTGGTAGCAAAAATTGAGGGTTGATAGGCCCGAGACCGTAGTCCACTACTGAGCCCGACGGGGGTGCGGGGGCAGTATCCCCGCGATATGGACCTTTCCAATTTTTTAGTTTATTCCATCCGTACAATATATATATATATATTTTTTTATTTTTTTTTATTTTTTTTTTTGGGGTTTTTTTTCGGTTGTAATTTTTAAGGGTTTTAATCACTCTATTTTGCTCACCTTTTGTACCAATCTTCATTAATAAAAACTTGCCTCTCTTTGTCCGTGATTTTTTCCCGTCAAGGATTTTTCACATAAATCTGTGTGTTCTATTTTATTCTTCTATTGCTATTGTTTTATTTTATTTTTCATAACATAAACAAAACAAAATTTTTTTTATTTGTTTATGAATATACAAATTGCACTTGAATTTCTTCGTTGTTTCACATAAAGCGTGTCGAAATAATGCAACGTGTTCAAAGGGAAAGCACGAGTAATGGGCTGATCGCTATTGATATATTTGCTTTCATATACCTCCATATATAAGTACAGACAGAACATATATACACCACTTGCTAGGTATGTATATTTATACATAAAGGCATCGCATTTTTTTTAAAAGCGCTTTTGCATGACCTCCAGCTCGAGGCAACATCTCTAGATGAGGCTATAAATATACAATCTCTTTCTCAACAAATAAATAGCCACATATTTTCGTATAGATATATACATATATATATATATATATATATATTTGCTCACTTCTCTGTCCGTCTGTCAAAAATGAAGGTAAATCCATTTTCCTTTCTTGCTACCCAAATCATCATCTCATGCAGACATGCGCATATATATATATATATATATATATATATAGATATATATATATATATATATATATTGTTATAAAACCGTAAAAGATTACATGTAATTTCAAAATTGTATATGTAATATAGTTAAAATTAAAACGATATGCATATTGATGTTGAATATGTATATATACTGTAGCAAAAGGTCGTTATGAAGGTCCAAATGTGGTCCGATAAATGTAGAACCAAGGCCTTGAAGACTGCTGCAGTTGCACCAGGTATGCATTACAATTAGATTATTAATTATAATTGATTTCCAACTCATTTCTCAATCAGCTATTTTTTTTTTTTCTTTTTTTAATTTCATTCGTAAAGATTGCTAGCTAGAGTTATTGTTAAGTTTCTAGTAAATTAATAAAATATTAATTAATTCGACAAAATTGTTAAATGCATATATATATATATATAATATTAATGCAAGCAGGTGTGATATCGGTGAAGATAGATGGAGAAAGCAAAGATAAGGTGGTGGTGACTGGAGATGGAGTTGATGCAATTTGCTTGACCACATCCTTAAGAAAGAAGGTAGGCCATGCCATTCTAGAGAGTGTTGAAGAAATCAAAGAAGAAAAGAAGGAAGAGAAAAAAGATGATAAAAAGATTTGTTATCCATACTTTCCTCCAGCTGCATACTGTGAACTAGAAGATGAAGACTGCAAAGCTAAAAAGATTTGTTATCCATACTTTCCTCCAGCTGCTTACTGTGAACTCTTTGATCCAAACCCAAACCCAAATGCTTGCCCCTTCATGTGAAGATTAAGTTTGATCAATCGTCAAAATCACCAACCAATATTTTGATGGCTTTTTTTTTTTTTGGTTGGTGTGTGTTCCTTTAATTTGTTGCTTATCTTGTTTTTGATTTTTTTCTCAAGCTTGTAGTCAATGAAAAAATATCAGCCATCAAAACAATAAATATATAGTTCTACTCAAAGTCGAATCTGAGATTTTAGGGCCATAGTCCCTCAAATGGGAAAAAACTAGAAATGTGAGAGATAATAATTTGTTATGTGCAAGTTATATATGGTCATTTAACCAACAATTATAGCCTTATTACAAGGAATAAAAAAAAATTATGGTTGTTGATTTTTTTGGAAAATTATACAGCATTTAAAGATATTAATTCCTACCTAGCTAGGAATAAAAATGAATAATAAAAGTAATTGTTTTCAAATATATATATATATATATATATATATTAATACTTACCTTTTTAAGGATTTAAATAAGATCTCAACTTTTGGAAAAAAAAAAAATCATCAACTCTTTTCATTTTTAAAAACTATTTAACATATTAAAAAATAAAAATAAAAATGACAGAACCTAGAAGCAAATTTTTAATATTCCAAAGTGCACTGCTCCCACCTCTTACAGGAAGGTAGGGTCCACGTCCACCTGATTGTGATTGTGAGAGGTGGCAGCAATATTCACGGCGCAGTCAAATTTTTTCTTGTCTTAGGTGGATGCCTTAGGCAATTGCCTGCCTACATAGGCAACTCTCGTCAAACCAACCCTGGTTCTGGTCCTCAAGACCCATAACAATTCTACAAGTTTTAATTGAACTACGTCTCTTTGGTTATAAAAATACCATATAATAATATTTAAAAAGTCATCATTATTCCTTTTTAGCTTCAAGTTATTCACACCTTTGCGATTGAAGTGTACTGTGTAACTACTTAATGAAAAAACAAAAATTAAATAAATAAAGGATGGGAAATTTTTTTTAATTAGGTCATATATACTTCAAAAGGTACATATGTATACGAAATTTATCAACTTAATCTTGATCAATTAATTAGGTGATTATCACGATAAGAAATGGAGTTGTGAATTATTACAATCAAAAGGGTTGCTTTAAATGGAATAAAATTTTATAATTTAGCAAGACCTATGTCAATGCTACATATAATCAATGTGTAAAAATCGTCGTACTCGTACATATAAAAACATATAATTTGGGACAAGATTGAAGACCACGTCAGGCAGTTATATGGACCTTGTCATTATTAGAAACGTGTCGTAGACGATGGAATTTGATTAGTCATACATACATACATGAACCATAAAATCTATTATCTAATAATTCAGGCTTCAATCAATTCCTCCAATATAAAAGCCAAATTCCTGCTCTAAAAGTTGGCTTCAAAAGTCTGTGTCACTTGTCCCCCCGTTTTTGCTCCGAGTCTTGGTCTCTGGTCCTCCATTTTTGCTCCAAGTCTTGGTCTTTCCCTTGCTATTAACTACTATCCTGCATGCAAACTTCCAACCATTCACAAATATTTCTTTGTTTACTTTTTTAATATCTTTAAATAAAAGTGATATGAACAGAAATAAAAAATGAAAAAAAATGGGACGCAAGACAAGATCCCTTTCCATGATTTTAGGGAAGTAAAGTCCAAGTCCAATCCCCAAAAAAAAAAATGCATACATAGATTAAGTGACATAGACTATGGATTCAACTCTCAATTTATGAATAGAGAGAAAGCAACCCAAAAATGAATAAGATGGTTGGCCCATCTCTTATACAAAACATTTATTTACATTGATCCAGTCCAATGTACGAGGCCTCATATCCAAATAAGCCCATTAAGAACATATTCAATGAATATACATGCATCATAAATCATCTATTCAGCTCGTTGAAACATTTAGGGTCCTATTATTACATGTATGTAATTCTTCTAACTTTTTCTCCTATTATTGATTAGAAAAGGATGAAGTTTCTTTTCAAAAAGCAGAAAAAAAAAAAAAGGAAAAAGAAAAATAGTCATAGGTGGTTGGTTTATTACAGATAATAAACTACAATAAGGGAAATTAAATGGGCAATTAGGCAATATGGTAATATTGAGAAGCTGTTTGTTTTATCTACCAAAAAAACAAAAAAGAAGAAGAAGAAGTTGAATGTTTACAAGTTGACCAGTAGTTCCAGTGCTGCCAATTTGTGAGTGGATGTAATTATGTCTATAGTCAAAATCATAATCCAGCTGGTGAACAAGTTGGACCTGCAAACAATTAAAGTGTGAAAATTCTTTTACCAAGGAAAAAAAAAAAAGTGTGAAAATTCATGAACCCAGTGCTACAAATGCATGAACCATATTCTGCATGTGTTTACATTCTGTTTGCCATCTCTGATTCTTCTTAGAAATTATATCTTAACAATATATACATATATCTAGAAAACTCAGGTAGTTCATCAAAGAAACCAATAGAAAGTTCAGGTAACAAATTAATTAATAACATGTTAATTAGATAATCTTTGGAATACTTGGAATTTTTTTTTATTTATTTATTTTTTATCACTACAACAAATCCTATTCTAAAAAAGTAGAAATGAGTGTAAAGCAACAATTGAGCCAACCCTTCTTGTCTTTCTTATAAATATCTTAGAAATTATAATTCAATGTTAAATTGTTAGGGCCTTAATAGTGGAAAATGCTTGCTTCAAACAAAGAATACATCCGAGATTTCAATTCCAAGTTCTCATATTTTTTCATACAAAAAAAAAAAAACAAAAACAAAAAACGTTATTAGTCCATGCCTATTGGTGATTTGTTTGGTAAATATGCGAAGGTTAGGTGGCTTATCCAGTGATCACCATGACGAATCTCATGGATTATTACCAGTCATCACTGGCTACCTTATTATATATTATATAAAATTTATTTAAAAAAAAAATGGAAAATGTTGCTAAAAAGCGAAGGCGTGAACGATGGCAAAGATGAAGAGTAGAAAACTTTGTAAATTGAGGAAAGAGTGCCACTTGTACTCCTCTATGACATCCCAATTTTTTTAGGTGAAACGGTATGACATCCCATATCACATACAATTACAGCTACCATTCCAATTGGTTTACAAAAATTTTCAAGGTGCACAACTTTGACATGCAAGTTGATCAGTAATCCCCCATGCCCCACTTGTCGTTATCACTGTTATTTTGTAATGGAACGTCTCTTTCATCACTCACTTTTCTAAATTGGTTCTCTGAATTCTATAACATCTTGTACACATGCAATAGTACCCAAGTGGTAAACTCTAGATTATGATATTCTCTAGGACCTCTTTTAGATTTTTGGTCATATTGTATAGAATTTTGAGTCCAAGACAAATTAGTAACTCTCACTGTTATTTATATACAAAACATGGTATTTGTGTCTATTATACAATTCAATCTATAATATAAGACATCCAGATTTTTATAATTTCTTCTTAACGAAATACTTGAAGTTCAGTATTTAATTATTTGTTGATATCAAATTTTTAGTTTCCCATTTTGTTAACCAAAACATATGATCAATTTTGTAACCTTCATTATATATAACTAAAACCATCAATTACTACAAATTGATTTCCTTGTTATGACATTATAAAAAAGTGCACAACACTACTAATTTTTCAAGAATTAAGTCATAAAAACATCAGCTCTAATAATTGTAAAATTTGTGTCAAAGTCAGAGCGTTTTATAACTTCATAAATTAAATCTTTGATATCTATCATTTTTAATAAAAAGAATTAAAATGCTCCTCATTTGATTTCCCAATAATTTATTCGGATGGGCATCATACATATATATATATATATATATAGGACAGATATATACCCTTACAATGTAGATAGGTCACTAAAAGCACCTTGATCATCAATCTATGCCCATATTAATGTTTCCTTACAACTGTCCATCCTAAACCTCGGTCCCCAATCCAAACTTAAAGAGCTGGGCCCAAACAAACAGCCAAAAATCTTCCATGGAAGGGAAGGTGTCCTTAGCAATTTCAATCCCACATCCCCCAAGTACCTCCCTACACAGACAAAAAGTGTGTTGCTTAATGCTTTATTACCACAAAAATTGGAAAAATCCACAAGTGGGACACACTTTTAAGCCTGCCCGTATATGTATGGCTGTGATCATATGTGGGCCATCCACCCCGGCAAGATGAAATGTCATTATTGGTGGAAAGATGGAAATGAGAGGTTACTTGCAATTTCGGGGATGCTTGAAAGGATTCTGGTTACTATGTCCCACTTTCCCAGGTACTTTTCTTGTTGATTTCTATTCCTCCCTAATTAAAATAATTTTTTAATTACTTTTTTCTTTTTCTTTCATTAATAATTTTTTTCTAAGGGAGAATTCAACGGAAGGAAACAAATGAGAACCCCAAGATTCCACTGCACCCCTTCTCAATCGGACAATTTCCTTTCTCTTTTCCTCTCTCTCTCTCTTTCTATCTCTTTCTACATAATTTGTTCTCTATAATAATCAATGAATATATAAATTAATCTTTTATTATTTTATTGGGGTTGATTATGGAACACATTAAGTGGATACATGGGCCACCATTAGATTTAATCGTAGGGTCACTAGATCTTCTTTCACGAAGATGATCCTAACTACCAATGAAAATTAATGAAGAGTTTTGATAAATGATGGTGCATCGTACCCAATACCCATTAATCTAATTACTATTAATTTTTTAGTCATCAAAAATCTTATATTCACTTTTATTATAATTTTTAAAAATATTATTTGTCACGCTGATAAATAATTACTAATAACATTTATATGTTTAAATTGTTGCTAATAAATAATTATTTTAAAATTTTAAAATAAAAAAATAATAAATAGCATGATTTTAGACTGCAGTTTACATGGCCTTTTCCCTTTTCTTTTTTGGGATGATGCATTTACTGGCACGCCTTCATTGTTGTTACTGAGAAGTCAGGAGAATTTTACCTCAACAATAGCAAACACTCCTCTTTCTTCATTATTATTTGGCCTCCTTAAACATCAACCCTGGAAAATATGTCAAAGAAGCTTATAAATCGAACCAAAACAAGCACATCAATAAGTTTCATCGGTATGATAAGGATGAAAGACCATATTCTAATGTCATGGAGAAGTAATTTCATATGGTTCGCCAATCAAATCCTAGTGTAATTATCGGACCCATTTATAATGTTTATCAACTATGATAAGAATATTTTAGTATTTTTATTTCCTAATTAGGGACATGTATCATCACCGTGTTCCTATAAGCTTTTCAACCATTAATTAATAGTTCTCACATTTCTTCCATAAAATTAAGATTATAAGATTGCATTCATCATGATGACTGAGATTTTTCTTCCCGACATCCCCTACCCTCCTGTTTTTGGTTCTTTCTTTTGGGTCAAAATACCTCACAACTCGAAAAGGTAGCTAGCTCCAATGGTATAGCTTAGCACTAGCGGCCAAGCAAAACCCAAGTGGGTTATTCCTTTCTAAAAGGACTTAAAAAATCTTAAAATAACTTGATGATCCAGTAAAGGAATTAAACGTAGAGCATAATTTTTTTTTTTTTTGGTGAATAAATTTAGAGTATAATCAGTGATTTATAAAAGGAATAGATACTTTGCTTCGAAGCATAAAAATTAAGCCCAAAAAAAAAATTATTTTCCCTTTTCAAGTATACGAACAACATGTATACAAACCCAAAAGGACCATGACACAGATAAATGTGAAAAAATAAAGACCCAATAAATAATCTCCACGAACCCCTCCATGTTTCAAACTGCCTCTCCTGAAGTGCAGTGGAAGCCAACAAACCAAAACCAAACCACCCCCTGTCAAGACCCACGCTCCCTTCCTCTTTCCCTCACTCTCTCCATCCCCTGCCAGAAAGAAACTTCACTATCAATGGCGTAAAGCAACACCAAAGAGCCATTTGCCCTCGCGTGCCCGAAACCATTTGAAAAGAGTGTTTTTGCGACCAACCCAGATGAGATTAAGGGGAAATAATTAAAACCCAGAATTAAAAATTCAATATTTTTTTTTTCTTGGAATTTATTAACTGTACTGGTGGATTTTTTTTACTGAAAAAAAAAAAAGAAAAAAAAAAAGCAGAGATATAGAAACAGAGAGAGTGTGTGTGTGAGAGAAAGAGAGAGAGAGAGACAGAGAGAGTGTGTGATATGCTTATGAAGAGTGGGGATTGTGTTGGGGATTATTGCCAACCTGGGAAAGCCCGGAGAGTTCTTGTTGGAGGGATTCTTCGATTGTATCCATGAAATTACTGTGGCTTTGGCTTTCTCTGCTGATAGGATGAGCGATGCTTACAGAGTTGAGACGACGTCGCGCCTCGCCCAATGGAGGATCGACAATTTGGCTTCCTGCACTTACCGCAAATCCGATCCCTTCAAGATCGGCAAGTGGAACTGGTAAACGGATTTCTTTTTTTTTTTTTTAAATTCTTTTTTTTTTTAATTTTCCAAGATATATGGAGTTTTTGATGTTTTATCTAGAAAAAAAAAAAAAAATCATGCAGAGGATTATATTAGGATTGCCCTTTTTAATGTTTTTGATCGTTATTGTCTGGCCCATTACATGGGACGATGAAAAAGGCGGAAGCTTTTTAATTTGTTTGGTGGGTGAGAAAATTGAGGGACAGGAAGGGGATAAAAATATGCTCTGTTTAGTACTGTTGCAAGTTCTATCCTTTATGTTTCTGTGTTAGGAAACCATTCAAATTTAGCTTATTATTAGGATTACCCTTTAATGTTTTGATCATTCATAAAAGATGAAAAGGTTTAGAGCTTTTTAACGTTTTGTCTGGTGGGTGAGAAAATTGAGGGACAGGAAGGGGATAAAAATATGCTCTTTTCACTTCTACTGTAGCAAGTTTTATCCTTTTATATATGGGTTGGAATGAACTC